>NW_026060237.1:1296363-1620454 GCF_024166365.1 Elephas maximus indicus | reverse complement strand
GGGTTAGGGTTAGGGTGAAGCTGAAGTTAAGGGTCAGGGTTGAGCTTAGTCTTAGCATTAGGGTTTAGGGTTAGGGTTAAGGTTTTAGGGTTAAGATTAGTTTTAGGGTTAGGGTAAGTGTTAGGGTTAAGTCATGGTTAGGTTTAGGGCTAGTTTAAGGTTAGAGGTAAGGTTAGCTTAAGGGTAGTGTTTAGGTTTCGACGTTAGTGTGAGGGTTAGTGCTAGGTTTCCATTTGAGCTGAGTGTGTAGGGTAAGTTTTAGGGTTAGAATTAGGGTTAGAGATAGAGTTAGGGTCAGGGTTCGGTTTAAGTTTAGGGTTAGGGTTAGGTTTATGGTTAGGATTAGGGTTAGGGTCAGAGTTGGGGGATATTTAGTATTATGTTTCGTGTTAGGGTTTCGGTTAGGGTGAAGTTTATGTTAAGTGTGAGGGTTGGGGTTCGGGTTCGTTTTAGGGGTGGGTTCAGGTTAGGGTCAGGGATAGGGTTTGGGTTAGGTTTAGGGTTAGGGTTAGGGTTAGGTTTAGGGTTAGCTTTAGTTTTGGTTAGGGTTAGGATTTGAATGGATTTAGGTTAGGTTTAGGGTTCTGGATAGGGTGAAATTTTGGTTAAAGGTGAGGGTTCGGTTTAGGTTTAGGGTTAGAGTTATTGTTAGGGGTTAGGGTTAGGTTTGAGCTTATGGTAGGTTTAAAGTCTGGGTTAAGGTTAGGTTAGGGTTATGGTCAGGGTTAGGATTAGGATTCCGTTTAGGGTGAGGGTTAGGATCAGAGTTATTGTAAGGGTTAGTTTTAGGTTGACATGTGCGCCAAGGTTAAGGTTATGGTTTGGTTTAGGGGTAGGGATAGGTTTAGTGTTAGGGTGAGCTTTAGTTTAGGGATAGGGTGAAGTTTAAGATAGAGTGAGGTTTAGGGTTAGGGTTATGGCTAAGGTTTGGTTTAGTTTTCAGGTTAATGTTAAGGTTGTGTTTCGTGTTAGGGTTAAGTTTACGGGTTCTGTTTACTTTTAGGGTGAGGGTTAGATTTTAGGTTAGGGTTAAGTTTAGTGTTAGGGTTCGGGTTAGGGTGACGGTTTGTGTTAGGCTTTGTGGTTGGGGTGAGGGTTAGGTTTAGGGTTAGGTTTGGGTAGGGTTCGGATTATGGTTATGGTAAGGTGTTAGGGGTTAGAGATTTAGTTTAGGGTGAGGGTTTGGGTGAGTGTCTCGGTTAGTCACTGTGGTTCTGGTCATGCTTAGTTTTGGTTTATGGTTAGGGTTAGGTTTATGATCAGGTTTAGGGTTAGTGTTAGAGTTAGGGTTAAGCTTTAGGTAAGGCTTTGGTGTTTGGGGTTAGGGTTTAGGTAAGGCTTTGGTGTTTGGGGTTAGGGTTTGGGTTGGGGTTAGGGTTTGGGTTGGGGTTAGAGTTATCGTTACGGCTTAGGGTTTCTCGTTAGTGTTAGGGTTAGGGTTAGGCAGAGCATTAGGGTTAGGGTTGGAGGATACGGTTAGGGGTTAGGGTGAGGGTTATGGTTAGTTTTATGGTTAAGGTGAGGGTTTAGGGTAAGTGTTATGTTTAAGGTTAGAGTTAGGGTTAGGGTTAGGTGTAGCGTAAGTTTTCGGTTTAGGTTCAGGTTTTGAATTAGAGTTAGTGTTCTATTTAAGATCAAGGTTAGACTTAGGGTTAGGGTTAGGATTAGGTCTAGACTTAGGGTCAGGGCTAATGTAAGGCTTAGTTTTAGGGTTAGAGGTGGAGTAGCATTATGACTAGAGTTTGGTTTAAGGTTAGGGTTTGGGTTAGGTTTAGGTTTAGGGTTAAAGTTAGGGTTAGGGTTGGATGAAGTTTAGGATGGGGTGAGGGTTATTCTTATGGTTAGGGCTAGAGTTTGATTTTGTGTTCAGGTTAGTGTTAAGGTTAGGCTTAGGTTTCGGGTTCGGGTTCGGAATTTCGTTTAGGGTTAGTGTTAGGTTTAGATTCAGGGTTAGAGTGACATTTCGGTTCAGGGGGAGGGTTAAGATAAGGGTTAGGATTACGGTGAGGATTATACTTAGTGTTAGAGGTTAGGTTTACGGTTAGGATAGGGTTAAGTTTAGGGTTCATGTTAGGGTTAGTGTTAGATTAGGGTTACTGTTCGTGTTTGGGTTAGGCTTAGGGATAAGTTTAGGGATAGCTTTAGGTTTAGGGTTGGGGATAGGTTTAGGGGTTAGGGTGAGAGTTAGCATTAGGTTTACAGTTAAGGTGAGGGTTTAGGGTAAGTGCTATGGTTAGGGTTAGTGTTAGAGTTAGGGTTAGGGTGAATTTTCAGTTAATAGTGAGGGTTAGGGTAAGGGTTAGGGTTAAGGTTTAGGTTAGATTTAGGATTAAGATTAGTGTTAGGGTTAGGTTTAGGGTCCGGGTTACGGTAGGGGTAAGGTTAGGGTTAAGGCTAGGTTTACGGTCAGGGGTAGGGCTAGGTTAGGGTTAGGGTTAGGTTTAGAGTTAGAGTTAGTGCTAGGGATTAGGGTTAGGTTTAGGGTTAGGTTTAGAGTTATTGTTAGGGTTAGGGTAGAGTTAAGGTTAGGGTTAAGTTTAAAGTTAGGTAAGGGTTACGTTTAGGTCAGGGTTAGGGTTATTATTAGAGATAGGGTTAGGTTTAGAGAAAGGGTTAGGGTTCGTGTGAGGGTTAGTGTTAGGTTTACAGTTAAGCTGATGTTTTACAGTGTTACGGTTAGGGTCAGGGTTAGAGTTAGGTTTAGGGTTAGGTTTAGGTGTAGGGCTTGAGTGAGGCGATAGTTTAGGGTTAGATTTAGGGTGAAGGTTAAGATTAGTGTTAGTGTAAATATTAGAGTTAGGCGTTTGTGTTAAGGTTATGATCAGGTTAAGTTTAGGTTTAGAGTTAGAGTTAGGGTTAGGTTTTGGTGTTTGTGTTAATGTTAGGGTCAGGATTAGGGTAGCTTTAGGGTTAGGGTTTGGTTTAGGGTTAGGTTTAGGGTGAAGCTGAAGTTAAGGGTCAGGGTTGAGCTTAGTCTTAGCATTAGGGTTTAGGGTTAGGGTTAAGGTTTTAGGGTTAAGATTAGTTTTAGGGTTAGGGTAAGTGTTAGGGTTAAGTCATGGTTAGGTTTAGGGCTAGTTTAAGGTTAGAGGTAAGGTTAGCTTAAGGGTAGTGTTTAGGTTTCGACGTTAGTGTGAGGGTTAGTGCTAGGTTTCCATTTGAGCTGAGTGTGTAGGGTAAGTTTTAGGGTTAGAATTAGGGTTAGAGATAGAGTTAAGGTCAGGGTTCGGTTTAAGTTTAGGGTTAGGGTTAGGTTTATGGTTAGGATTAGGGTTAGGGTCAGAGTTGGGGGATATTTAGTATTATGTTTCGTGTTAGGGTTTCGGTTAGGGTGAAGTTTATGTTAAGTGTGAGGGTTGGGGTTCGGGTTCGTTTTAGGGGTGGGTTCAGGTTAGGGTCAGGGATAGGGTTTGGGTTAGGTTTAGGGTTAGGGTTAGGGTTAGGTTTAGGGTTAGCTTTAGTTTTGGTTAGGGTTAGGATTTGAATGGATTTAGGTTAGGTTTAGGGTTCTGGATAGGGTGAAATTTTGGTTAAAGGTGAGGGTTCGGTTTAGGTTTAGGGTTAGAGTTATTGTTAGGGGTTAGGGTTAGGTTTGAGCTTATGGTAGGTTTAAAGTCTGGGTTAAGGTTAGGTTAGGGTTATGGTCAGGGTTAGGATTAGGATTCCGCTTAGGGTGAGGGTTAGGATCAGAGTTATTGTAAGTGTTAGTTTTAGGTTGACATGTGCGCCAAGGTTAAGGTTATGGTTTGGTTTAGGGGTAGGGATAGGTTTAGTGTTAGGGTGAGCTTTAGTTTAGGGATAGGGTGAAGTTTAAGATAGAGTGAGGTTTAGGTTTAGGGTTATGGCTAAGGTTTGGTTTAGTTTTCAGGTTAATGTTAAGGTTGTGTTTCGTGTTAGGGTTAAGTTTACGGGTTCTGTTTACTTTTAGGGTGAGGGTTAGATTTTAGGTTAGGGTTAAGTTTAGTGTTAGGGTTCGGGTTAGGGTGACGGTTTGTGTTAGGCTTTGTGGTTGGGGTGAGGGTTAGGTTTAGGGTTAGGGTTGGGTAGGGTTCGGATTATGGTTATGGTAAGGTGTTAGGGGTTAGAGATTTAGTTTAGGGTGAGGGTTTGGGTGAGTGTCTCGGTTAGTCACTGTGGTTCTGGTCATGCTTAGTTTTGGTTTATGGTTAGGGTTAGGTTTATGATCAGGTTTAGGGTTAGTGTTAGAGTTAGGGTTAAGCTTTAGGTAAGGCTTTGGTGTTTGGGGTTAGGGTTTAGGTAAGGCTTTGGTGTTTGGGGTTAGGGTTTGGGTTGGGGTTAGGGTTTGGGTTGGGGTTAGAGTTATCGTTACGGCTTAGGGTTTCTCGTGAGTGTTAGGGTTAGGGTTAGGCAGAGCATTAGGGTTAGGGTTGGAGGATACGGTTAGGGGTTAGGGTGAGGGTTATGGTTAGCTTTATGGTTAAGGTGAGGGTTTAGGGTAAGTGTTATGTTTAAGGTTAGAGTTAGGGTTAGGGTTAGGTGTAGCGTAAGTTTTCGGTTTAGGTTCAGGTTTTGAATTAGAGTTAGTGTTCTATTTAAGATCAAGGTTAGACTTAGGGTTAGGGTTAGGATTAGGTCTAGACTTAGGTTCAGGGCTAATGTAAGGCTTAGTTTTAGGGTTAGAGGTGGAGTAGCATTATGACTAGAGTTTGGTTTAAGGTTAGGGTTTGGGTTAGGTTTAGGTTTAGGGTTAAAGTTAGGGTTAGGGTTGGATGAAGTTTAGGATGGGGTGAGGGTTATTCTTATGGTTAGGGCTAGAGTTTGATTTTGTGTTCAGGTTAGTGTTAAGGTTAGGCTTAGGGTTCGGGTTCGGGTTCGGAATTTCGTTTAGGGTTAGTGTTAGGTTTAGATTCAGGGTTAGAGTGACATTTCGGTTCAGGGGGAGGGTTAAGATAAGGGTTAGGATTACGGTGAGGATTATACTTAGTGTTAGAGGTTAGGTTTACGGTTAGGATAGGGTTAAGTTTAGGGTTCATGTTAGGGTTAGTGTTAGATTAGGGTTACTGTTCGTGTTTGGGTTAGGCTTAGGGATAAGTTTAGGGATAGCTTTAGGTTTAGGGTTGGGGATAGGTTTAGGGGTTAGGGTGAGAGTTAGCATTAGGTTTACAGTTAAGGTGAGGGTTTAGGGTAAGTGCTATGGTTAGGGTTAGTGTTAGAGTTAGGGTTAGGGTGAATTTTCAGTTAATAGTGAGGGTTAGGGTTAAGGTTTAGGTTAGATTTAGGATTAAGATTAGTGTTAGGGTTAGGTTTAGGGTCCGGGTTAGGGTAGGGGTAAGGTTAGGGTTAAGGCTAGGTTTACGGTCAGGGGTAGGGCTAGGTTAGGGTTAGGGTTAGGTTTAGAGTTAGAGTTAGTGCTAGGGGTTAGGGTTAGGTTTAGGGTTAGGTTTAGAGTTATTGTTAGGGTTAGGGTAGAGTTAAGGTTAGGGTTAAGTTTAAAGTTAGGTAAGGGTTACGTTTAGGTCAGGGTTAGGGTTATTATTAGAGATAGGGTTAGGTTTAGAGAAAGGGTTAGGGTTCGTGTGAGGGTTAGTGTTAGGTTTACAGTTAAGCTGATGTTTTACAGTGTTACGGTTAGGGTCAGGGTTAGAGTTAGGTTTAGGGTTAGGTTTAGGTGTAGGGCTTGAGTGAGGCGATAGTTTAGGGTTAGATTTAGGGTGAAGGTTAAGATTAGTGTTAGTGTAAATATTAGAGTTAGGCGTTTGTGTTAAGGTTATGATCAGGTTAAGTTTAGGTTTAGAGTTAGAGTTAGGGTTAGGTTTTGGTGTTTGTGTTAATGTTAGGGTCAGGATTAGGGTAGCTTTAGGGTTAGGGTTTGGTTTAGGGTTAGGGTTAGGGTGAAGCTGAAGTTAAGGGTCAGGGTTGAGCTTAGTCTTAGCATTAGGGTTTAGGGTTAGGGTTAAGGTTTTAGGGTTAAGATTAGTTTTAGGGTTAGGGTAAGTGTTAGGGTTAAGTCATGGTTAGGTTTAGGGCTAGTTTAAGGTTAGAGGTAAGGTTAGCTTAAGGGTAGTGTTTAGGTTTCGACGTTAGTGTGAGGGTTAGTGCTAGGTTTCCATTTGAGCTGAGTGTGTAGGGTAAGTTTTAGGGTTAGAATTAGGGTTAGAGATAGAGTTAGGGTCAGGGTTCGGTTTAAGTTTAGGGTTAGGGTTAGGTTTATGGTTAGGATTAGGGTTAGGGTCAGAGTTGGGGGATATTTAGTATTATGTTTCGTGTTAGGGTTTCGGTTAGGGTGAAGTTTATGTTAAGTGTGAGGGTTGGGGTTCGGGTTCGTTTTAGGGGTGGGTTCAGGTTAGGGTCAGGGATAGGGTTTGGGTTAGGTTTAGGGTTAGGGTTAGGGTTAGGTTTAGGGTTAGCTTTAGTTTTGGTTAGGGTTAGGATTTGAATGGATTTAGGTTAGGTTTAGGGTTCTGGATAGGGTGAAATTTTGGTTAAAGGTGAGGGTTCGGTTTAGGTTTAGGGTTAGAGTTATTGTTAGGGGTTAGGGTTAGGTTTGAGCTTATGGTAGGTTTAAAGTCTGGGTTAAGGTTAGGTTAGGGTTATGGTCAGGGTTAGGATTAGGATTCCGTTTAGGGTGAGGGTTAGGATCAGAGTTATTGTAAGGGTTAGTTTTAGGTTGACATGTGCGCCAAGGTTAAGGTTATGGTTTGGTTTAGGGGTAGGGATAGGTTTAGTGTTAGGGTGAGCTTTAGTTTAGGGATAGGGTGAAGTTTAAGATAGAGTGAGGTTTAGGGTTAGGGTTATGGCTAAGGTTTGGTTTAGTTTTCAGGTTAATGTTAAGGTTGTGTTTCGTGTTAGGGTTAAGTTTACGGGTTCTGTTTACTTTTAGGGTGAGGGTTAGATTTTAGGTTAGGGTTAAGTTTAGTGTTAGGGTTCGGGTTAGGGTGACGGTTTGTGTTAGGCTTTGTGGTTGGGGTGAGGGTTAGGTTTAGGGTTAGGTTTGGGTAGGGTTCGGATTATGGTTATGGTAAGGTGTTAGGGGTTAGAGATTTAGTTTAGGGTGAGGGTTTGGGTGAGTGTCTCGGTTAGTCACTGTGGTTCTGGTCATGCTTAGTTTTGGTTTATGGTTAGGGTTAGGTTTATGATCAGGTTTAGGGTTAGTGTTAGAGTTAGGGTTAAGCTTTAGGTAAGGCTTTGGTGTTTGGGGTTAGGGTTTAGGTAAGGCTTTGGTGTTTGGGGTTAGGGTTTGGGTTGGGGTTAGGGTTTGGGTTGGGGTTAGAGTTATCGTTACGGCTTAGGGTTTCTCGTTAGTGTTAGGGTTAGGGTTAGGCAGAGCATTAGGGTTAGGGTTGGAGGATACGGTTAGGGGTTAGGGTGAGGGTTATGGTTAGTTTTATGGTTAAGGTGAGGGTTTAGGGTAAGTGTTATGTTTAAGGTTAGAGTTAGGGTTAGGGTTAGGTGTAGCGTAAGTTTTCGGTTTAGGTTCAGGTTTTGAATTAGAGTTAGTGTTCTATTTAAGATCAAGGTTAGACTTAGGGTTAGGGTTAGGATTAGGTCTAGACTTAGGGTCAGGGCTAATGTAAGGCTTAGTTTTAGGGTTAGAGGTGGAGTAGCATTATGACTAGAGTTTGGTTTAAGGTTAGGGTTTGGGTTAGGTTTAGGTTTAGGGTTAAAGTTAGGGTTAGGGTTGGATGAAGTTTAGGATGGGGTGAGGGTTATTCTTATGGTTAGGGCTAGAGTTTGATTTTGTGTTCATGTTAGTGTTAAGGTTAGGCTTAGGGTTCGGGTTCGGGTTCGGAATTTCGTTTAGGGTTAGTGTTAGGTTTAGATTCAGGGTTAGAGTGACATTTCGGTTCAGGGGGAGGGTTAAGATAAGGGTTAGGATTACGGTGAGGATTATACTTAGTGTTAGAGGTTAGGTTTACGGTTAGGATAGGGTTAAGTTTAGGGTTCATGTTAGGGTTAGTGTTAGATTAGGGTTACTGTTCGTGTTTGGGTTAGGCTTAGGGATAAGTTTAGGGATAGCTTTAGGTTTAGGGTTGGGGATAGGTTTAGGGGTTAGGGTGAGAGTTAGCATTAGGTTTACAGTTAAGGTGAGGGTTTAGGGTAAGTGCTATGGTTAGGGTTAGTGTTAGAGTTAGGGTTAGGGTGAATTTTCAGTTAATAGTGAGGGTTAGGGTTAAGGTTTAGGTTAGATTTAGGATTAAGATTAGTGTTAGGGTTAGGTTTAGGGTCCGGGTTAGGGTAGGGGTAAGGTTAGGGTTAAGGCTAGGTTTACGGTCAGGGGTAGGGCTAGGTTAGGGTTAGGGTTAGGTTTAGAGTTAGAGTTAGTGCTAGGGGTTAGGGTTAGGTTTAGGGTTAGGTTTAGAGTTATTGTTAGGGTTAGGGTAGAGTTAAGGTTAGGGTTAAGTTTAAAGTTAGGTAAGGGTTACGTTTAGGTCAGGGTTAGGGTTATTATTAGAGATAGGGTTAGGTTTAGAGAAAGGGTTAGGGTTCGTGTGAGGGTTAGTGTTAGGTTTACAGTTAAGCTGATGTTTTACAGTGTTACGGTTAGGGTCAGGGTTAGAGTTAGGTTTAGGGTTAGGTTTAGGTGTAGGGCTTGAGTGAGGCGATAGTTTAGGGTTAGATTTAGGGTGAAGGTTAAGATTAGTGTTAGTGTAAATATTAGAGTTAGGCGTTTGTGTTAAGGTTATGATCAGGTTAAGTTTAGGTTTAGAGTTAGAGTTAGGGTTAGGTTTTGGTGTTTGTGTTAATGTTAGGGTCAGGATTAGGGTAGCTTTAGGGTTAGGGTTTGGTTTAGGGTTAGGGTTAGGGTGAAGCTGAAGTTAAGGGTCAGGGTTGAGCTTAGTCTTAGCATTAGGGTTTAGGGTTAGGGTTAAGGTTTTAGGGTTAAGATTAGTTTTAGGGTTAGGGTAAGTGTTAGGGTTAAGTCATGGTTAGGTTTAGGGCTAGTTTAAGGTTAGAGGTAAGGTTAGCTTAAGGGTAGTGTTTAGGTTTCGACGTTAGTGTGAGGGTTAGTGCTAGGTTTCCATTTGAGCTGAGTGTGTAGGGTAAGTTTTAGGGTTAGAATTAGGGTTAGAGATAGAGTTAGGGTCAGGGTTCGGTTTAAGTTTAGGGTTAGGGTTAGGTTTATGGTTAGGATTAGGGTTAGGGTCAGAGTTGGGGGATATTTAGTATTATGTTTCGTGTTAGGGTTTCGGTTAGGGTGAAGTTTATGTTAAGTGTGAGGGTTGGGGTTCGGGTTCGTTTTAGGGGTGGGTTCAGGTTAGGGTCAGGGATAGGGTTTGGGTTAGGTTTAGGGTTAGGGTTAGGGTTAGGTTTAGGGTTAGCTTTAGTTTTGGTTAGGGTTAGGATTTGAATGGATTTAGGTTAGGTTTAGGGTTCTGGATAGGGTGAAATTTTGGTTAAAGGTGAGGGTTCGGTTTAGGTTTAGGGTTAGAGTTATTGTTAGGGGTTAGGGTTAGGTTTGAGCTTATGGTAGGTTTAAAGTCTGGGTTAAGGTTAGGTTAGGGTTATGGTCAGGGTTAGGATTAGGATTCCGTTTAGGGTGAGGGTTAGGATCAGAGTTATTGTAAGGGTTAGTTTTAGGTTGACATGTGCGCCAAGGTTAAGGTTATGGTTTGGTTTAGGGGTAGGGATAGGTTTAGTGTTAGGGTGAGCTTTAGTTTAGGGATAGGGTGAAGTTTAAGATAGAGTGAGGTTTAGGGTTAGGGTTATGGCTAAGGTTTGGTTTAGTTTTCAGGTTAATGTTAAGGTTGTGTTTCGTGTTAGGGTTAAGTTTACGGGTTCTGTTTACTTTGAGGGTGAGGGTTAGATTTTAGGTTAGGGTTAAGTTTAGTGTTAGGGTTCGGGTTAGGGTGACGGTTTGTGTTAGGCTTTGTGGTTGGGGTGAGGGTTAGGTTTAGGGTTAGGGTTGGGTAGGGTTCGGATTATGGTTATGGTAAGGTGTTAGGGGTTAGAGATTTAGTTTAGGGTGAGGGTTTGGGTGAGTGTCTCGGTTAGTCACTGTGGTTCTGGTCATGCTTAGTTTTGGTTTATGGTTAGGGTTAGGTTTATGATCAGGTTTAGGGTTAGTGTTAGAGTTAGGGTTAAGCTTTAGGTAAGGCTTTGGTGTTTGGGGTTAGGGTTTAGGTAAGGCTTTGGTGTTTGGGGTTAGGGTTTGGGTTGGGGTTAGGGTTTGGGTTGGGGTTAGAGTTATCGTTACGGCTTAGGGTTTCTCGTTAGTGTTAGGGTTAGGGTTAGGCAGAGCATTAGGGTTAGGGTTGGAGGATACGGTTAGGGGTTAGGGTGAGGGTTATGGTTAGTTTTATGGTTAAGGTGAGGGTTTAGGGTAAGTGTTATGTTTAAGGTTAGAGTTAGGGTTAGGGTTAGGTGTAGCGTAAGTTTTCGGTTTAGGTTCAGGTTTTGAATTAGAGTTAGTGTTCTATTTAAGATCAAGGTTAGACTTAGGGTTAGGGTTAGGATTAGGTCTAGACTTAGGGTCAGGGCTAATGTAAGGCTTAGTTTTAGGGTTAGAGGTGGAGTAGCATTATGACTAGAGTTTGGTTTAAGGTTAGGGTTTGGGTTAGGTTTAGGTTTAGGGTTAAAGTTAGGGTTAGGGTTGGATGAAGTTTAGGATGGGGTGAGGGTTATTCTTATGGTTAGGGCTAGAGTTTGATTTTGTGTTCAGGTTAGTGTTAAGGTTAGGCTTAGGGTTCGGGTTCGGGTTCGGAATTTCGTTTAGGGTTAGTGTTAGGTTTAGATTCAGGGTTAGAGTGACATTTCGGTTCAGGGGGAGGGTTAAGATAAGGGTTAGGATTACGGTGAGGATTATACTTAGTGTTAGAGGTTAGGTTTACGGTTAGGATAGGGTTAAGTTTAGGGTTCATGTTAGGGTTAGTGTTAGATTAGGGTTACTGTTCGTGTTTGGGTTAGGCTTAGGGATAAGTTTAGGGATAGCTTTAGGTTTAGGGTTGGGGATAGGTTTAGGGGTTAGGGTGAGAGTTAGCATTAGGTTTACAGTTAAGGTGAGGGTTTAGGGTAAGTGCTATGGTTAGGGTTAGTGTTAGAGTTAGGGTTAGGGTGAATTTTCAGTTAATAGTGAGGGTTAGGGTTAAGGTTTAGGTTAGATTTAGGATTAAGATTAGTGTTAGGGTTAGGTTTAGGGTCCGGGTTAGGGTAGGGGTAAGGTTAGGGTTAAGGCTAGGTTTACGGTCAGGGGTAGGGCTAGGTTAGGGTTAGGGTTAGGTTTAGAGTTAGAGTTAGTGCTAGGGGTTAGGGTTAGGTTTAGGGTTAGGTTTAGAGTTATTGTTAGGGTTAGGGTAGAGTTAAGGTTAGGGTTAAGTTTAAAGTTAGGTAAGGGTTACGTTTAGGTCAGGGTTAGGGTTATTATTAGAGATAGGGTTAGGTTTAGAGAAAGGGTTAGGGTTCGTGTGAGGGTTAGTGTTAGGTTTACAGTTAAGCTGATGTTTTACAGTGTTACGGTTAGGGTCAGGGTTAGAGTTAGGTTTAGGGTTAGGTTTAGGTGTAGGGCTTGAGTGAGGCGATAGTTTAGGGTTAGATTTAGGGTGAAGGTTAAGATTAGTGTTAGTGTAAATATTAGAGTTAGGCGTTTGTGTTAAGGTTATGATCAGGTTAAGTTTAGGTTTAGAGTTAGAGTTAGGGTTAGGTTTTGGTGTTTGTGTTAATGTTAGGGTCAGGATTAGGGTAGCTTTAGGGTTAGGGTTTGGTTTAGGGTTAGGGTTAGGGTGAAGCTGAAGTTAAGGGTCAGGGTTGAGCTTAGTCTTAGCATTAGGGTTTAGGGTTAGGGTTAAGGTTTTAGGGTTAAGATTAGTTTTAGGGTTAGGGTAAGTGTTAGGGTTAAGTCATGGTTAGGTTTAGGGCTAGTTTAAGGTTAGAGGTAAGGTTAGCTTAAGGGTAGTGTTTAGGTTTCGACGTTAGTGTGAGGGTTAGTGCTAGGTTTCCATTTGAGCTGAGTGTGTAGGGTAAGTTTTAGGGTTAGAATTAGGGTTAGAGATAGAGTTAGGGTCAGGGTTCGGTTTAAGTTTAGGGTTAGGGTTAGGTTTATGGTTAGGATTAGGGTTAGGGTCAGAGTTGGGGGATATTTAGTATTATGTTTCGTGTTAGGGTTTCGGTTAGGGTGAAGTTTATGTTAAGTGTGAGGGTTGGGGTTCGGGTTCGTTTTAGGGGTGGGTTCAGGTTAGGGTCAGGGATAGGGTTTGGGTTAGGTTTAGGGTTAGGGTTAGGGTTAGGTTTAGGGTTAGCTTTAGTTTTGGTTAGGGTTAGGATTTGAATGGATTTAGGTTAGGTTTAGGGTTCTGGATAGGGTGAAATTTTGGTTAAAGGTGAGGGTTCGGTTTAGGTTTAGGGTTAGAGTTATTGTTAGGGGTTAGGGTTAGGTTTGAGCTTATGGTAGGTTTAAAGTCTGGGTTAAGGTTAGGTTAGGGTTATGGTCAGGGTTAGGATTAGGATTCCGTTTAGGGTGAGGGTTAGGATCAGAGTTATTGTAAGGGTTAGTTTTAGGTTGACATGTGCGCCAAGGTTAAGGTTATGGTTTGGTTTAGGGGTAGGGATAGGTTTAGTGTTAGGGTGAGCTTTAGTTTAGGGATAGGGTGAAGTTTAAGATAGAGTGAGGTTTAGGGTTAGGGTTATGGCTAAGGTTTGGTTTAGTTTTCAGGTTAATGTTAAGGTTGTGTTTCGTGTTAGGGTTAAGTTTACGGGTTCTGTTTACTTTTAGGGTGAGGGTTAGATTTTAGGTTAGGGTTAAGTTTAGTGTTAGGGTTCGGGTTAGGGTGACGGTTTGTGTTAGGCTTTGTGGTTGGGGTGAGGGTTAGGTTTAGGGTTAGGTTTGGGTAGGGTTCGGATTATGGTTATGGTAAGGTGTTAGGGGTTAGAGATTTAGTTTAGGGTGAGGGTTTGGGTGAGTGTCTCGGTTAGTCACTGTGGTTCTGGTCATGCTTAGTTTTGGTTTATGGTTAGGGTTAGGTTTATGATCAGGTTTAGGGTTAGTGTTAGAGTTAGGGTTAAGCTTTAGGTAAGGCTTTGGTGTTTGGGGTTAGGGTTTAGGTAAGGCTTTGGTGTTTGGGGTTAGGGTTTGGGTTGGGGTTAGGGTTTGGGTTGGGGTTAGAGTTATCGTTACGGCTTAGGGTTTCTCGTTAGTGTTAGGGTTAGGGTTAGGCAGAGCATTAGGGTTAGGGTTGGAGGATACGGTTAGGGGTTAGGGTGAGGGTTATGGTTAGTTTTATGGTTAAGGTGAGGGTTTAGGGTAAGTGTTATGTTTAAGGTTAGAGTTAGGGTTAGGGTTAGGTGTAGCGTAAGTTTTCGGTTTAGGTTCAGGTTTTGAATTAGAGTTAGTGTTCTATTTAAGATCAAGGTTAGACTTAGGGTTAGGGTTAGGATTAGGTCTAGACTTAGGGTCAGGGCTAATGTAAGGCTTAGTTTTAGGGTTAGAGGTGGAGTAGCATTATGACTAGAGTTTGGTTTAAGGTTAGGGTTTGGGTTAGGTTTAGGTTTAGGGTTAAAGTTAGGGTTAGGGTTGGATGAAGTTTAGGATGGGGTGAGGGTTATTCTTATGGTTAGGGCTAGAGTTTGATTTTGTGTTCAGGTTAGTGTTAAGGTTAGGCTTAGGGTTCGGGTTCGGGTTCGGAATTTCGTTTAGGGTTAGTGTTAGGTTTAGATTCAGGGTTAGAGTGACATTTCGGTTCAGGGGGAGGGTTAAGATAAGGGTTAGGATTACGGTGAGGATTATACTTAGTGTTAGAGGTTAGGTTTACGGTTAGGATAGGGTTAAGTTTAGGGTTCATGTTAGGGTTAGTGTTAGATTAGGGTTACTGTTCGTGTTTGGGTTAGGCTTAGGGATAAGTTTAGGGATAGCTTTAGGTTTAGGGTTGGGGATAGGTTTAGGGGTTAGGGTGAGAGTTAGCATTAGGTTTACAGTTAAGGTGAGGGTTTAGGGTAAGTGCTATGGTTAGGGTTAGTGTTAGAGTTAGGGTTAGGGTGAATTTTCAGTTAATAGTGAGGGTTAGGGTAAGGGTTAGGGTTAAGGTTTAGGTTAGATTTAGGATTAAGATTAGTGTTAGGGTTAGGTTTAGGGTCCGGGTTACGGTAGGGGTAAGGTTAGGGTTAAGGCTAGGTTTACGGTCAGGGGTAGGGCTAGGTTAGGGTTAGGGTTAGGTTTAGAGTTAGAGTTAGTGCTAGGGATTAGGGTTAGGTTTAGGGTTAGGTTTAGAGTTATTGTTAGGGTTAGGGTAGAGTTAAGGTTAGGGTTAAGTTTAAAGTTAGGTAAGGGTTACGTTTAGGTCAGGGTTAGGGTTATTATTAGAGATAGGGTTAGGTTTAGAGAAAGGGTTAGGGTTCGTGTGAGGGTTAGTGTTAGGTTTACAGTTAAGCTGATGTTTTACAGTGTTACGGTTAGGGTCAGGGTTAGAGTTAGGTTTAGGGTTAGGTTTAGGTGTAGGGCTTGAGTGAGGCGATAGTTTAGGGTTAGATTTAGGGTGAAGGTTAAGATTAGTGTTAGTGTAAATATTAGAGTTAGGCGTTTGTGTTAAGGTTATGATCAGGTTAAGTTTAGGTTTAGAGTTAGAGTTAGGGTTAGGTTTTGGTGTTTGTGTTAATGTTAGGGTCAGGATTAGGGTAGCTTTAGGGTTAGGGTTTGGTTTAGGGTTAGGTTTAGGGTGAAGCTGAAGTTAAGGGTCAGGGTTGAGCTTAGTCTTAGCATTAGGGTTTAGGGTTAGGGTTAAGGTTTTAGGGTTAAGATTAGTTTTAGGGTTAGGGTAAGTGTTAGGGTTAAGTCATGGTTAGGTTTAGGGCTAGTTTAAGGTTAGAGGTAAGGTTAGCTTAAGGGTAGTGTTTAGGTTTCGACGTTAGTGTGAGGGTTAGTGCTAGGTTTCCATTTGAGCTGAGTGTGTAGGGTAAGTTTTAGGGTTAGAATTAGGGTTAGAGATAGAGTTAAGGTCAGGGTTCGGTTTAAGTTTAGGGTTAGGGTTAGGTTTATGGTTAGGATTAGGGTTAGGGTCAGAGTTGGGGGATATTTAGTATTATGTTTCGTGTTAGGGTTTCGGTTAGGGTGAAGTTTATGTTAAGTGTGAGGGTTGGGGTTCGGGTTCGTTTTAGGGGTGGGTTCAGGTTAGGGTCAGGGATAGGGTTTGGGTTAGGTTTAGGGTTAGGGTTAGGGTTAGGTTTAGGGTTAGCTTTAGTTTTGGTTAGGGTTAGGATTTGAATGGATTTAGGTTAGGTTTAGGGTTCTGGATAGGGTGAAATTTTGGTTAAAGGTGAGGGTTCGGTTTAGGTTTAGGGTTAGAGTTATTGTTAGGGGTTAGGGTTAGGTTTGAGCTTATGGTAGGTTTAAAGTCTGGGTTAAGGTTAGGTTAGGGTTATGGTCAGGGTTAGGATTAGGATTCCGCTTAGGGTGAGGGTTAGGATCAGAGTTATTGTAAGTGTTAGTTTTAGGTTGACATGTGCGCCAAGGTTAAGGTTATGGTTTGGTTTAGGGGTAGGGATAGGTTTAGTGTTAGGGTGAGCTTTAGTTTAGGGATAGGGTGAAGTTTAAGATAGAGTGAGGTTTAGGTTTAGGGTTATGGCTAAGGTTTGGTTTAGTTTTCAGGTTAATGTTAAGGTTGTGTTTCGTGTTAGGGTTAAGTTTACGGGTTCTGTTTACTTTTAGGGTGAGGGTTAGATTTTAGGTTAGGGTTAAGTTTAGTGTTAGGGTTCGGGTTAGGGTGACGGTTTGTGTTAGGCTTTGTGGTTGGGGTGAGGGTTAGGTTTAGGGTTAGGGTTGGGTAGGGTTCGGATTATGGTTATGGTAAGGTGTTAGGGGTTAGAGATTTAGTTTAGGGTGAGGGTTTGGGTGAGTGTCTCGGTTAGTCACTGTGGTTCTGGTCATGCTTAGTTTTGGTTTATGGTTAGGGTTAGGTTTATGATCAGGTTTAGGGTTAGTGTTAGAGTTAGGGTTAAGCTTTAGGTAAGGCTTTGGTGTTTGGGGTTAGGGTTTAGGTAAGGCTTTGGTGTTTGGGGTTAGGGTTTGGGTTGGGGTTAGGGTTTGGGTTGGGGTTAGAGTTATCGTTACGGCTTAGGGTTTCTCGTGAGTGTTAGGGTTAGGGTTAGGCAGAGCATTAGGGTTAGGGTTGGAGGATACGGTTAGGGGTTAGGGTGAGGGTTATGGTTAGCTTTATGGTTAAGGTGAGGGTTTAGGGTAAGTGTTATGTTTAAGGTTAGAGTTAGGGTTAGGGTTAGGTGTAGCGTAAGTTTTCGGTTTAGGTTCAGGTTTTGAATTAGAGTTAGTGTTCTATTTAAGATCAAGGTTAGACTTAGGGTTAGGGTTAGGATTAGGTCTAGACTTAGGTTCAGGGCTAATGTAAGGCTTAGTTTTAGGGTTAGAGGTGGAGTAGCATTATGACTAGAGTTTGGTTTAAGGTTAGGGTTTGGGTTAGGTTTAGGTTTAGGGTTAAAGTTAGGGTTAGGGTTGGATGAAGTTTAGGATGGGGTGAGGGTTATTCTTATGGTTAGGGCTAGAGTTTGATTTTGTGTTCAGGTTAGTGTTAAGGTTAGGCTTAGGGTTCGGGTTCGGGTTCGGAATTTCGTTTAGGGTTAGTGTTAGGTTTAGATTCAGGGTTAGAGTGACATTTCGGTTCAGGGGGAGGGTTAAGATAAGGGTTAGGATTACGGTGAGGATTATACTTAGTGTTAGAGGTTAGGTTTACGGTTAGGATAGGGTTAAGTTTAGGGTTCATGTTAGGGTTAGTGTTAGATTAGGGTTACTGTTCGTGTTTGGGTTAGGCTTAGGGATAAGTTTAGGGATAGCTTTAGGTTTAGGGTTGGGGATAGGTTTAGGGGTTAGGGTGAGAGTTAGCATTAGGTTTACAGTTAAGGTGAGGGTTTAGGGTAAGTGCTATGGTTAGGGTTAGTGTTAGAGTTAGGGTTAGGGTGAATTTTCAGTTAATAGTGAGGGTTAGGGTTAAGGTTTAGGTTAGATTTAGGATTAAGATTAGTGTTAGGGTTAGGTTTAGGGTCCGGGTTAGGGTAGGGGTAAGGTTAGGGTTAAGGCTAGGTTTACGGTCAGGGGTAGGGCTAGGTTAGGGTTAGGGTTAGGTTTAGAGTTAGAGTTAGTGCTAGGGGTTAGGGTTAGGTTTAGGGTTAGGTTTAGAGTTATTGTTAGGGTTAGGGTAGAGTTAAGGTTAGGGTTAAGTTTAAAGTTAGGTAAGGGTTACGTTTAGGTCAGGGTTAGGGTTATTATTAGAGATAGGGTTAGGTTTAGAGAAAGGGTTAGGGTTCGTGTGAGGGTTAGTGTTAGGTTTACAGTTAAGCTGATGTTTTACAGTGTTACGGTTAGGGTCAGGGTTAGAGTTAGGTTTAGGGTTAGGTTTAGGTGTAGGGCTTGAGTGAGGCGATAGTTTAGGGTTAGATTTAGGGTGAAGGTTAAGATTAGTGTTAGTGTAAATATTAGAGTTAGGCGTTTGTGTTAAGGTTATGATCAGGTTAAGTTTAGGTTTAGAGTTAGAGTTAGGGTTAGGTTTTGGTGTTTGTGTTAATGTTAGGGTCAGGATTAGGTTAGCTTTAGGGTTAGGGTTTGGTTTAGGGTTAGGGTTAGGGTGAAGCTGAAGTTAAGGGTCAGGGTTGAGCTTAGTCTTAGCATTAGGGTTTAGGGTTAGGGTTAAGGTTTTAGGGTTAAGATTAGTTTTAGGGTTAGGGTAAGTGTTAGGGTTAAGTCATGGTTAGGTTTAGGGCTAGTTTAAGGTTAGAGGTAAGGTTAGCTTAAGGGTAGTGTTTAGGTTTCGACGTTAGTGTGAGGGTTAGTGCTAGGTTTCCATTTCAGCTGAGTGTGTAGGGTAAGTTTTAGGGTTAGAATTAGGGTTAGAGATAGAGTTAGGGTCAGGGTTCGGTTTAAGTTTAGGGTTAGGGTTAGGTTTATGGTTAGGATTAGGGTTAGGGTCAGAGTTGGGGGATATTTAGTATTATGTTTCGTGTTAGGGTTTCGGTTAGGGTGAAGTTTATGTTAAGTGTGAGGGTTGGGGTTCGGGTTCGTTTTAGGGGTGGGTTCAGGTTAGGGTCAGGGATAGGGTTTGGGTTAGGTTTAGGGTTAGGGTTAGGGTTAGGTTTAGGGTTAGCTTTAGTTTTGGTTAGGGTTAGGATTTGAATGGATTTAGGTTAGGTTTAGGGTTCTGGATAGGGTGAAATTTTGGTTAAAGGTGAGGGTTCGGTTTAGGTTTAGGGTTAGAGTTATTGTTAGGGGTTAGGGTTAGGTTTGAGCTTATGGTAGGTTTAAAGTCTGGGTTAAGGTTAGGTTAGGGTTATGGTCAGGGTTAGGATTAGGATTCCGTTTAGGGTGAGGGTTAGGATCAGAGTTATTGTAAGGGTTAGTTTTAGGTTGACATGTGCGCCAAGGTTAAGGTTATGGTTTGGTTTAGGGGTAGGGATAGGTTTAGTGTTAGGGTGAGCTTTAGTTTAGGGATAGGGTGAAGTTTAAGATAGAGTGAGGTTTAGGGTTAGGGTTATGGCTAAGGTTTGGTTTAGTTTTCAGGTTAATGTTAAGGTTGTGTTTCGTGTTAGGGTTAAGTTTACGGGTTCTGTTTACTTTTAGGGTGAGGGTTAGATTTTAGGTTAGGGTTAAGTTTAGTGTTAGGGTTCGGGTTAGGGTGACGGTTTGTGTTAGGCTTTGTGGTTGGGGTGAGGGTTAGGTTTAGGGTTAGGGTTGGGTAGGGTTCGGATTATGGTTATGGTAAGGTGTTAGGGGTTAGAGATTTAGTTTAGGGTGAGGGTTTGGGTGAGTGTCTCGGTTAGTCACTGTGGTTCTGGTCATGCTTAGTTTTGGTTTATGGTTAGGGTTAGGTTTATGATCAGGTTTAGGGTTAGTGTTAGAGTTAGGGTTAAGCTTTAGGTAAGGCTTTGGTGTTTGGGGTTAGGGTTTAGGTAAGGCTTTGGTGTTTGGGGTTAGGGTTTGGGTTGGGGTTAGGGTTTGGGTTGGGGTTAGAGTTATCGTTACGGCTTAGGGTTTCTCGTTAGTGTTAGGGTTAGGCAGAGCATTAGGGTTAGGGTTGGAGGATACGGTTAGGGGTTAGGGTGAGGGTTATGGTTAGTTTTATGGTTAAGGTGAGGGTTTAGGGTAAGTGTTATGTTTAAGGTTAGAGTTAGGGTTAGGGTTAGGTGTAGCGTAAGTTTTCGGTTTAGGTTCAGGTTTTGAATTAGAGTTAGTGTTCTATTTAAGATCAAGGTTAGACTTAGGGTTAGGGTTAGGATTAGGTCTAGACTTAGGGTCAGGGCTAATGTAAGGCTTAGTTTTAGGGTTAGAGGTGGAGTAGCATTATGACTAGAGTTTGGTTTAAGGTTAGGGTTTGGGTTAGGTTTAGGTTTAGGGTTAAAGTTAGGGTTAGGGTTGGATGAAGTTTAGGATGGGGTGAGGGTTATTCTTATGGTTAGGGCTAGAGTTTGATTTTGTGTTCAGGTTAGTGTTAAGGTTAGGCTTAGGGTTCGGGTTCGGGTTCGGAATTTCGTTTAGGGTTAGTGTTAGGTTTAGATTCAGGGTTAGAGTGACATTTCGGTTCAGGGGGAGGGTTAAGATAAGGGTTAGGATTACGGTGAGGATTATACTTAGTGTTAGAGGTTAGGTTTACGGTTAGGATAGGGTTAAGTTTAGGGTTCATGTTAGGGTTAGTGTTAGATTAGGGTTACTGTTCGTGTTTGGGTTAGGCTTAGGGATAAGTTTAGGGATAGCTTTAGGTTTAGGGTTGGGGATAGGTTTAGGGGTTAGGGTGAGAGTTAGCATTAGGTTTACAGTTAAGGTGAGGGTTTAGGGTAAGTGCTATGGTTAGGGTTAGTGTTAGAGTTAGGGTTAGGGTGAATTTTCAGTTAATAGTGAGGGTTAGGGTAAGGGTTAGGGTTAAGGTTTAGGTTAGATTTAGGATTAAGATTAGTGTTAGGGTTAGGTTTAGGGTCCGGGTTAGGGTAGGGGTAAGGTTAGGGTTAAGGCTAGGTTTACGGTCAGGGGTAGGGCTAGGTTAGGGTTAGGGTTAGGTTTAGAGTTAGAGTTAGTGCTAGGGGTTAGGGTTAGGTTTAGGGTTAGGTTTAGAGTTATTGTTAGGGTTAGGGTAGAGTTAAGGTTAGGGTTAAGTTTAAAGTTAGGTAAGGGTTACGTTTAGGTCAGGGTTAGGGTTATTATTAGAGATAGGGTTAGGTTTAGAGAAAGGGTTAGGGTTCGTGTGAGGGTTAGTGTTAGGTTTACAGTTAAGCTGATGTTTTACAGTGTTACGGTTAGGGTCAGGGTTAGAGTTAGGTTTAGGGTTAGGTTTAGGTGTAGGGCTTGAGTGAGGCGATAGTTTAGGGTTAGATTTAGGGTGAAGGTTAAGATTAGTGTTAGTGTAAATATTAGAGTTAGGCGTTTGTGTTAAGGTTATGATCAGGTTAAGTTTAGGTTTAGAGTTAGAGTTAGGGTTAGGTTTTGGTGTTTGTGTTAATGTTAGGGTCAGGATTAGGGTAGCTTTAGGGTTAGGGTTTGGTTTAGGGTTAGGTTTAGGGTGAAGCTGAAGTTAAGGGTCAGGGTTGAGCTTAGTCTTAGCATTAGGGTTTAGGGTTAGGGTTAAGGTTTTAGGGTTAAGATTAGTTTTAGGGTTAGGGTAAGTGTTAGGGTTAAGTCATGGTTAGGTTTAGGGCTAGTTTAAGGTTAGAGGTAAGGTTAGCTTAAGGGTAGTGTTTAGGTTTCGACGTTAGTGTGAGGGTTAGTGCTAGGTTTCCATTTCAGCTGAGTGTGTAGGGTAAGTTTTAGGGTTAGAATTAGGGTTAGAGATAGAGTTAGGGTCAGGGTTCGGTTTAAGTTTAGGGTTAGGGTTAGGTTTATGGTTAGGATTAGGGTTAGGGTCAGAGTTGGGGGATATTTAGTATTATGTTTCGTGTTAGGGTTTCGGTTAGGGTGAAGTTTATGTTAAGTGTGAGGGTTGGGGTTCGGGTTCGTTTTAGGGGTGGGTTCAGGTTAGGGTCAGGGATAGGGTTTGGGTTAGGTTTAGGGTTAGGGTTAGGGTTAGGTTTAGGGTTAGCTTTAGTTTTGGTTAGGGTTAGGATTTGAATGGATTTAGGTTAGGTTTAGGGTTCTGGATAGGGTGAAATTTTGGTTAAAGGTGAGGGTTCGGTTTAGGTTTAGGGTTAGAGTTATTGTTAGGGGTTAGGGTTAGGTTTGAGCTTATGGTAGGTTTAAAGTCTGGGTTAAGGTTAGGTTAGGGTTATGGTCAGGGTTAGGATTAGGATTCCGTTTAGGGTGAGGGTTAGGATCAGAGTTATTGTAAGGGTTAGTTTTAGGTTGACATGTGCGCCAAGGTTAAGGTTATGGTTTGGTTTAGGGGTAGGGATAGGTTTAGTGTTAGGGTGAGCTTTAGTTTAGGGATAGGGTGAAGTTTAAGATAGAGTGAGGTTTAGGGTTAGGGTTATGGCTAAGGTTTGGTTTAGTTTTCAGGTTAATGTTAAGGTTGTGTTTCGTGTTAGGGTTAAGTTTACGGGTTCTGTTTACTTTTAGGGTGAGGGTTAGATTTTAGGTTAGGGTTAAGTTTAGTGTTAGGGTTCGGGTTAGGGTGACGGTTTGTGTTAGGCTTTGTGGTTGGGGTGAGGGTTAGGTTTAGGGTTAGGGTTGGGTAGGGTTCGGATTATGGTTATGGTAAGGTGTTAGGGGTTAGAGATTTAGTTTAGGGTGAGGGTTTGGGTGAGTGTCTCGGTTAGTCACTGTGGTTCTGGTCATGCTTAGTTTTGGTTTATGGTTAGGGTTAGGTTTATGATCAGGTTTAGGGTTAGTGTTAGAGTTAGGGTTAAGCTTTAGGTAAGGCTTTGGTGTTTGGGGTTAGGGTTTAGGTAAGGCTTTGGTGTTTGGGGTTAGGGTTTGGGTTGGGGTTAGGGTTTGGGTTGGGGTTAGAGTTATCGTTACGGCTTAGGGTTTCTCGTTAGTGTTAGGGTTAGGCAGAGCATTAGGGTTAGGGTTGGAGGATACGGTTAGGGGTTAGGGTGAGGGTTATGGTTAGTTTTATGGTTAAGGTGAGGGTTTAGGGTAAGTGTTATGTTTAAGGTTAGAGTTAGGGTTAGGGTTAGGTGTAGCGTAAGTTTTCGGTTTAGGTTCAGGTTTTGAATTAGAGTTAGTGTTCTATTTAAGATCAAGGTTAGACTTAGGGTTAGGGTTAGGATTAGGTCTAGACTTAGGGTCAGGGCTAATGTAAGGCTTAGTTTTAGGGTTAGAGGTGGAGTAGCATTATGACTAGAGTTTGGTTTAAGGTTAGGGTTTGGGTTAGGTTTAGGTTTAGGGTTAAAGTTAGGGTTAGGGTTGGATGAAGTTTAGGATGGGGTGAGGGTTATTCTTATGGTTAGGGCTAGAGTTTGATTTTGTGTTCAGGTTAGTGTTAAGGTTAGGCTTAGGGTTCGGGTTCGGGTTCGGAATTTCGTTTAGGGTTAGTGTTAGGTTTAGATTCAGGGTTAGAGTGACATTTCGGTTCAGGGGGAGGGTTAAGATAAGGGTTAGGATTACGGTGAGGATTATACTTAGTGTTAGAGGTTAGGTTTACGGTTAGGATAGGGTTAAGTTTAGGGTTCATGTTAGGGTTAGTGTTAGATTAGGGTTACTGTTCGTGTTTGGGTTAGGCTTAGGGATAAGTTTAGGGATAGCTTTAGGTTTAGGGTTGGGGATAGGTTTAGGGGTTAGGGTGAGAGTTAGCATTAGGTTTACAGTTAAGGTGAGGGTTTAGGGTAAGTGCTATGGTTAGGGTTAGTGTTAGAGTTAGGGTTAGGGTGAATTTTCAGTTAATAGTGAGGGTTAGGGTAAGGGTTAGGGTTAAGGTTTAGGTTAGATTTAGGATTAAGATTAGTGTTAGGGTTAGGTTTAGGGTCCGGGTTAGGGTAGGGGTAAGGTTAGGGTTAAGGCTAGGTTTACGGTCAGGGGTAGGGCTAGGTTAGGGTTAGGGTTAGGTTTAGAGTTAGAGTTAGTGCTAGGGGTTAGGGTTAGGTTTAGGGTTAGGTTTAGAGTTATTGTTAGGGTTAGGGTAGAGTTAAGGTTAGGGTTAAGTTTAAAGTTAGGTAAGGGTTACGTTTAGGTCAGGGTTAGGGTTATTATTAGAGATAGGGTTAGGTTTAGAGAAAGGGTTAGGGTTCGTGTGAGGGTTAGTGTTAGGTTTACAGTTAAGCTGATGTTTTACAGTGTTACGGTTAGGGTCAGGGTTAGAGTTAGGTTTAGGGTTAGGTTTAGGTGTAGGGCTTGAGTGAGGCGATAGTTTAGGGTTAGATTTAGGGTGAAGGTTAAGATTAGTGTTAGTGTAAATATTAGAGTTAGGCGTTTGTGTTAAGGTTATGATCAGGTTAAGTTTAGGTTTAGAGTTAGAGTTAGGGTTAGGTTTTGGTGTTTGTGTTAATGTTAGGGTCAGGATTAGGGTAGCTTTAGGGTTAGGGTTTGGTTTAGGGTTAGGTTTAGGGTGAAGCTGAAGTTAAGGGTCAGGGTTGAGCTTAGTCTTAGCATTAGGGTTTAGGGTTAGGGTTAAGGTTTTAGGGTTAAGATTAGTTTTAGGGTTAGGGTAAGTGTTAGGGTTAAGTCATGGTTAGGTTTAGGGCTAGTTTAAGGTTAGAGGTAAGGTTAGCTTAAGGGTAGTGTTTAGGTTTCGACGTTAGTGTGAGGGTTAGTGCTAGGTTTCCATTTCAGCTGAGTGTGTAGGGTAAGTTTTAGGGTTAGAATTAGGGTTAGAGATAGAGTTAGGGTCAGGGTTCGGTTTAAGTTTAGGGTTAGGGTTAGGTTTATGGTTAGGATTAGGGTTAGGGTCAGAGTTGGGGGATATTTAGTATTATGTTTCGTGTTAGGGTTTCGGTTAGGGTGAAGTTTATGTTAAGTGTGAGGGTTGGGGTTCGGGTTCGTTTTAGGGGTGGGTTCAGGTTAGGGTCAGGGATAGGGTTTGGGTTAGGTTTAGGGTTAGGGTTAGGGTTAGGTTTAGGGTTAGCTTTAGTTTTGGTTAGGGTTAGGATTTGAATGGATTTAGGTTAGGTTTAGGGTTCTGGATAGGGTGAAATTTTGGTTAAAGGTGAGGGTTCGGTTTAGGTTTAGGGTTAGAGTTATTGTTAGGGGTTAGGGTTAGGTTTGAGCTTATGGTAGGTTTAAAGTCTGGGTTAAGGTTAGGTTAGGGTTATGGTCAGGGTTAGGATTAGGATTCCGTTTAGGGTGAGGGTTAGGATCAGAGTTATTGTAAGGGTTAGTTTTAGGTTGACATGTGCGCCAAGGTTAAGGTTATGGTTTGGTTTAGGGGTAGGGATAGGTTTAGTGTTAGGGTGAGCTTTAGTTTAGGGATAGGGTGAAGTTTAAGATAGAGTGAGGTTTAGGGTTAGGGTTATGGCTAAGGTTTGGTTTAGTTTTCAGGTTAATGTTAAGGTTGTGTTTCGTGTTAGGGTTAAGTTTACGGGTTCTGTTTACTTTTAGGGTGAGGGTTAGATTTTAGGTTAGGGTTAAGTTTAGTGTTAGGGTTCGGGTTAGGGTGACGGTTTGTGTTAGGCTTTGTGGTTGGGGTGAGGGTTAGGTTTAGGGTTAGGGTTGGGTAGGGTTCGGATTATGGTTATGGTAAGGTGTTAGGGGTTAGAGATTTAGTTTAGGGTGAGGGTTTGGGTGAGTGTCTCGGTTAGTCACTGTGGTTCTGGTCATGCTTAGTTTTGGTTTATGGTTAGGGTTAGGTTTATGATCAGGTTTAGGGTTAGTGTTAGAGTTAGGGTTAAGCTTTAGGTAAGGCTTTGGTGTTTGGGGTTAGGGTTTAGGTAAGGCTTTGGTGTTTGGGGTTAGGGTTTGGGTTGGGGTTAGGGTTTGGGTTGGGGTTAGAGTTATCGTTACGGCTTAGGGTTTCTCGTTAGTGTTAGGGTTAGGCAGAGCATTAGGGTTAGGGTTGGAGGATACGGTTAGGGGTTAGGGTGAGGGTTATGGTTAGTTTTATGGTTAAGGTGAGGGTTTAGGGTAAGTGTTATGTTTAAGGTTAGAGTTAGGGTTAGGGTTAGGTGTAGCGTAAGTTTTCGGTTTAGGTTCAGGTTTTGAATTAGAGTTAGTGTTCTATTTAAGATCAAGGTTAGACTTAGGGTTAGGGTTAGGATTAGGTCTAGACTTAGGGTCAGGGCTAATGTAAGGCTTAGTTTTAGGGTTAGAGGTGGAGTAGCATTATGACTAGAGTTTGGTTTAAGGTTAGGGTTTGGGTTAGGTTTAGGTTTAGGGTTAAAGTTAGGGTTAGGGTTGGATGAAGTTTAGGATGGGGTGAGGGTTATTCTTATGGTTAGGGCTAGAGTTTGATTTTGTGTTCAGGTTAGTGTTAAGGTTAGGCTTAGGGTTCGGGTTCGGGTTCGGAATTTCGTTTAGGGTTAGTGTTAGGTTTAGATTCAGGGTTAGAGTGACATTTCGGTTCAGGGGGAGGGTTAAGATAAGGGTTAGGATTACGGTGAGGATTATACTTAGTGTTAGAGGTTAGGTTTACGGTTAGGATAGGGTTAAGTTTAGGGTTCATGTTAGGGTTAGTGTTAGATTAGGGTTACTGTTCGTGTTTGGGTTAGGCTTAGGGATAAGTTTAGGGATAGCTTTAGGTTTAGGGTTGGGGATAGGTTTAGGGGTTAGGGTGAGAGTTAGCATTAGGTTTACAGTTAAGGTGAGGGTTTAGGGTAAGTGCTATGGTTAGGGTTAGTGTTAGAGTTAGGGTTAGGGTGAATTTTCAGTTAATAGTGAGGGTTAGGGTAAGGGTTAGGGTTAAGGTTTAGGTTAGATTTAGGATTAAGATTAGTGTTAGGGTTAGGTTTAGGGTCCGGGTTAGGGTAGGGGTAAGGTTAGGGTTAAGGCTAGGTTTACGGTCAGGGGTAGGGCTAGGTTAGGGTTAGGGTTAGGTTTAGAGTTAGAGTTAGTGCTAGGGGTTAGGGTTAGGTTTAGGGTTAGGTTTAGAGTTATTGTTAGGGTTAGGGTAGAGTTAAGGTTAGGGTTAAGTTTAAAGTTAGGTAAGGGTTACGTTTAGGTCAGGGTTAGGGTTATTATTAGAGATAGGGTTAGGTTTAGAGAAAGGGTTAGGGTTCGTGTGAGGGTTAGTGTTAGGTTTACAGTTAAGCTGATGTTTTACAGTGTTACGGTTAGGGTCAGGGTTAGAGTTAGGTTTAGGGTTAGGTTTAGGTGTAGGGCTTGAGTGAGGCGATAGTTTAGGGTTAGATTTAGGGTGAAGGTTAAGATTAGTGTTAGTGTAAATATTAGAGTTAGGCGTTTGTGTTAAGGTTATGATCAGGTTAAGTTTAGGTTTAGAGTTAGAGTTAGGGTTAGGTTTTGGTGTTTGTGTTAATGTTAGGGTCAGGATTAGGTTAGCTTTAGGGTTAGGGTTTGGTTTAGGGTTAGGGTTAGGGTGAAGCTGAAGTTAAGGGTCAGGGTTGAGCTTAGTCTTAGCATTAGGGTTTAGGGTTAGGGTTAAGGTTTTAGGGTTAAGATTAGTTGTAGGGTTAGGGTAAGTGTTAGGGTTAAGTCATGGTTAGGTTTAGGGCTAGTTTAAGGTTAGAGGTAAGGTTAGCTTAAGGGTAGTGTTTAGGTTTCGACGTTAGTGTGAGGGTTAGTGCTAGGTTTCCATTTCAGCTGAGTGTGTAGGGTAAGTTTTAGGGTTAGAATTAGGGTTAGAGATAGAGTTAGGGTCAGGGTTCGGTTTAAGTTTAGGGTTAGGGTTAGCTTTATGGTTAGGATTAGGGTTAGGGTCAGAGTTGGGGGATATTTAGTATTATGTTTCGTGTTAGGGTTTCGGTTAGGGTGAAGTTTATGTTAAGTGTGAGGGTTGGGGTTCGGGTTCGTTTTAGGGGTGGGTTCAGGTTAGGGTCAGGGATAGGGTTTGGGTTAGGTTTAGGGTTAGGGTTAGGGTTAGGTTTAGGGTTAGCTTTAGTTTTGGTTAGGGTTAGGATTTGAATGGATTTAGGTTAGGTTTAGGGTTCTGGATAGGGTGAAATTTTGGTTAAAGGTGAGGGTTCGGTTTAGGTTTAGGGTTAGAGTTATTGTTAGGGGTTAGGGTTAGGTTTGAGCTTATGGTAGGTTTAAAGTCTGGGTTAAGGTTAGGTTAGGGTTATGGTCAGGGTTAGGATTAGGATTCCGTTTAGGGTGAGGGTTAGGATCAGAGTTATTGTAAGGGTTAGTTTTAGGTTGACATGTGCGCCAAGGTTAAGGTTATGGTTTGGTTTAGGGGTAGGGATAGGTTTAGTGTTAGGGTGAGCTTTAGTTTAGGGATAGGGTGAAGTTTAAGATAGAGTGAGGTTTAGGGTTAGGGTTATGGCTAAGGTTTGGTTTAGTTTTCAGGTTAATGTTAAGGTTGTGTTTCGTGTTAGGGTTAAGTTTACGGGTTCTGTTTACTTTTAGGGTGAGGGTTAGATTTTAGGTTAGGGTTAAGTTTAGTGTTAGGGTTCGGGTTAGGGTGACGGTTTGTGTTAGGCTTTGTGGTTGGGGTGAGGGTTAGGTTTAGGGTTAGGGTTGGGTAGGGTTCGGATTATGGTTATGGTAAGGTGTTAGGGGTTAGAGATTTAGTTTAGGGTGAGGGTTTGGGTGAGTGTCTCGGTTAGTCACTGTGGTTCTGGTCATGCTTAGTTTTGGTTTATGGTTAGGGTTAGGTTTATGATCAGGTTTAGGGTTAGTGTTAGAGTTAGGGTTAAGCTTTAGGTAAGGCTTTGGTGTTTGGGGTTAGGGTTTAGGTAAGGCTTTGGTGTTTGGGGTTAGGGTTTGGGTTGGGGTTAGGGTTTGGGTTGGGGTTAGAGTTATCGTTACGGCTTAGGGTTTCTCGTTAGTGTTAGGGTTAGGGTTAGGCAGAGCATTAGGGTTAGGGTTGGAGGATACGGTTAGGGGTTAGGGTGAGGGTTATGGTTAGTTTTATGGTTAAGGTGAGGGTTTAGGGTAAGTGTTATGTTTAAGGTTAGAGTTAGGGTTAGGGTTAGGTGTAGCGTAAGTTTTCGGTTTAGGTTCAGGTTTTGAATTAGAGTTAGTGTTCTATTTAAGATCAAGGTTAGACTTAGGGTTAGGGTTAGGATTAGGTCTAGACTTAGGGTCAGGGCTAATGTAAGGCTTAGTTTTAGGGTTAGAGGTGGAGTAGCATTATGACTAGAGTTTGGTTTAAGGTTAGGGTTTGGGTTAGGTTTAGGTTTAGGGTTAAAGTTAGGGTTAGGGTTGGATGAAGTTTAGGATGGGGTGAGGGTTATTCTTATGGTTAGGGCTAGAGTTTGATTTTGTGTTCAGGTTAGTGTTAAGGTTAGGCTTAGGGTTCGGGTTCGGGTTCGGAATTTCGTTTAGGGTTAGTGTTAGGTTTAGATTCAGGGTTAGAGTGACATTTCGGTTCAGGGGGAGGGTTAAGATAAGGGTTAGGATTACGGTGAGGATTATACTTAGTGTTAGAGGTTAGGTTTACGGTTAGGATAGGGTTAAGTTTAGGGTTCATGTTAGGGTTAGTGTTAGATTAGGGTTACTGTTCGTGTTTGGGTTAGGCTTAGGGATAAGTTTAGGGATAGCTTTAGGTTTAGGGTTGGGGATAGGTTTAGGGGTTAGGGTGAGAGTTAGCATTAGGTTTACAGTTAAGGTGAGGGTTTAGGGTAAGTGCTATGGTTAGGGTTAGTGTTAGAGTTAGGGTTAGGGTGAATTTTCAGTTAATAGTGAGGGTTAGGGTAAGGGTTAGGGTTAAGGTTTAGGTTAGATTTAGGATTAAGATTAGTGTTAGGGTTAGGTTTAGGGTCCGGGTTACGGTAGGGGTAAGGTTAGGGTTAAGGCTAGGTTTACGGTCAGGGGTAGGGCTAGGTTAGGCTTAGGGTTAGCTTTAGAGTTAGAGTTAGTGCTAGGGGTTAGGGTTAGGTTTAGGGTTAGGTTTAGAGTTATTGTTAGGGTTAGGGTAGAGTTAAGGTTAGGGTTAAGTTTAAAGTTAGGTAAGGGTTACGTTTAGGTCAGGGTTAGGGTTATTATTAGAGATAGGGTTAGGTTTAGAGAAAGGGTTAGGGTTCGTGTGAGGGTTAGTGTTAGGTTTACAGTTAAGCTGATGTTTTACAGTGTTACGGTTAGGGTCAGGGTTAGAGTTAGGTTTAGGGTTAGGTTTAGGTGTAGGGCTTGAGTGAGGCGATAGTTTAGGGTTAGATTTAGGGTGAAGGTTAAGATTAGTGTTAGTGTAAATATTAGAGTTAGGCGTTTGTGTTAAGGTTATGATCAGGTTAAGTTTAGGTTTAGAGTTAGAGTTAGGGTTAGGTTTTGGTGTTTGTGTTAATGTTAGGGTCAGGATTAGGTTAGCTTTAGGGTTAGGGTTTGGTTTAGGGTTAGGGTTAGGGTGAAGCTGAAGTTAAGGGTCAGGGTTGAGCTTAGTCTTAGCATTAGGGTTTAGGGTTAGGGTTAAGGTTTTAGGGTTAAGATTAGTTTTAGGGTTAGGGTAAGTGTTAGGGTTAAGTCATGGTTAGGTTTAGGGCTAGTTTAAGGTTAGAGGTAAGGTTAGCTTAAGGGTAGTGTTTAGGTTTCGACGTTAGTGTGAGGGTTAGTGCTAGGTTTCCATTTCAGCTGAGTGTGTAGGGTAAGTTTTAGGGTTAGAATTAGGGTTAGAGATAGAGTTAGGGTCAGGGTTCGGTTTAAGTTTAGGGTTAGGGTTAGGTTTATGGTTAGGATTAGGGTTAGGGTCAGAGTTGGGGGATATTTAGTATTATGTTTCGTGTTAGGGTTTCGGTTAGGGTGAAGTTTATGTTAAGTGTGAGGGTTGGGGTTCGGGTTCGTTTTAGGGGTGGGTTCAGGTTAGGGTCAGGGATAGGGTTTGGGTTAGGTTTAGGGTTAGGGTTAGGGTTAGGTTTAGGGTTAGCTTTAGTTTTGGTTAGGGTTAGGATTTGAATGGATTTAGGTTAGGTTTAGGGTTCTGGATAGGGTGAAATTTTGGTTAAAGGTGAGGGTTCGGTTTAGGTTTAGGGTTAGAGTTATTGTTAGGGGTTAGGGTTAGGTTTGAGCTTATGGTAGGTTTAAAGTCTGGGTTAAGGTTAGGTTAGGGTTATGGTCAGGGTTAGGATTAGGATTCCGTTTAGGGTGAGGGTTAGGATCAGAGTTATTGTAAGGGTTAGTTTTAGGTTGACATGTGCGCCAAGGTTAAGGTTATGGTTTGGTTTAGGGGTAGGGATAGGTTTAGTGTTAGGGTGAGCTTTAGTTTAGGGATAGGGTGAAGTTTAAGATAGAGTGAGGTTTAGGGTTAGGGTTATGGCTAAGGTTTGGTTTAGTTTTCAGGTTAATGTTAAGGTTGTGTTTCGTGTTAGGGTTAAGTTTTGGGTTCTGTTTACTTTTAGGGTGAGGGTTAGATTTTAGGTTAGGGTTAAGTTTAGTGTTAGGGTTCGGGTTAGGGTGACGGTTTGTGTTAGGCTTTGTGGTTGGGGTGAGGGTTAGGTTTAGGGTTAGGGTTGGGTAGGGTTCGGATTATGGTTATGGTAAGGTGTTAGGGGTTAGAGATTTAGTTTAGGGTGAGGGTTTGGGTGAGTGTCTCGGTTAGTCACTGTGGTTCTGGTCATGCTTAGTTTTGGTTTATGGTTAGGGTTAGGTTTATGATCAGGTTTAGGGTTAGTGTTAGAGTTAGGGTTAAGCTTTAGGTAAGGCTTTGGTGTTTGGGGTTAGGGTTTAGGTAAGGCTTTGGTGTTTGGGGTTAGGGTTTGGGTTGGGGTTAGGGTTTGGGTTGGGGTTAGAGTTATCGTTACGGCTTAGGGTTTCTCGTTAGTGTTAGGGTTAGGCAGAGCATTAGGGTTAGGGTTGGAGGATACGGTTAGGGGTTAGGGTGAGGGTTATGGTTAGTTTTATGGTTAAGGTGAGGGTTTAGGGTAAGTGTTATGTTTAAGGTTAGAGTTAGGGTTAGGGTTAGGTGTAGCGTAAGTTTTCGGTTTAGGTTCAGGTTTTGAATTAGAGTTAGTGTTCTATTTAAGATCAAGGTTAGACTTAGGGTTAGGGTTAGGATTAGGTCTAGACTTAGGGTCAGGGCTAATGTAAGGCTTAGTTTTAGGGTTAGAGGTGGAGTAGCATTATGACTAGAGTTTGGTTTAAGGTTAGGGTTTGGGTTAGGTTTAGGTTTAGGGTTAAAGTTAGGGTTAGGGTTGGATGAAGTTTAGGATGGGGTGAGGGTTATTCTTATGGTTAGGGCTAGAGTTTGATTTTGTGTTCAGGTTAGTGTTAAGGTTAGGCTTAGGGTTCGGGTTCGGGTTCGGAATTTCGTTTAGGGTTAGTGTTAGGTTTAGATTCAGGGTTAGAGTGACATTTCGGTTCAGGGGGAGGGTTAAGATAAGGGTTAGGATTACGGTGAGGATTATACTTAGTGTTAGAGGTTAGGTTTACGGTTAGGATAGGGTTAAGTTTAGGGTTCATGTTAGGGTTAGTGTTAGATTAGGGTTACTGTTCGTGTTTGGGTTAGGCTTAGGGATAAGTTTAGGGATAGCTTTAGGTTTAGGGTTGGGGATAGGTTTAGGGGTTAGGGTGAGAGTTAGCATTAGGTTTACAGTTAAGGTGAGGGTTTAGGGTAAGTGCTATGGTTAGGGTTAGTGTTAGAGTTAGGGTTAGGGTGAATTTTCAGTTAATAGTGAGGGTTAGGGTAAGGGTTAGGGTTAAGGTTTAGGTTAGATTTAGGATTAAGATTAGTGTTAGGGTTAGGTTTAGGGTCCGGGTTAGGGTAGGGGTAAGGTTAGGGTTAAGGCTAGGTTTACGGTCAGGGGTAGGGCTAGGTTAGGCTTAGGGTTAGCTTTAGAGTTAGAGTTAGTGCTAGGGGTTAGGGTTAGGTTTAGGGTTAGGTTTAGAGTTATTGTTAGGGTTAGGGTAGAGTTAAGGTTAGGGTTAAGTTTAAAGTTAGGTAAGGGTTACGTTTAGGTCAGGGTTAGGGTTATTATTAGAGATAGGGTTAGGTTTAGAGAAAGGGTTAGGGTTCGTGTGAGGGTTAGTGTTAGGTTTACAGTTAAGCTGATGTTTTACAGTGTTACGGTTAGGGTCAGGGTGAGAGTTAGGTTTAGGGTTAGGTTTAGGTGTAGGGCTTGAGTGAGGCGATAGTTTAGGGTTAGATTTAGGGTGAAGGTTAAGATTAGTGTTAGTGTAAATATTAGAGTTAGGCGTTTGTGTTAAGGTTATGATCAGGTTAAGTTTAGGTTTAGAGTTAGAGTTAGGGTTAGGTTTTGGTGTTTGTGTTAATGTTAGGGTCAGGATTAGGTTAGCTTTAGGGTTAGGGTTTGGTTTAGGGTTAGGGTTAGGGTGAAGCTGAAGTTAAGGGTCAGGGTTGAGCTTAGTCTTAGCATTAGGGTTTAGGGTTAGGGTTAAGGTTTTAGGGTTAAGATTAGTTTTAGGGTTAGGGTAAGTGTTAGGGTTAAGTCATGGTTAGGTTTAGGGCTAGTTTAAGGTTAGAGGTAAGGTTAGCTTAAGGGTAGTGTTTAGGTTTCGACGTTAGTGTGAGGGTTAGTGCTAGGTTTCCATTTCAGCTGAGTGTGTAGGGTAAGTTTTAGGGTTAGAATTAGGGTTAGAGATAGAGTTAGGGTCAGGGTTCGGTTTAAGTTTAGGGTTAGGGTTAGGTTTATGGTTAGGATTAGGGTTAGGGTCAGAGTTGGGGGATATTTAGTATTATGTTTCGTGTTAGGGTTTCGGTTAGGGTGAAGTTTATGTTAAGTGTGAGGGTTGGGGTTCGGGTTCGTTTTAGGGGTGGGTTCAGGTTAGGGTCAGGGATAGGGTTTGGGTTAGGTTTAGGGTTAGGGTTAGGGTTAGGTTTAGGGTTAGCTTTAGTTTTGGTTAGGGTTAGGATTTGAATGGATTTAGGTTAGGTTTAGGGTTCTGGATAGGGTGAAATTTTGGTTAAAGGTGAGGGTTCGGTTTAGGTTTAGGGTTAGAGTTATTGTTAGGGGTTAGGGTTAGGTTTGAGCTTATGGTAGGTTTAAAGTCTGGGTTAAGGTTAGGTTAGGGTTATGGTCAGGGTTAGGATTAGGATTCCGTTTAGGGTGAGGGTTAGGATCAGAGTTATTGTAAGGGTTAGTTTTAGGTTGACATGTGCGCCAAGGTTAAGGTTATGGTTTGGTTTAGGGGTAGGGATAGGTTTAGTGTTAGGGTGAGCTTTAGTTTAGGGATAGGGTGAAGTTTAAGATAGAGTGAGGTTTAGGGTTAGGGTTATGGCTAAGGTTTGGTTTAGTTTTCAGGTTAATGTTAAGGTTGTGTTTCGTGTTAGGGTTAAGTTTACGGGTTCTGTTTACTTTTAGGGTGAGGGTTAGATTTTAGGTTAGGGTTAAGTTTAGTGTTAGGGTTCGGGTTAGGGTGACGGTTTGTGTTAGGCTTTGTGGTTGGGGTGAGGGTTAGGTTTAGGGTTAGGGTTGGGTAGGGTTCGGATTATGGTTATGGTAAGGTGTTAGGGGTTAGAGATTTAGTTTAGGGTGAGGGTTTGGGTGAGTGTCTCGGTTAGTCACTGTGGTTCTGGTCATGCTTAGTTTTGGTTTATGGTTAGGGTTAGGTTTATGATCAGGTTTAGGGTTAGTGTTAGAGTTAGGGTTAAGCTTTAGGTAAGGCTTTGGTGTTTGGGGTTAGGGTTTAGGTAAGGCTTTGGTGTTTGGGGTTAGGGTTTGGGTTGGGGTTAGGGTTTGGGTTGGGGTTAGAGTTATCGTTACGGCTTAGGGTTTCTCGTTAGTGTTAGGGTTAGGCAGAGCATTAGGGTTAGGGTTGGAGGATACGGTTAGGGGTTAGGGTGAGGGTTATGGTTAGTTTTATGGTTAAGGTGAGGGTTTAGGGTAAGTGTTATGTTTAAGGTTAGAGTTAGGGTTAGGGTTAGGTGTAGCGTAAGTTTTCGGTTTAGGTTCAGGTTTTGAATTAGAGTTAGTGTTCTATTTAAGATCAAGGTTAGACTTAGGGTTAGGGTTAGGATTAGGTCTAGACTTAGGGTCAGGGCTAATGTAAGGCTTAGTTTTAGGGTTAGAGGTGGAGTAGCATTATGACTAGAGTTTGGTTTAAGGTTAGGGTTTGGGTTAGGTTTAGGTTTAGGGTTAAAGTTAGGGTTAGGGTTGGATGAAGTTTAGGATGGGGTGAGGGTTATTCTTATGGTTAGGGCTAGAGTTTGATTTTGTGTTCAGGTTAGTGTTAAGGTTAGGCTTAGGGTTCGGGTTCGGGTTCGGAATTTCGTTTAGGGTTAGTGTTAGGTTTAGATTCAGGGTTAGAGTGACATTTCGGTTCAGGGGGAGGGTTAAGATAAGGGTTAGGATTACGGTGAGGATTATACTTAGTGTTAGAGGTTAGGTTTACGGTTAGGATAGGGTTAAGTTTAGGGTTCATGTTAGGGTTAGTGTTAGATTAGGGTTACTGTTCGTGTTTGGGTTAGGCTTAGGGATAAGTTTAGGGATAGCTTTAGGTTTAGGGTTGGGGATAGGTTTAGGGGTTAGGGTGAGAGTTAGCATTAGGTTTACAGTTAAGGTGAGGGTTTAGGGTAAGTGCTATGGTTAGGGTTAGTGTTAGAGTTAGGGTTAGGGTGAATTTTCAGTTAATAGTGAGGGTTAGGGTTAAGGTTTAGGTTAGATTTAGGATTAAGATTAGTGTTAGGGTTAGGTTTAGGGTCCGGGTTAGGGTAGGGGTAAGGTTAGGGTTAAGGCTAGGTTTACGGTCAGGGGTAGGGCTAGGTTAGGGTTAGGGTTAGGGTTAGAGTTAGAGTTAGTGCTAGGGGTTAGGGTTAGGTTTAGGGTTAGGTTTAGAGTTATTGTTAGGGTTAGGGTAGAGTTAAGGTTAGGGTTAAGTTTAAAGTTAGGTAAGGGTTACGTTTAGGTCAGGGTTAGGGTTATTATTAGAGATAGGGTTAGGTTTAGAGAAAGGGTTAGGGTTCGTGTGAGGGTTAGTGTTAGGTTTACAGTTAAGCTGATGTTTTACAGTGTTACGGTTAGGGTCAGGGTGAGAGTTAGGTTTAGGGTTAGGTTTAGGTGTAGGGCTTGAGTGAGGCGATAGTTTAGGGTTAGATTTAGGGTGAAGGTTAAGATTAGTGTTAGTGTAAATATTAGAGTTAGGCGTTTGTGTTAAGGTTATGATCAGGTTAAGTTTAGGTTTAGAGTTATAGTTAGGGTTAGGTTTTGGTGTTTGTGTTAATGTTAGGGTCAGGATTAGGGTAGCTTTAGGGTTAGGGTTTGGTTTAGGGTTAGGTTTAGGGTGAAGCTGAAGTTAAGGGTCAGGGTTGAGCTCAGTCTTAGCATTAGTGTTTAGGGTTAGGGTTAAGGTTTTAGGGTTAAGATTAGTTTTAGGGTTAGGGTAAGTGTTAGGGTTAAGTCATGGTTAGGTTTAGGGCTAGTTTAAGGTTAGAGGTAAGGTTAGCTTAAGGGTAGTGTTTAGGTTTCGACGTTAGTGTGAGGGTTAGTGCTAGGTTTCCATTTCAGCTGAGTGTGTAGGGTAAGTTTTAGGGTTAGAATTAGGGTTAGAGATAGAGTTAGGGTCAGGGTTCGGTTTAAGTTTAGGGTTAGGGTTAGGTTTATGGTTAGGATTAGGGTTAGGGTCAGAGTTGGGGGATATTTAGTATTATGTTTCGTGTTAGGGTTTCGGTTAGGGTGAAGTTTATGTTAAGTGTGAGGGTTGGGGTTCGGGTTCGTTTTAGGGGTGGGTTCAGGTTAGGGTCAGGGATAGGGTTTGGGTTAGGTTTAGGGTTAGGGTTAGGGTTAGGTTTAGGGTTAGCTTTAGTTTTGGTTAGGGTTAGGATTTGAATGGATTTAGGTTAGGTTTAGGGTTCTGGATAGGGTGAAATTTTGGTTAAAGGTGAGGGTTCGGTTTAGGTTTAGGGTTAGAGTTATTGTTAGGGGTTAGGGTTAGGTTTGAGCTTATGGTAGGTTTAAAGTCTGGGTTAAGGTTAGGTTAGGGTTATGGTCAGGGTTAGGATTAGGATTCCGTTTAGGGTGAGGGTTAGGATCAGAGTTATTGTAAGGGTTAGTTTTAGGTTGACATGTGCGCCAAGGTTAAGGTTATGGTTTGGTTTAGGGGTAGGGATAGGTTTAGTGTTAGGGTGAGCTTTAGTTTAGGGATAGGGTGAAGTTTAAGATAGAGTGAGGTTTAGGGTTAGGGTTATGGCTAAGGTTTGGTTTAGTTTTCAGGTTAATGTTAAGGTTGTGTTTCGTGTTAGGGTTAAGTTTACGGGTTCTGTTTACTTTTAGGGTGAGGGTTAGATTTTAGGTTAGGGTTAAGTTTAGTGTTAGGGTTCGGGTTAGGGTGACGGTTTGTGTTAGGCTTTGTGGTTGGGGTGAGGGTTAGGTTTAGGGTTAGGGTTGGGTAGGGTTCGGATTATGGTTATGGTAAGGTGTTAGGGGTTAGAGATTTAGTTTAGGGTGAGGGTTTGGGTGAGTGTCTCGGTTAGTCACTGTGGTTCTGGTCATGCTTAGTTTTGGTTTATGGTTAGGGTTAGGTTTATGATCAGGTTTAGGGTTAGTGTTAGAGTTAGGGTTAAGCTTTAGGTAAGGCTTTGGTGTTTGGGGTTAGGGTTTAGGTAAGGCTTTGGTGTTTGGGGTTAGGGTTTGGGTTGGGGTTAGGGTTTGGGTTGGGGTTAGAGTTATCGTTACGGCTTAGGGTTTCTCGTGAGTGTTAGGGTTAGGGTTAGGCAGAGCATTAGGGTTAGGGTTGGAGGATACGGTTAGGGGTTAGGGTGAGGGTTATGGTTAGTTTTATGGTTAAGGTGAGGGTTTAGGGTAAGTGTTATGTTTAAGGTTAGAGTTAGGGTTAGGGTTAGGTGTAGCGTAAGTTTTCGGTTTAGGTTCAGGTTTTGAATTAGAGTTAGTGTTCTATTTAAGATCAAGGTTAGACTTAGGGTTAGGGTTAGGATTAGGTCTAGACTTAGGGTCAGGGCTAATGTAAGGCTTAGTTTTAGGGTTAGAGGTGGAGTAGCATTATGACTAGAGTTTGGTTTAAGGTTAGGGTTTGGGTTAGGTTTAGGTTTAGGGTTAAAGTTAGGGTTAGGGTTGGATGAAGTTTAGGATGGGGTGAGGGTTATTCTTATGGTTAGGGCTAGAGTTTGATTTTGTGTTCAGGTTAGTGTTAAGGTTAGGCTTAGGGTTCGGGTTCGGGTTCGGAATTTCGTTTAGGGTTAGTGTTAGGTTTAGATTCAGGGTTAGAGTGACATTTCGGTTCAGGGGGAGGGTTAAGATAAGGGTTAGGATTACGGTGAGGATTATACTTAGTGTTAGAGGTTAGGTTTACGGTTAGGATAGGGTTAAGTTTAGGGTTCATGTTAGGGTTAGTGTTAGATTAGGGTTACTGTTCGTGTTTGGGTTAGGCTTAGGGATAAGTTTAGGGATAGCTTTAGGTTTAGGGTTGGGGATAGGTTTAGGGGTTAGGGTGAGAGTTAGCATTAGGTTTACAGTTAAGGTGAGGGTTTAGGGTAAGTGCTATGGTTAGGGTTAGTGTTAGAGTTAGGGTTAGGGTGAATTTTCAGTTAATAGTGAGGGTTAGGGTTAAGGTTTAGGTTAGATTTAGGATTAAGATTAGTGTTAGGGTTAGGTTTAGGGTCCGGGTTACGGTAGGGGTAAGGTTAGGGTTAAGGCTAGGTTTACGGTCAGGGGTAGGGCTAGGTTAGGGTTAGGGTTAGGTTTAGAGTTAGAGTTAGTGCTAGGGGTTAGGGTTAGGTTTAGGGTTAGGTTTAGAGTTATTGTTAGGGTTAGGGTAGAGTTAAGGTTACGGTTAAGTTTAAAGTTAGGTAAGGGTTACGTTTAGGTCAGGGTTAGGGTTATTATTAGAGATAGGGTTAGGTTTAGAGAAAGGGTTAGGGTTCGTGTGAAGGTTAGTGTTAGGTTTACAGTTAAGCTGATGTTTTACAGTGTTACGGTTAGGGTCAGGGTTAGAGTTAGGTTTAGGGTTAGGTTTAGGTGTAGGGCTTGAGTGAGGCGATAGTTTAGGGTTAGATTTAGGGTGAAGGTTAAGATTAGTGTTAGTGTAAATATTAGAGTTAGGCGTTTGTGTTAAGGTTATGATCAGGTTAAGTTTAGGTTTAGAGTTAGAGTTAGGGTTAGGTTTTGGTGTTTGTGTTAATGTTAGGGTCAGGATTAGGGTAGCTTTAGGGTTAGGGTTTGGTTTAGGGTTAGGTTTAGGGTGAAGCTGAAGTTAAGGGTCAGGGTTGAGCTTAGTCTTAGCATTAGGGTTCAGGGTTAGGGTTAAGGTTTTAGGGTTAAGATTAGTTTTAGGGTTAGGGTAAGTGTTAGGGTTAAGTCATGGTTAGGTTTAGGGCTAGTTTAAGGTTAGAGGTAAGGTTAGCTTAAGGGTAGTGTTTAGGTTTCGACGTTAGTGTGAGGGTTAGTGCTAGGTTTCCATTTCAGCTGAGTGTGTAGGGTAAGTTTTAGGGTTAGAATTAGGGTTAGAGATAGAGTTAGGGTCAGGGTTCGGTTTAAGTTTAGGGTTAGGGTTAGGTTTATGGTTAGGATTAGGGTTAGGGTCAGAGTTGGGGGATATTTAGTATTATGTTTCGTGTTAGGGTTTCGGTTAGGGTGAAGTTTATGTTAAGTGTGAGGGTTGGGGTTCGGGTTCGTTTTAGGGGTGGGTTCAGGTTAGGGTCAGGGATAGGGTTTGGGTTAGGTTTAGGGTTAGGGTTAGGGTTAGGTTTAGGGTTAGCTTTAGTTTTGGTTAGGGTTAGGATTTGAATGGATTTAGGTTAGGTTTAGGGTTCTGGATAGGGTGAAATTTTGGTTAAAGGTGAGGGTTCGGTTTAGGTTTAGGGTTAGAGTTATTGTTAGGGGTTAGGGTTAGGTTTGAGCTTATGGTAGGTTTAAAGTCTGGGTTAAGGTTAGGTTAGGGTTATGGTCAGGGTTAGGATTAGGATTCCGTTTAGGGTGAGGGTTAGGATCAGAGTTATTGTAAGGGTTAGTTTTAGGTTGACATGTGCGCCAAGGTTAAGGTTATGGTTTGGTTTAGGGGTAGGGATAGGTTTAGTGTTAGGGTGAGCTTTAGTTTAGGGATAGGGTGAAGTTTAAGATAGAGTGAGGTTTAGGGTTAGGGTTATGGCTAAGGTTTGGTTTAGTTTTCAGGTTAATGTTAAGGTTGTGTTTCGTGTTAGGGTTAAGTTTACGGGTTCTGTTTACTTTTAGGGTGAGGGTTAGATTTTAGGTTAGGGTTAAGTTTAGTGTTAGGGTTCGGGTTAGGGTGACGGTTTGTGTTAGGCTTTGTGGTTGGGGTGAGGGTTAGGTTTAGGGTTAGGGTTGGGTAGGGTTCGGATTATGGTTATGGTAAGGTGTTAGGGGTTAGAGATTTAGTTTAGGGTGAGGGTTTGGGTGAGTGTCTCGGTTAGTCACTGTGGTTCTGGTCATGCTTAGTTTTGGTTTATGGTTAGGGTTAGGTTTATGATCAGGTTTAGGGTTAGTGTTAGAGTTAGGGTTAAGCTTTAGGTAAGGCTTTGGTGTTTGGGGTTAGGGTTTAGGTAAGGCTTTGGTGTTTGGGGTTAGGGTTTGGGTTGGGGTTAGGGTTTGGGTTGGGGTTAGAGTTATCGTTACGGCTTAGGGTTTCTCGTGAGTGTTAGGGTTAGGGTTAGGCAGAGCATTAGGGTTAGGGTTGGAGGATACGGTTAGGGGTTAGGGTGAGGGTTATGGTTAGTTTTATGGTTAAGGTGAGGGTTTAGGGTAAGTGTTATGTTTAAGGTTAGAGTTAGGGTTAGGGTTAGGTGTAGCGTAAGTTTTCGGTTTAGGTTCAGGTTTTGAATTAGAGTTAGTGTTCTATTTAAGATCAAGGTTAGACTTAGGGTTAGGGTTAGGATTAGGTCTAGACTTAGGGTCAGGGCTAATGTAAGGCTTAGTTTTAGGGTTAGAGGTGGAGTAGCATTATGACTAGAGTTTGGTTTAAGGTTAGGGTTTGGGTTAGGTTTAGGTTTAGGGTTAAAGTTAGGGTTAGGGTTGGATGAAGTTTAGGATGGGGTGAGGGTTATTCTTATGGTTAGGGCTAGAGTTTGATTTTGTGTTCAGGTTAGTGTTAAGGTTAGGCTTAGGGTTCGGGTTCGGGTTCGGAATTTCGTTTAGGGTTAGTGTTAGGTTTAGATTCAGGGTTAGAGTGACATTTCGGTTCAGGGGGAGGGTTAAGATAAGGGTTAGGATTACGGTGAGGATTATACTTAGTGTTAGAGGTTAGGTTTACGGTTAGGATAGGGTTAAGTTTAGGGTTCATGTTAGGGTTAGTGTTAGATTAGGGTTACTGTTCGTGTTTGGGTTAGGCTTAGGGATAAGTTTAGGGATAGCTTTAGGTTTAGGGTTGGGGATAGGTTTAGGGGTTAGGGTGAGAGTTAGCATTAGGTTTACAGTTAAGGTGAGGGTTTAGGGTAAGTGCTATGGTTAGGGTTAGTGTTAGAGTTAGGGTTAGGGTGAATTTTCAGTTAATAGTGAGGGTTAGGGTTAAGGTTTAGGTTAGATTTAGGATTAAGATTAGTGTTAGGGTTAGGTTTAGGGTCCGGGTTACGGTAGGGGTAAGGTTAGGGTTAAGGCTAGGTTTACGGTCAGGGGTAGGGCTAGGTTAGGGTTAGGGTTAGGTTTAGAGTTAGAGTTAGTGCTAGGGGTTAGGGTTAGGTTTAGGGTTAGGTTTAGAGTTATTGTTAGGGTTAGGGTAGAGTTAAGGTTAGGGTTAAGTTTAAAGTTAGGTAAGGGTTACGTTTAGGTCAGGGTTAGGGTTATTATTAGAGATAGGGTTAGGTTTAGAGAAAGGGTTAGGGTTCGTGTGAGGGTTAGTGTTAGGTTTACAGTTAAGCTGATGTTTTACAGTGTTACGGTTAGGGTCAGGGTTAGAGTTAGGTTTAGGGTTAGGTTTAGGTGTAGGGCTTGAGTGAAGCGATAGTTTAGGGTTAGATTTAGGGTGAAGGTTAAGATTAGTGTTAGTGTAAATATTAGAGTTAGGCGTTTGTGTTAAGGTTATGATCAGGTTAAGTTTAGGTTTAGAGTTAGAGTTAGGGTTAGGTTTTGGTGTTTGTGTTAATGTTAGGGTCAGGATTAGGGTAGCTTTAGGGTTAGGGTTTGGTTTAGGGTTAGGGTTAGGGTGAAGCTGAAGTTAAGGGTCAGGGTTGAGCTTAGTCTTAGCATTAGGGTTTAGGGTTAGGGTTAAGGTTTTAGGGTTAAGATTAGTTTTAGGGTTAGGGTAAGTGTTAGGGTTAAGTCATGGTTAGGTTTAGGGCTAGTTTAAGGTTAGAGGTAAGGTTAGCTTAAGGGTAGTGTTTAGGTTTCGACGTTAGTGTGAGGGTTAGTGCTAGGTTTCCATTTGAGCTGAGTGTGTAGGGTAAGTTTTAGGGTTAGAATTAGGGTTAGAGATAGAGTTAGGGTCAGGGTTCGGTTTAAGTTTAGGGTTAGGGTTAGGTTTATGGTTAGGATTAGGGTTAGGGTCAGAGTTGGGGGATATTTAGTATTATGTTTCGTGTTAGGGTTTCGGTTAGGGTGAAGTTTATGTTAAGTGTGAGGGTTGGGGTTCGGGTTCGTTTTAGGGGTGGGTTCAGGTTAGGGTCAGGGATAGGGTTTGGGTTAGGTTTAGGGTTAGGGTTAGGGTTAGGTTTAGGGTTAGCTTTAGTTTTGGTTAGGGTTAGGATTTGAATGGATTTAGGTTAGGTTTAGGGTTCTGGATAGGGTGAAATTTTGGTTAAAGGTGAGGGTTCGGTTTAGGTTTAGGGTTAGAGTTATTGTTAGGGGTTAGGGTTAGGTTTGAGCTTATGGTAGGTTTAAAGTCTGGGTTAAGGTTAGGTTAGGGTTATGGTCAGGGTTAGGATTAGGATTCCGTTTAGGGTGAGGGTTAGGATCAGAGTTATTGTAAGGGTTAGTTTTAGGTTGACATGTGCGCCAAGGTTAAGGTTATGGTTTGGTTTAGGGGTAGGGATAGGTTTAGTGTTAGGGTGAGCTTTAGTTTAGGGATAGGGTGAAGTTTAAGATAGAGTGAGGTTTAGGGTTAGGGTTATGGCTAAGGTTTGGTTTAGTTTTCAGGTTAATGTTAAGGTTGTGTTTCGTGTTAGGGTTAAGTTTACGGGTTCTGTTTACTTTTAGGGTGAGGGTTAGATTTTAGGTTAGGGTTAAGTTTAGTGTTAGGGTTCGGGTTAGGGTGACGGTTTGTGTTAGGCTTTGTGGTTGGGGTGAGGGTTAGGTTTAGGGTTAGGGTTGGGTAGGGTTCGGATTATGGTTATGGTAAGGTGTTAGGGGTTAGAGATTTAGTTTAGGGTGAGGGTTTGGGTGAGTGTCTCGGTTAGTCACTGTGGTTCTGGTCATGCTTAGTTTTGGTTTATGGTTAGGGTTAGGTTTATGATCAGGTTTAGGGTTAGTGTTAGAGTTAGGGTTAAGCTTTAGGTAAGGCTTTGGTGTTTGGGGTTAGGGTTTAGGTAAGGCTTTGGTGTTTGGGGTTAGGGTTTGGGTTGGGGGTAGGGTTTGGGTTCGGGTTAGAGTTATCGTTACGGCTTAGGGTTTCTCGTTAGTGTTAGGGTTAGGGTTAGGCAGAGCATTAGGGTTAGGGTTGGAGGATACGGTTAGGGGTTAGGGTGAGGGTTATGGTTAGTTTTATGGTTAAGGTGAGGGTTTAGGGTAAGTGTTATGTTTAAGGTTAGAGTTAGGGTTAGGGTTAGGTGTAGCGTAAGTTTTCGGTTTAGGTTCAGGTTTTGAATTAGAGTTAGTGTTCTATTTAAGATCAAGGTTAGACTTAGGGTTAGGGTTAGGATTAGGTCTAGACTTAGGTTCAGGGCTAATGTAAGGCTTAGTTTTAGGGTTAGAGGTGGAGTAGCATTATGACTAGAGTTTGGTTTAAGGTTAGGGTTTGGGTTAGGTTTAGGTTTAGGGTTAAAGTTAGGGTTAGGGTTGGATGAAGTTTAGGATGGGGTGAGGGTTATTCTTATGGTTAGGGCTAGAGTTTGATTTTGTGTTCAGGTTAGTGTTAAGGTTAGGCTTAGGGTTCGGGTTCGGGTTCGGAATTTCGTTTAGGGTTAGTGTTAGGTTTAGATTCAGGGTTAGAGTGACATTTCGGTTCAGGGGGAGGGTTAAGATAAGGGTGAGGATTATACTTAGTGTTAGAGGTTAGGTTTACGGTTAGGATAGGGTTAAGTTTAGGGTTCATGTTAGGGTTAGTGTTAGATTAGGGTTACTGTTCGTGTTTGGGTTAGGCTTAGGGATAAGTTTAGGGATAGCTTTAGGTTTAGGGTTGGGGATAGGTTTAGGGGTTAGGGTGAGAGTTAGCATTAGGTTTACAGTTAAGGTGAGGGTTTAGGGTAAGTGCTATGGTTAGGGTTAGTGTTAGAGTTAGGGTTAGGGTGAATTTTCAGTTAATAGTGAGGGTTAGGGTTAAGGTTTAGGTTAGATTTAGGATTAAGATTAGTGTTAGGGTTAGGTTTAGGGTCCGGGTTACGGTAGGGGTAAGGTTAGGGTTAAGGCTAGGTTTACGGTCAGGGGTAGGGCTAGGTTAGGGTTAGGGTTAGGTTTAGAGTTAGAGTTAGTGCTAGGGGTTAGGGTTAGGTTTAGGGTTAGGTTTAGAGTTATTGTTAGGGTTAGGGTAGAGTTAAGGTTAGGGTTAAGTTTAAAGTTAGGTAAGGGTTACGTTTAGGTCAGGGTTAGGGTTATTATTAGAGATAGGGTTAGGTTTAGAGAAAGGGTTAGGGTTCGTGTGAGGGTTAGTGTTAGGTTTACAGTTAAGCTGATGTTTTACAGTGTTACGGTTAGGGTCAGGGTTAGAGTTAGGTTTAGGGTTAGGTTTAGGTGTAGGGCTTGAGTGAGGCGATAGTTTAGGGTTAGATTTAGGGTGAAGGTTAAGATTAGTGTTAGTGTAAATATTAGAGTTAGGCGTTTGTGTTAAGGTTATGATCAGGTTAAGTTTAGGTTTAGAGTTAGAGTTAGGGTTAGGTTTTGGTGTTTGTGTTAATGTTAGGGTCAGGATTAGGGTAGCTTTAGGGTTAGGGTTTGGTTTAGGGTTAGGTTTAGGGTGAAGCTGAAGTTAAGGGTCAGGGTTGAGCTTAGTCTTAGCATTAGGGTTTAGGGTTAGGGTTAAGGTTTTAGGGTTAAGATTAGTTTTAGGGTTAGGGTAAGTGTTAGGGTTAAGTCATGGTTAGGTTTAGGGCTAGTTTAAGGTTAGAGGTAAGGTTAGCTTAAGGGTAGTGTTTAGGTTTCGACGTTAGTGTGAGGGTTAGTGCTAGGTTTCCATTTGAGCTGAGTGTGTAGGGTAAGTTTTAGGGTTAGAATTAGGGTTAGAGATAGAGTTAGGGTCAGGGTTCGGTTTAAGTTTAGGGTTAGGGTTAGGTTTATGGTTAGGATTAGGGTTAGGGTCAGAGTTGGGGGATATTTAGTATTATGTTTCGTGTTAGGGTTTCGGTTAGGGTGAAGTTTATGTTAAGTGTGAGGGTTGGGGTTCGGGTTCGTTTTAGGGGTGGGTTCAGGTTAGGGTCAGGGATAGGGTTTGGGTTAGGTTTAGGGTTAGGGTTAGGGTTAGGTTTAGGGTTAGCTTTAGTTTTGGTTAGGGTTAGGATTTGAATGGATTTAGGTTAGGTTTAGGGTTCTGGATAGGGTGAAATTTTGGTTAAAGGTGAGGGTTCGGTTTAGGTTTAGGGTTAGAGTTATTGTTAGGGGTTAGGGTTAGGTTTGAGCTTATGGTAGGTTTAAAGTCTGGGTTAAGGTTAGGTTAGGGTTATGGTCAGGGTTAGGATTAGGATTCCGTTTAGGGTGAGGGTTAGGATCAGAGTTATTGTAAGGGTTAGTTTTAGGTTGACATGTGCGCCAAGGTTAAGGTTATGGTTTGGTTTAGGGGTAGGGATAGGTTTAGTGTTAGGGTGAGCTTTAGTTTAGGGATAGGGTGAAGTTTAAGATAGAGTGAGGTTTAGGGTTAGGGTTATGGCTAAGGTTTGGTTTAGTTTTCAGGTTAATGTTAAGGTTGTGTTTCGTGTTAGGGTTAAGTTTACGGGTTCTGTTTACTTTTAGGGTGAGGGTTAGATTTTAGGTTAGGGTTAAGTTTAGTGTTAGGGTTCGGGTTAGGGTGACGGTTTGTGTTAGGCTTTGTGGTTGGGGTGAGGGTTAGGTTTAGGGTTAGGGTTGGGTAGGGTTCGGATTATGGTTATGGTAAGGTGTTAGGGGTTAGAGATTTAGTTTAGGGTGAGGGTTTGGGTGAGTGTCTCGGTTAGTCACTGTGGTTCTGGTCATGCTTAGTTTTGGTTTATGGTTAGGGTTAGGTTTATGATCAGGTTTAGGGTTAGTGTTAGAGTTAGGGTTAAGCTTTAGGTAAGGCTTTGGTGTTTGGGGTTAGGGTTTAGGTAAGGCTTTGGTGTTTGGGGTTAGGGTTTGGGTTGGGGGTAGGGTTTGGGTTGGGGTTAGAGTTATCGTTACGGCTTAGGGTTTCTCGTTAGTGTTAGGGTTAGGGTTAGGCAGAGCATTAGGGTTAGGGTTGGAGGATACGGTTAGGGGTTAGGGTGAGGGTTATGGTTAGTTTTATGGTTAAGGTGAGGGTTTAGGGTAAGTGTTATGTTTAAGGTTAGAGTTAGGGTTAGGGTTAGGTGTAGCGTAAGTTTTCGGTTTAGGTTCAGGTTTTGAATTAGAGTTAGTGTTCTATTTAAGATCAAGGTTAGACTTAGGGTTAGGGTTAGGATTAGGTCTAGACTTAGGTTCAGGGCTAATGTAAGGCTTAGTTTTAGGGTTAGAGGTGGAGTAGCATTATGACTAGAGTTTGGTTTAAGGTTAGGGTTTGGGTTAGGTTTAGGTTTAGGGTTAAAGTTAGGGTTAGGGTTGGATGAAGTTTAGGATGGGGTGAGGGTTATTCTTATGGTTAGGGCTAGAGTTTGATTTTGTGTTCAGGTTAGTGTTAAGGTTAGGCTTAGGGTTCGGGTTAGGGTTCGGAATTTCGTTTAGGGTTAGTGTTAGGTTTAGATTCAGGGTTAGAGTGACATTTCGGTTCAGGGGGAGGGTTAAGATAAGGGTGAGGATTATACTTAGTGTTAGAGGTTAGGTTTACGGTTAGGATAGGGTTAAGTTTAGGGTTCATGTTAGGGTTAGTGTTAGATTAGGGTTACTGTTCGTGTTTGGGTTAGGCTTAGGGATAAGTTTAGGGATAGCTTTAGGTTTAGGGTTGGGGATAGGTTTAGGGGTTAGGGTGAGAGTTAGCATTAGGTTTACAGTTAAGGTGAGGGTTTAGGGTAAGTGCTATGGTTAAGGTTAGTGTTAGAGTTAGGGTTAGGGTGAATTTTCAGTTAATAGTGAGGGTTAGGGTTAAGGTTTAGGTTAGATTTAGGATTAAGATTAGTGTTAGGGTTAGGTTTAGGGTCCGGGTTAGGGTAGGGGTAAGGTTAGGGTTAAGGCTAGGTTTACGGTCAGGGGTAGGGCTAGGTTAGGGTTAGGGTTAGGTTTAGAGTTAGAGTTAGTGCTAGGGGTTAGGGTTAGGTTTAGGGTTAGGTTTAGAGTTATTGTTAGGGTTAGGGTAGAGGTAAGGTTAGGGTTAAGTTTAAAGTTAGGTAAGGGTTACGTTTAGGTCAGGGTTAGGGTTATTATTAGAGATAGGGTTAGGTTTAGAGAAAGGGTTAGGGTTCGTGTGAGGGTTAGTGTTAGGTTTACAGTTAAGCTGATGTTTTACAGTGTTACGGTTAGGGTCAGGGTTAGAGTTAGGTTTAGGGTTAGGTTTAGGTGTAGGGCTTGAGTGAGGCGATAGTTTAGGGTTAGATTTAGGGTGAAGGTTAAGATTAGTGTTAGTGTAAATATTAGAGTTAGGCGTTTGTGTTAAGGTTATGATCAGGTTAAGTTTAGGTTTAGAGTTAGAGTTAGGGTTAGGTTTTGGTGTTTGTGTTAATGTTAGGGTCAGGATTAGGGTAGCTTTAGGGTTAGGGTTTGGTTTAGGGTTAGGTTTAGGGTGAAGCTGAAGTTAAGGGTCAGGGTTGAGCTTAGTCTTAGCATTAGGGTTTAGGGTTAGGGTTAAGGTTTTAGGGTTAAGATTAGTTTTAGGGTTAGGGTAAGTGTTAGGGTTAAGTCATGGTTAGGTTTAGGGCTAGTTTAAGGTTAGAGGTAAGGTTAGCTTAAGGGTAGTGTTTAGGTTTCGACGTTAGTGTGAGGGTTAGTGCTAGGTTTCCATTTGAGCTGAGTGTGTAGGGTAAGTTTTAGGGTTAGAATTAGGGTTAGAGATAGAGTTAGGGTCAGGGTTCGGTTTAAGTTTAGGGTTAGGGTTAGGTTTATGGTTAGGATTAGGGTTAGGGTCAGAGTTGGGGGATATTTAGTATTATGTTTCGTGTTAGGGTTTCGGTTAGGGTGAAGTTTATGTTAAGTGTGAGGGTTGGGGTTCGGGTTCGTTTTAGGGGTGGGTTCAGGTTAGGGTCAGGGATAGGGTTTGGGTTAGGTTTAGGGTTAGGGTTAGGGTTAGGTTTAGGGTTAGCTTTAGTTTTGGTTAGGGTTAGGATTTGAATGGATTTAGGTTAGGTTTAGGGTTCTGGATAGGGTGAAATTTTGGTTAAAGGTGAGGGTTCGGTTTAGGTTTAGGGTTAGAGTTATTGTTAGGGGTTAGGGTTAGGTTTGAGCTTATGGTAGGTTTAAAGTCTGGGTTAAGGTTAGGTTAGGGTTATGGTCAGGGTTAGGATTAGGATTCCGTTTAGGGTGAGGGTTAGGATCAGAGTTATTGTAAGGGTTAGTTTTAGGTTGACATGTGCGCCAAGGTTAAGGTTATGGTTTGGTTTAGGGGTAGGGATAGGTTTAGTGTTAGGGTGAGCTTTAGTTTAGGGATAGGGTGAAGTTTAAGATAGAGTGAGGTTTAGGGTTAGGGTTATGGCTAAGGTTTGGTTTAGTTTTCAGGTTAATGTTAAGGTTGTGTTTCGTGTTAGGGTTAAGTTTACGGGTTCTGTTTACTTTTAGGGTGAGGGTTAGATTTTGGGTTAGGGTTAAGTTTAGTGTTAGGGTTCGGGTTAGGGTGACGGTTTGTGTTAGGCTTTGTGGTTGGGGTGAGGGTTAGGTTTAGGGTTAGGGTTGGGTAGGGTTCGGATTATGGTTATGGTAAGGTGTTAGGGGTTAGAGATTTAGTTTAGGGTGAGGGTTTGGGTGAGTGTCTCGGTTAGTCACTGTGGTTCTGGTCATGCTTAGTTTTGGTTTATGGTTAGGGTTAGGTTTATGATCAGGTTTAGGGTTAGTGTTAGAGTTAGGGTTAAGCTTTAGGTAAGGCTTTGGTGTTTGGGGTTAGGGTTTAGGTAAGGCTTTGGTGTTTGGGGTTAGGGTTTGGGTTGGGGTTAGGGTTTGGGTTGGGGTTAGAGTTATCGTTACGGCTTAGGGTTTCTCGTGAGTGTTAGGGTTAGGGTTAGGCAGAGCATTAGGGTTAGGGTTGGAGGATACGGTTAGGGGTTAGGGTGAGGGTTATGGTTAGTTTTATGGTTAAGATGAGGGTTTAGGGTAAGTGTTATGTTTAAGGTTAGAGTTAGGGTTAGGGTTAGGTGTAGCGTAAGTTTTCGGTTTAGGTTCAGGTTTTGAATTAGAGTTAGTGTTCTATTTAAGATCAAGGTTAGACTTAGGGTTAGGGTTAGGATTAGGTCTAGACTTAGGGTCAGGGCTAATGTAAGGCTTAGTTTTAGGGTTAGAGGTGGAGTAGCATTATGACTAGAGTTTGGTTTAAGGTTAGGGTTTGGGTTAGGTTTAGGTTTAGGGTTAAAGTTAGGGTTAGGGTTGGATGAAGTTTAGGATGGGGTGAGGGTTATTCTTATGGTTAGGGCTAGAGTTTGATTTTGTGTTCAGGTTAGTGTTAAGGTTAGGCTTAGGGTTCGGGTTCGGGTTCGGAATTTCGTTTAGGGTTAGTGTTAGGTTTTGATTCAGGGTTAGAGTGACATTTCGGTTCAGGGGGAGGGTTAAGATAAGGGTTAGGATTACGGTGAGGATTATACTTAGTGTTAGAGGTTAGGTTTACGGTTAGGATAGGGTTAAGTTTAGGGTTCATGTTAGGGTTAGTGTTAGATTAGGGTTACTGTTCGTGTTTGGGTTAGGCTTAGGGATAAGTTTAGGGATAGCTTTAGGTTTAGGGTTGGGGATAGGTTTAGGGGTTAGGGTGAGAGTTAGCATTAGGTTTACAGTTAAGGTGAGGGTTTAGGGTAAGTGCTATGGTTAGGGTTAGTGTTAGAGTTAGGGTTAGGGTGAATTTTCAGTTAATAGTGAGGGTTAGGGTTAAGGTTTAGGTTAGATTTAGGATTAAGATTAGTGTTAGGGTTAGGTTTAGGGTCCGGGTTACGGTAGGGGTAAGGTTAGGGTTAAGGCTAGGTTTACGGTCAGGGGTAGGGCTAGGTTAGGGTTAGGGTTAGGTTTAGAGTTAGAGTTAGTGCTAGGGGTTAGGGTTAGGTTTAGGGTTAGGTTTAGAGTTATTGTTAGGGTTAGGGTAGAGTTAAGGTTAGGGTTAAGTTTAAAGTTAGGTAAGGGTTACGTTTAGGTCAGGGTTAGGGTTATTATTAGAGATAGGGTTAGGTTTAGAGAAAGGGTTAGGGTTCGTGTGAGGGTTAGTGTTAGGTTTACAGTTAAGCTGATGTTTTACAGTGTTACGGTTAGGGTCAGGGTTAGAGTTAGGTTTAGGGTTAGGTTTAGGTGTAGGGCTTGAGTGAGGCGATAGTTTAGGGTTAGATTTAGGGTGAAGGTTAAGATTAGTGTTAGTGTAAATATTAGAGTTAGGCGTTTGTGTTAAGGTTATGATCAGGTTAAGTTTAGGTTTAGAGTTAGAGTTAGGGTTAGGTTTTGGTGTTTGTGTTAATGTTAGGGTCAGGATTAGGGTAGCTTTAGGGTTAGGGTTTGGTTTAGGGTTAGGGTTAGGGTGAAGCTGAAGTTAAGGGTCAGGGTTGAGCTTAGTCTTAGCATTAGGGTTTAGGGTTAGGGTTAAGGTTTTAGGGTTAAGATTAGTTTTAGGGTTAGGGTAAGTGTTAGGGTTAAGTCATGGTTAGGTTTAGGGCTAGTTTAAGGTTAGAGGTAAGGTTAGCTTAAGGGTAGTGTTTAGGTTTCGACGTTAGTGTGAGGGTTAGTGCTAGGTTTCCATTTCAGCTGAGTGTGTAGGGTAAGTTTTAGGGTTAGAATTAGGGTTAGAGATAGAGTTAGGGTCAGGGTTCGGTTTAAGTTTAGGGTTAGGGTTAGGTTTATGGTTAGGATTAGGGTTAGGGTCAGAGTTGGGGGATATTTAGTATTATGTTTCGTGTTAGGGTTTCGGTTAGGGTGAAGTTTATGTTAAGTGTGAGGGTTGGGGTTCGGGTTCGTTTTAGGGGTGGGTTCAGGTTAGGGTCAGGGATAGGGTTTGGGTTAGGTTTAGGGTTAGGGTTAGGGTTAGGTTTAGGGTTAGCTTTAGTTTTGGTTAGGGTTAGGATTTGAATGGATTTAGGTTAGGTTTAGGGTTCTGGATAGGGTGAAATTTTGGTTAAAGGTGAGGGTTCGGTTTAGGTTTAGGGTTAGAGTTATTGTTAGGGGTTAGGGTTAGGTTTGAGCTTATGGTAGGTTTAAAGTCTGGGTTAAGGTTAGGTTAGGGTTATGGTCAGGGTTAGGATTAGGATTCCGTTTAGGGTGAGGGTTAGGATCAGAGTTATTGTAAGGGTTAGTTTTAGGTTGACATGTGCGCCAAGGTTAAGGTTATGGTTTGGTTTAGGGGTAGGGATAGGTTTAGTGTTAGGGTGAGCTTTAGTTTAGGGATAGGGTGAAGTTTAAGATAGAGTGAGGTTTAGGGTTAGGGTTATGGCTAAGGTTTGGTTTAGTTTTCAGGTTAATGTTAAGGTTGTGTTTCGTGTTAGGGTTAAGTTTACGGGTTCTGTTTACTTTTAGGGTGAGGGTTAGATTTTAGGTTAGGGTTAAGTTTAGTGTTAGGGTTCGGGTTAGGGTGACGGTTTGTGTTAGGCTTTGTGGTTGGGGTGAGGGTTAGGTTTAGGGTTAGGGTTGGGTAGGGTTCGGATTATGGTTATGGTAAGGTGTTAGGGGTTAGAGATTTAGTTTAGGGTGAGGGTTTGGGTGAGTGTCTCGGTTAGTCACTGTGGTTCTGGTCATGCTTAGTTTTGGTTTATGGTTAGGGTTAGGTTTATGATCAGGTTTAGGGTTAGTGTTAGAGTTAGGGTTAAGCTTTAGGTAAGGCTTTGGTGTTTGGGGTTAGGGTTTAGGTAAGGCTTTGGTGTTTGGGGTTAGGGTTTGGGTTGGGGGTAGGGTTTGGGTTGGGGTTAGAGTTATCGTTACGGCTTAGGGTTTCTCGTTAGTGTTAGGGTTAGGGTTAGGCAGAGCATTAGGGTTAGGGTTGGAGGATACGGTTAGGGGTTAGGGTGAGGGTTATGGTTAGTTTTATGGTTAAGGTGAGGGTTTAGGGTAAGTGTTATGTTTAAGGTTAGAGTTAGGGTTAGGGTTAGGTGTAGTGTAAGTTTTCGGTTTAGGTTCAGGTTTTGAATTAGAGTTAGTGTTCTATTTAAGATCAAGGTTAGACTTAGGGTTAGGGTTAGGATTAGGTCTAGACTTAGGTTCAGGGCTAATGTAAGGCTTAGTTTTAGGGTTAGAGGTGGAGTAGCATTATGACTAGAGTTTGGTTTAAGGTTAGGGTTTGGGTTAGGTTTAGGTTTAGGGTTAAAGTTAGGGTTAGGGTTGGATGAAGTTTAGGATGGGGTGAGGGTTATTCTTATGGTTAGGGCTAGAGTTTGATTTTGTGTTCAGGTTAGTGTTAAGGTTAGGCTTAGGGTTCGGGTTCGGGTTCGGAATTTCGTTTAGGGTTAGTGTTAGGTTTAGATTCAGGGTTAGAGTGACATTTCGGTTCAGGGGGAGGGTTAAGATAAGGGTGAGGATTATACTTAGTGTTAGAGGTTAGGTTTACGGTTAGGATAGGGTTAAGTTTAGGGTTCATGTTAGGGTTAGTGTTAGATTAGGGTTACTGTTCGTGTTTGGGTTAGGCTTAGGGATAAGTTTAGGGATAGCTTTAGGTTTAGGGTTGGGGATAGGTTTAGGGGTTAGGGTGAGAGTTAGCATTAGGTTTACAGTTAAGGTGAGGGTTTAGGGTAAGTGCTATGGTTAGGGTTAGTGTTAGAGTTAGGGTTAGGGTGAATTTTCAGTTAATAGTGAGGGTTAGGGTTAAGGTTTAGGTTAGATTTAGGATTAAGATTAGTGTTAGGGTTAGGTTTAGGGTCCGGGTTAGGGTAGGGGTAAGGTTAGGGTTAAGGCTAGGTTTACGGTCAGGGGTAGGGCTAGGTTAGGGTTAGGGTTAGGTTTAGAGTTAGAGTTAGTGCTAGGGGTTAGGGTTAGGTTTAGGGTTAGGTTTAGAGTTATTGTTAGGGTTAGGGTAGAGTTAAGGTTAGGGTTAAGTTTAAAGTTAGGTAAGGGTTACGTTTAGGTCAGGGTTAGGGTTATTATTAGAGATAGGGTTAGGTTTAGAGAAAGGGTTAGGGTTCGTGTGAGGGTTAGTGTTAGGTTTACAGTTAAGCTGATGTTTTACAGTGTTACGGTTAGGGTCAGGGTTAGAGTTAGGTTTAGGGTTAGGTTTAGGTGTAGGGCTTGAGTGAGGCGATAGTTTAGGGTTAGATTTAGGGTGAAGGTTAAGATTAGTGTTAGTGTAAATATTAGAGTTAGGCGTTTGTGTTAAGGTTATGATCAGGTTAAGTTTAGGTTTAGAGTTAGAGTTAGGGTTAGGTTTTGGTGTTTGTGTTAATGTTAGGGTCAGGATTAGGGTAGCTTTAGGGTTAGGGTTTGGTTTAGGGTTAGGGTTAGGGTGATGCTGAAGTTAAGGGTCAGGGTTGAGCTTAGTCTTAGCATTAGGGTTTAGGGTTAGGGTTAAGGTTTTAGGGTTAAGATTAGTTTTAGGGTTAGGGTAAGTGTTAGGGTTAAGTCATGGTTAGGTTTAGGGCTAGTTTAAGGTTAGAGGTAAGGTTAGCTTAAGGGTAGTGTTTAGGTTTCGACGTTAGTGTGAGGGTTAGTGCTAGGTTTCCATTTGAGCTGAGTGTGTAGGGTAAGTTTTAGGGTTAGAATTAGGGTTAGAGATAGAGTTAGGGTCAGGGTTCGGTTTAAGTTTAGGGTTAGGGTTAGGTTTATGGTTAGGATTAGGGTTAGGGTCAGAGTTGGGGGATATTTAGTATTATGTTTCGTGTTAGGGTTTCGGTTAGGGTGAAGTTTGTGTTAAGTGTGAGGGTTGGGGTTCGGGTTCGTTTTAGGGGTGGGTTCAGGTTAGGGTCAGGGATAGGGTTTGGGTTAGGTTTAGGGTTAGGGTTAGGGTTAGGTTTAGGGTTAGCTTTAGTTTTGGTTAGGGTTAGGATTTGAATGGATTTAGGTTAGGTTTAGGGTTCTGGATAGGGTGAAATTTTGGTTAAAGGTGAGGGTTCGGTTTAGGTTTAGGGTTAGAGTTATTGTTAGGGGTTAGGGTTAGGTTTGAGCTTATGGTAGGTTTAAAGTCTGGGTTAAGGTTAGGTTAGGGTTATGGTCAGGGTTAGGATTAGGATTCCGTTTAGGTTGAGGGTTAGGATCAGAGTTATTGTAAGGGTTAGTTTTAGGTTGACATGTGCGCCAAGGTTAAGGTTATGGTTTGGTTTAGGGGTAGGGATAGGTTTAGTGTTAGGGTGAGCTTTAGTTTAGGGATAGGGTGAAGTTTAAGATAGAGTGAGGTTTAGGGTTAGGGTTATGGCTAAGGTTTGGTTTAGTTTTCAGGTTAATGTTAAGGTTGTGTTTCGTGTTAGGGTTAAGTTTACGGGTTCTGTTTACTTTTAGGGTGAGGGTTAGATTTTGGGTTAGGGTTAAGTTTAGTGTTAGGGTTCGGGTTAGGGTGACGGTTTGTGTTAGGCTTTGTGGTTGGGGTGAGGGTTAGGTTTAGGGTTAGGGTTGGGTAGGGTTCGGATTATGGTTATGGTAAGGTGTTAGGGGTTAGAGATTTAGTTTAGGGTGAGGGTTTGGGTGAGTGTCTCGGTTAGTCACTGTGGTTCTGGTCATGCTTAGTTTTGGTTTATGGTTAGGGTTAGGTTTATGATCAGGTTTAGGGTTAGTGTTAGAGTTAGGGTTAAGCTTTAGGTAAGGCTTTGGTGTTTGGGGTTAGGGTTTAGGTAAGGCTTTGGTGTTTGGGGTTAGGGTTTGGGTTGGGGTTAGGGTTTGGGTTGGGGTTAGAGTTATCGTTACGGCTTAGGGTTTCTCGTGAGTGTTAGGGTTAGGGTTAGGCAGAGCATTAGGGTTAGGGTTGGAGGATACGGTTAGGGGTTAGGGTGAGGGTTATGGTTAGTTTTATGGTTAAGGTGAGGGTTTAGGGTAAGTGTTATGTTTAAGGTTAGAGTTAGGGTTAGGGTTAGGTGTAGCGTAAGTTTTCGGTTTAGGTTCAGGTTTTGAATTAGAGTTAGTGTTCTATTTAAGATCAAGGTTAGACTTAGGGTTAGGGTTAGGATTAGGTCTAGACTTAGGGTCAGGGCTAATGTAAGGCTTAGTTTTAGGGTTAGAGGTGGAGTAGCATTATGACTAGAGTTTGGTTTAAGGTTAGGGTTTGGGTTAGGTTTAGGTTTAGGGTTAAAGTTAGGGTTAGGGTTGGATGAAGTTTAGGATGGGGTGAGGGTTATTCTTATGGTTAGGGCTAGAGTTTGATTTTGTGTTCAGGTTAGTGTTAAGGTTAGGCTTAGGGTTCGGGTTCGGGTTCGGAATTTCGTTTAGGGTTAGTGTTAGGTTTAGATTCAGGGTTAGAGTGACATTTCGGTTCAGGGGGAGGGTTAAGATAAGGGTTAGGATTACGGTGAGGATTATACTTAGTGTTAGAGGTTAGGTTTACGGTTAGGATAGGGTTAAGTTTAGGGTTCATGTTAGGGTTAGTGTTAGATTAGGGTTACTGTTCGTGTTTGGGTTAGGCTTAGGGATAAGTTTAGGGATAGCTTTAGGTTTAGGGTTGGGGATAGGTTTAGGGGTTAGGGTGAGAGTTAGCATTAGGTTTACAGTTAAGGTGAGGGTTTAGGGTAAGTGCTATGGTTAGGGTTAGTGTTAGAGTTAGGGTTAGGGTGAATTTTCAGTTAATAGTGAGGGTTAGGGTTAAGGTTTAGGTTAGATTTAGGATTAAGATTAGTGTTAGGGTTAGGTTTAGGGTCCGGGTTAGGGTAGGGGTAAGGTTAGGGTTAAGGCTAGGTTTACGGTCAGGGGTAGGGCTAGGTTAGGGTTAGGGTTAGGTTTAGAGTTAGAGTTAGTGCTAGGGGTTAGGGTTAGGTTTAGGGTTAGGTTTAGAGTTATTGTTAGGGTTAGGGTAGAGTTAAGGTTAGGGTTAAGTTTAAAGTTAGGTAAGGGTTACGTTTAGGTCAGGGTTAGGGTTATTATTAGAGATAGGGTTAGGTTTAGAGAAAGGGTTAGGGTTCGTGTGAGGGTTAGTGTTAGGTTTACAGTTAAGCTGATGTTTTACAGTGTTACGGTTAGGGTCAGGGTTAGAGTTAGGTTTAGGGTTAGGTTTAGGTGTAGGGCTTGAGTGAGGCGATAGTTTAGGGTTAGATTTAGGGTGAAGGTTAAGATTAGTGTTAGTGTAAATATTAGAGTTAGGCGTTTGTGTTAAGGTTATGATCAGGTTAAGTTTAGGTTTAGAGTTAGAGTTAGGGTTAGGTTTTGGTGTTTGTGTTAATGTTAGGGTCAGGATTAGGGTAGCTTTAGGGTTAGGGTTTGGTTTAGGGTTAGGGTTAGGGTGAAGCTGAAGTTAAGGGTCAGGGTTGAGCTTAGTCTTAGCATTAGGGTTTAGGGTTAGGGTTAAGGTTTTAGGGTTAAGATTAGTTTTAGGGTTAGGGTAAGTGTTAGGGTTAAGTCATGGTTAGGTTTAGGGCTAGTTTAAGGTTAGAGGTAAGGTTAGCTTAAGGGTAGTGTTTAGGTTTCGACGTTAGTGTGAGGGTTAGTGCTAGGTTTCCATTTCAGCTGAGTGTGTAGGGTAAGTTTTAGGGTTAGAATTAGGGTTAGAGATAGAGTTAGGGTCAGGGTTCGGTTTAAGTTTAGGGTTAGGGTTAGGTTTATGGTTAGGATTAGGGTTAGGGTCAGAGTTGGGGGATATTTAGTATTATGTTTCGTGTTAGGGTTTCGGTTAGGGTGAAGTTTATGTTAAGTGTGAGGGTTGGGGTTCGGGTTCGTTTTAGGGGTGGGTTCAGGTTAGGGTCAGGGATAGGGTTTGGGTTAGGTTTAGGGTTAGGGTTAGGGTTAGGTTTAGGGTTAGCTTTAGTTTTGGTTAGGGTTAGGATTTGAATGGATTTAGGTTAGGTTTAGGGTTCTGGATAGGGTGAAATTTTGGTTAAAGGTGAGGGTTCGGTTTAGGTTTAGGGTTAGAGTTATTGTTAGGGGTTAGGGTTAGGTTTGAGCTTATGGTAGGTTTAAAGTCTGGGTTAAGGTTAGGTTAGGGTTATGGTCAGGGTTAGGATTAGGATTCCGTTTAGGGTGAGGGTTAGGATCAGAGTTATTGTAAGGGTTAGTTTTAGGTTGACATGTGCGCCAAGGTTAAGGTTATGGTTTGGTTTAGGGGTAGGGATAGGTTTAGTGTTAGGGTGAGCTTTAGTTTAGGGATAGGGTGAAGTTTAAGATAGAGTGAGGTTTAGGGTTAGGGTTATGGCTAAGGTTTGGTTTAGTTTTCAGGTTAATGTTAAGGTTGTGTTTCGTGTTAGGGTTAAGTTTACGGGTTCTGTTTACTTTTAGGGTGAGGGTTAGATTTTAGGTTAGGGTTAAGTTTAGTGTTAGGGTTCGGGTTAGGGTGACGGTTTGTGTTAGGCTTTGTGGTTGGGGTGAGGGTTAGGTTTAGGGTTAGGGTTGGGTAGGGTTCGGATTATGGTTATGGTAAGGTGTTAGGGGTTAGAGATTTAGTTTAGGGTGAGGGTTTGGGTGAGTGTCTCGGTTAGTCACTGTGGTTCTGGTCATGCTTAGTTTTGGTTTATGGTTAGGGTTAGGTTTATGATCAGGTTTAGGGTTAGTGTTAGAGTTAGGGTTAAGCTTTAGGTAAGGCTTTGGTGTTTGGGGTTAGGGTTTAGGTAAGGCTTTGGTGTTTGGGGTTAGGGTTTGGGTTGGGGGTAGGGTTTGGGTTGGGGTTAGAGTTATCGTTACGGCTTAGGGTTTCTCGTTAGTGTTAGGGTTAGGGTTAGGCAGAGCATTAGGGTTAGGGTTGGAGGATACGGTTAGGGGTTAGGGTGAGGGTTATGGTTAGTTTTATGGTTAAGGTGAGGGTTTAGGGTAAGTGTTATGTTTAAGGTTAGAGTTAGGGTTAGGGTTAGGTGTAGCGTAAGTTTTCGGTTTAGGTTCAGGTTTTGAATTAGAGTTAGTGTTCTATTTAAGATCAAGGTTAGACTTAGGGTTAGGGTTAGGATTAGGTCTAGACTTAGGTTCAGGGCTAATGTAAGGCTTAGTTTTAGGGTTAGAGGTGGAGTAGCATTATGACTAGAGTTTGGTTTAAGGTTAGGGTTTGGGTTAGGTTTAGGTTTAGGGTTAAAGTTAGGGTTAGGGTTGGATGAAGTTTAGGATGGGGTGAGGGTTATTCTTATGGTTAGGGCTAGAGTTTGATTTTGTGTTCAGGTTAGTGTTAAGGTTAGGCTTAGGGTTCGGGTTCGGGTTCGGAATTTCGTTTAGGGTTAGTGTTAGGTTTAGATTCAGGGTTAGAGTGACATTTCGGTTCAGGGGGAGGGTTAAGATAAGGGTGAGGATTATACTTAGTGTTAGAGGTTAGGTTTACGGTTAGGATAGGGTTAAGTTTAGGGTTCATGTTAGGGTTAGTGTTAGATTAGGGTTACTGTTCGTGTTTGGGTTAGGCTTAGGGATAAGTTTAGGGATAGCTTTAGGTTTAGGGTTGGGGATAGGTTTAGGGGTTAGGGTGAGAGTTAGCATTAGGTTTACAGTTAAGGTGAGGGTTTAGGGTAAGTGCTATGGTTAAGGTTAGTGTTAGAGTTAGGGTTAGGGTGAATTTTCAGTTAATAGTGAGGGTTAGGGTTAAGGTTTAGGTTAGATTTAGGATTAAGATTAGTGTTAGGGTTAGGTTTAGGGTCCGGGTTAGGGTAGGGGTAAGGTTAGGGTTAAGGCTAGGTTTACGGTCAGGGGTAGGGCTAGGTTAGGGTTAGGGTTAGGTTTAGAGTTAGAGTTAGTGCTAGGGGTTAGGGTTAGGTTTAGGGTTAGGTTTAGAGTTATTGTTAGGGTTAGGGTAGAGTTAAGGTTAGGGTTAAGTTTAAAGTTAGGTAAGGGTTACGTTTAGGTCAGGGTTAGGGTTATTATTAGAGATAGGGTTAGGTTTAGAGAAAGGGTTAGGGTTCGTGTGAGGGTTAGTGTTAGGTTTACAGTTAAGCTGATGTTTTACAGTGTTACGGTTAGGGTCAGGGTTAGAGTTAGGTTTAGGGTTAGGTTTAGGTGTAGGGCTTGAGTGAGGCGATAGTTTAGGGTTAGATTTAGGGTGAAGGTTAAGATTAGTGTTAGTGTAAATATTAGAGTTAGGCGTTTGTGTTAAGGTTATGATCAGGTTAAGTTTAGGTTTAGAGTTAGAGTTAGGGTTAGGTTTTGGTGTTTGTGTTAATGTTAGGGTCAGGATTAGGGTAGCTTTAGGGTTAGGGTTTGGTTTAGGGTTAGGGTTAGGGTGATGCTGAAGTTAAGGGTCAGGGTTGAGCTTAGTCTTAGCATTAGGGTTTAGGGTTAGGGTTAAGGTTTTAGGGTTAAGATTAGTTTTAGGGTTAGGGTAAGTGTTAGGGTTAAGTCATGGTTAGGTTTAGGGCTAGTTTAAGGTTAGAGGTAAGGTTAGCTTAAGGGTAGTGTTTAGGTTTCGACGTTAGTGTGAGGGTTAGTGCTAGGTTTCCATTTGAGCTGAGTGTGTAGGGTAAGTTTTAGGGTTAGAATTAGGGTTAGAGATAGAGTTAGGGTCAGGGTTCGGTTTAAGTTTAGGGTTAGGGTTAGGTTTATGGTTAGGATTAGGGTTAGGGTCAGAGTTGGGGGATATTTAGTATTATGTTTCGTGTTAGGGTTTCGGTTAGGGTGAAGTTTGTGTTAAGTGTGAGGGTTGGGGTTCGGGTTCGTTTTAGGGGTGGGTTCAGGTTAGGGTCAGGGATAGGGTTTGGGTTAGGTTTAGGGTTAGGGTTAGGGTTAGGTTTAGGGTTAGCTTTAGTTTTGGTTAGGGTTAGGATTTGAATGGATTTAGGTTAGGTTTAGGGTTCTGGATAGGGTGAAATTTTGGTTAAAGGTGAGGGTTCGGTTTAGGTTTAGGGTTAGAGTTATTGTTAGGGGTTAGGGTTAGGTTTGAGCTTATGGTAGGTTTAAAGTCTGGGTTAAGGTTAGGTTAGGGTTATGGTCAGGGTTAGGATTAGGATTCCGTTTAGGTTGAGGGTTAGGATCAGAGTTATTGTAAGGGTTAGTTTTAGGTTGACATGTGCGCCAAGGTTAAGGTTATGGTTTGGTTTAGGGGTAGGGATAGGTTTAGTGTTAGGGTGAGCTTTAGTTTAGGGATAGGGTGAAGTTTAAGATAGAGTGAGGTTTAGGGTTAGGGTTATGGCTAAGGTTTGGTTTAGTTTTCAGGTTAATGTTAAGGTTGTGTTTCGTGTTAGGGTTAAGTTTACGGGTTCTGTTTACTTTTAGGGTGAGGGTTAGATTTTGGGTTAGGGTTAAGTTTAGTGTTAGGGTTCGGGTTAGGGTGACGGTTTGTGTTAGGCTTTGTGGTTGGGGTGAGGGTTAGGTTTAGGGTTAGGGTTGGGTAGGGTTCGGATTATGGTTATGGTAAGGTGTTAGGGGTTAGAGATTTAGTTTAGGGTGAGGGTTTGGGTGAGTGTCTCGGTTAGTCACTGTGGTTCTGGTCATGCTTAGTTTTGGTTTATGGTTAGGGTTAGGTTTATGATCAGGTTTAGGGTTAGTGTTAGAGTTAGGGTTAAGCTTTAGGTAAGGCTTTGGTGTTTGGGGTTAGGGTTTAGGTAAGGCTTTGGTGTTTGGGGTTAGGGTTTGGGTTGGGGTTAGGGTTTGGGTTGGGGTTAGAGTTATCGTTACGGCTTAGGGTTTCTCGTGAGTGTTAGGGTTAGGGTTAGGCAGAGCATTAGGGTTAGGGTTGGAGGATACGGTTAGGGGTTAGGGTGAGGGTTATGGTTAGTTTTATGGTTAAGGTGAGGGTTTAGGGTAAGTGTTATGTTTAAGGTTAGAGTTAGGGTTAGGGTTAGGTGTAGCGTAAGTTTTCGGTTTAGGTTCAGGTTTTGAATTAGAGTTAGTGTTCTATTTAAGATCAAGGTTAGACTTAGGGTTAGGGTTAGGATTAGGTCTAGACTTAGGGTCAGGGCTAATGTAAGGCTTAGTTTTAGGGTTAGAGGTGGAGTAGCATTATGACTAGAGTTTGGTTTAAGGTTAGGGTTTGGGTTAGGTTTAGGTTTAGGGTTAAAGTTAGGGTTAGGGTTGGATGAAGTTTAGGATGGGGTGAGGGTTATTCTTATGGTTAGGGCTAGAGTTTGATTTTGTGTTCAGGTTAGTGTTAAGGTTAGGCTTAGGGTTCGGGTTCGGGTTCGGAATTTCGTTTAGGGTTAGTGTTAGGTTTAGATTCAGGGTTAGAGTGACATTTCGGTTCAGGGGGAGGGTTAAGATAAGGGTTAGGATTACGGTGAGGATTATACTTAGTGTTAGAGGTTAGGTTTACGGTTAGGATAGGGTTAAGTTTAGGGTTCATGTTAGGGTTAGTGTTAGATTAGGGTTACTGTTCGTGTTTGGGTTAGGCTTAGGGATAAGTTTAGGGATAGCTTTAGGTTTAGGGTTGGGGATAGGTTTAGGGGTTAGGGTGAGAGTTAGCATTAGGTTTACAGTTAAGGTGAGGGTTTAGGGTAAGTGCTATGGTTAGGGTTAGTGTTAGAGTTAGGGTTAGGGTGAATTTTCAGTTAATAGTGAGGGTTAGGGTTAAGGTTTAGGTTAGATTTAGGATTAAGATTAGTGTTAGGGTTAGGTTTAGGGTCCGGGTTAGGGTAGGGGTAAGGTTAGGGTTAAGGCTAGGTTTACGGTCAGGGGTAGGGCTAGGTTAGGGTTAGGGTTAGGTTTAGAGTTAGAGTTAGTGCTAGGGGTTAGGGTTAGGTTTAGGGTTAGGTTTAGAGTTATTGTTAGGGTTAGGGTAGAGTTAAGGTTAGGGTTAAGTTTAAAGTTAGGTAAGGGTTACGTTTAGGTCAGGGTTAGGGTTATTATTAGAGATAGGGTTAGGTTTAGAGAAAGGGTTAGGGTTCGTGTGAGGGTTAGTGTTAGGTTTACAGTTAAGCTGATGTTTTACAGTGTTACGGTTAGGGTCAGGGTTAGAGTTAGGTTTAGGGTTAGGTTTAGGTGTAGGGCTTGAGTGAGGCGATAGTTTAGGGTTAGATTTAGGGTGAAGGTTAAGATTAGTGTTAGTGTAAATATTAGAGTTAGGCGTTTGTGTTAAGGTTATGATCAGGTTAAGTTTAGGTTTAGAGTTAGAGTTAGGGTTAGGTTTTGGTGTTTGTGTTAATGTTAGGGTCAGGATTAGGGTAGCTTTAGGGTTAGGGTTTGGTTTAGGGTTAGGGTTAGGGTGATGCTGAAGTTAAGGGTCAGGGTTGAGCTTAGTCTTAGCATTAGGGTTTAGGGTTAGGGTTAAGGTTTTAGGGTTAAGATTAGTTTTAGGGTTAGGGTAAGTGTTAGGGTTAAGTCATGGTTAGGTTTAGGGCTAGTTTAAGGTTAGAGGTAAGGTTAGCTTAAGGGTAGTGTTTAGGTTTCGACGTTAGTGTGAGGGTTAGTGCTAGGTTTCCATTTCAGCTGAGTGTGTAGGGTAAGTTTTAGGGTTAGAATTAGGGTTAGAGATAGAGTTAGGGTCAGGGTTCGGTTTAAGTTTAGGGTTAGGGTTAGGTTTATGGTTAGGATTAGGGTTAGGGTCAGAGTTGGGGGATATTTAGTATTATGTTTCGTGTTAGGGTTTCGGTTAGGGTGAAGTTTGTGTTAAGTGTGAGGGTTGGGGTTCGGGTTCGTTTTAGGGGTGGGTTCAGGTTAGGGTCAGGGATAGGGTTTGGGTTAGGTTTAGGGTTAGGGTTAGGGTTAGGTTTAGGGTTAGCTTTAGTTTTGGTTAGGGTTAGGATTTGAATGGATTTAGGTTAGGTTTAGGGTTCTGGATAGGGTGAAATTTTGGTTAAAGGTGAGGGTTCGGTTTAGGTTTAGGGTTAGAGTTATTGTTAGGGGTTAGGGTTAGGTTTGAGCTTATGGTAGGTTTAAAGTCTGGGTTAAGGTTAGGTTAGGGTTATGGTCAGGGTTAGGATTAGGATTCCGTTTAGGTTGAGGGTTAGGATCAGAGTTATTGTAAGGGTTAGTTTTAGGTTGACATGTGCGCCAAGGTTAAGGTTATGGTTTGGTTTAGGGGTAGGGATAGGTTTAGTGTTAGGGTGAGCTTTAGTTTAGGGATAGGGTGAAGTTTAAGATAGAGTGAGGTTTAGGGTTAGGGTTATGGCTAAGGTTTGGTTTAGTTTTCAGGTTAATGTTAAGGTTGTGTTTCGTGTTAGGGTTAAGTTTACGGGTTCTGTTTACTTTTAGGGTGAGGGTTAGATTTTGGGTTAGGGTTAAGTTTAGTGTTAGGGTTCGGGTTAGGGTGACGGTTTGTGTTAGGCTTTGTGGTTGGGGTGAGGGTTAGGTTTAGGGTTAGGGTTGGGTAGGGTTCGGATTATGGTTATGGTAAGGTGTTAGGGGTTAGAGATTTAGTTTAGGGTGAGGGTTTGGGTGAGTGTCTCGGTTAGTCACTGTGGTTCTGGTCATGCTTAGTTTTGGTTTATGGTTAGGGTTAGGTTTATGATCAGGTTTAGGGTTAGTGTTAGAGTTAGGGTTAAGCTTTAGGTAAGGCTTTGGTGTTTGGGGTTAGGGTTTAGGTAAGGCTTTGGTGTTTGGGGTTAGGGTTTGGGTTGGGGTTAGGGTTTGGGTTGGGGTTAGAGTTATCGTTACGGCTTAGGGTTTCTCGTGAGTGTTAGGGTTAGGGTTAGGCAGAGCATTAGGGTTAGGGTTGGAGGATACGGTTAGGGGTTAGGGTGAGGGTTATGGTTAGTTTTATGGTTAAGGTGAGGGTTTAGGGTAAGTGTTATGTTTAAGGTTAGAGTTAGGGTTAGGGTTAGGTGTAGCGTAAGTTTTCGGTTTAGGTTCAGGTTTTGAATTAGAGTTAGTGTTCTATTTAAGATCAAGGTTAGACTTAGGGTTAGGGTTAGGATTAGGTCTAGACTTAGGGTCAGGGCTAATGTAAGGCTTAGTTTTAGGGTTAGAGGTGGAGTAGCATTATGACTAGAATTTGGTTTAAGGTTAGGGTTTGGGTTAGGTTTAGGTTTAGGGTTAAAGTTAGGGTTAGGGTTGGATGAAGTTTAGGATGGGGTGAGGGTTATTCTTATGGTTAGGGCTAGAGTTTGATTTTGTGTTCAGGTTAGTGTTAAGGTTAGGCTTAGGGTTCGGGTTCGGGTTCGGAATTTCGTTTAGGGTTAGTGTTAGGTTTAGATTCAGGGTTAGAGTGACATTTCGGTTCAGGGGGAGGGTTAAGATAAGGGTTAGGATTACGGTGAGGATTATACTTAGTGTTAGAGGTTAGGTTTACGGTTAGGATAGGGTTAAGTTTAGGGTTCATGTTAGGGTTAGTGTTAGATTAGGGTTACTGTTCGTGTTTGGGTTAGGCTTAGGGATAAGTTTAGGGATAGCTTTAGGTTTAGGGTTGGGGATAGGTTTAGGGGTTAGGGTGAGAGTTAGCATTAGGTTTACAGTTAAGGTGAGGGTTTAGGGTAAGTGCTATGGTTAGGGTTAGTGTTAGAGTTAGGGTTAGGGTGAATTTTCAGTTAATAGTGAGGGTTAGGGTTAAGGTTTAGGTTAGATTTAGGATTAAGATTAGTGTTAGGGTTAGGTTTAGGGTCCGGGTTAGGGTAGGGGTAAGGTTAGGGTTAAGGCTAGGTTTACGGTCAGGGGTAGGGCTAGGTTAGGGTTAGGGTTAGGTTTAGAGTTAGAGTTAGTGCTAGGGGTTAGGGTTAGGTTTAGGGTTAGGTTTAGAGTTATTGTTAGGGTTAGGGTAGAGTTAAGGTTAGGGTTAAGTTTAAAGTTAGGTAAGGGTTACGTTTAGGTCAGGGTTAGGGTTATTATTAGAGATAGGGTTAGGTTTAGAGAAAGGGTTAGGGTTCGTGTGAGGGTTAGTGTTAGGTTTACAGTTAAGCTGATGTTTTACAGTGTTACGGTTAGGGTCAGGGTTAGAGTTAGGTTTAGGGTTAGGTTTAGGTGTAGGGCTTGAGTGAGGCGATAGTTTAGGGTTAGATTTAGGGTGAAGGTTAAGATTAGTGTTAGTGTAAATATTAGAGTTAGGCGTTTGTGTTAAGGTTATGATCAGGTTAAGTTTAGGTTTAGAGTTAGAGTTAGGGTTAGGTTTTGGTGTTTGTGTTAATGTTAGGGTCAGGATTAGGGTAGCTTTAGGGTTAGGGTTTGGTTTAGGGTTAGGGTTAGGGTGATGCTGAAGTTAAGGGTCAGGGTTGAGCTTAGTCTTAGCATTAGGGTTTAGGGTTAGGGTTAAGGTTTTAGGGTTAAGATTAGTTTTAGGGTTAGGGTAAGTGTTAGGGTTAAGTCATGGTTAGGTTTAGGGCTAGTTTAAGGTTAGAGGTAAGGTTAGCTTAAGGGTAGTGTTTAGGTTTCGACGTTAGTGTGAGGGTTAGTGCTAGGTTTCCATTTCAGCTGAGTGTGTAGGGTAAGTTTTAGGGTTAGAATTAGGGTTAGAGATAGAGTTAGGGTCAGGGTTCGGTTTAAGTTTAGGGTTAGGGTTAGGTTTATGGTTAGGATTAGGGTTAGGGTCAGAGTTGGGGGATATTTAGTATTATGTTTCGTGTTAGGGTTTCGGTTAGGGTGAAGTTTGTGTTAAGTGTGAGGGTTGGGGTTCGGGTTCGTTTTAGGGGTGGGTTCAGGTTAGGGTCAGGGATAGGGTTTGGGTTAGGTTTAGGGTTAGGGTTAGGGTTAGGTTTAGGGTTAGCTTTAGTTTTGGTTAGGGTTAGGATTTGAATGGATTTAGGTTAGGTTTAGGGTTCTGGATAGGGTGAAATTTTGGTTAAAGGTGAGGGTTCGGTTTAGGTTTAGGGTTAGAGTTATTGTTAGGGGTTAGGGTTAGGTTTGAGCTTATGGTAGGTTTAAAGTCTGGGTTAAGGTTAGGTTAGGGTTATGGTCAGGGTTAGGATTAGGATTCCGTTTAGGTTGAGGGTTAGGATCAGAGTTATTGTAAGGGTTAGTTTTAGGTTGACATGTGCGCCAAGGTTAAGGTTATGGTTTGGTTTAGGGGTAGGGATAGGTTTAGTGTTAGGGTGAGCTTTAGTTTAGGGATAGGGTGAAGTTTAAGATAGAGTGAGGTTTAGGGTTAGGGTTATGGCTAAGGTTTGGTTTAGTTTTCAGGTTAATGTTAAGGTTGTGTTTCGTGTTAGGGTTAAGTTTACGGGTTCTGTTTACTTTTAGGGTGAGGGTTAGATTTTGGGTTAGGGTTAAGTTTAGTGTTAGGGTTCGGGTTAGGGTGACGGTTTGTGTTAGGCTTTGTGGTTGGGGTGAGGGTTAGGTTTAGGGTTAGGGTTGGGTAGGGTTCGGATTATGGTTATGGTAAGGTGTTAGGGGTTAGAGATTTAGTTTAGGGTGAGGGTTTGGGTGAGTGTCTCGGTTAGTCACTGTGGTTCTGGTCATGCTTAGTTTTGGTTTATGGTTAGGGTTAGGTTTATGATCAGGTTTAGGGTTAGTGTTAGAGTTAGGGTTAAGCTTTAGGTAAGGCTTTGGTGTTTGGGGTTAGGGTTTAGGTAAGGCTTTGGTGTTTGGGGTTAGGGTTTGGGTTGGGGTTAGGGTTTGGGTTGGGGTTAGAGTTATCGTTACGGCTTAGGGTTTCTCGTGAGTGTTAGGGTTAGGGTTAGGCAGAGCATTAGGGTTAGGGTTGGAGGATACGGTTAGGGGTTAGGGTGAGGGTTATGGTTAGTTTTATGGTTAAGGTGAGGGTTTAGGGTAAGTGTTATGTTTAAGGTTAGAGTTAGGGTTAGGGTTAGGTGTAGCGTAAGTTTTCGGTTTAGGTTCAGGTTTTGAATTAGAGTTAGTGTTCTATTTAAGATCAAGGTTAGACTTAGGGTTAGGGTTAGGATTAGGTCTAGACTTAGGGTCAGGGCTAATGTAAGGCTTAGTTTTAGGGTTAGAGGTGGAGTAGCATTATGACTAGAGTTTGGTTTAAGGTTAGGGTTTGGGTTAGGTTTAGGTTTAGGGTTAAAGTTAGGGTTAGGGTTGGATGAAGTTTAGGATGGGGTGAGGGTTATTCTTATGGTTAGGGCTAGAGTTTGATTTTGTGTTCAGGTTAGTGTTAAGGTTAGGCTTAGGGTTCGGGTTCGGGTTCGGAATTTCGTTTAGGGTTAGTGTTAGGTTTAGATTCAGGGTTAGAGTGACATTTCGGTTCAGGGGGAGGGTTAAGATAAGGGTTAGGATTACGGTGAGGATTATACTTAGTGTTAGAGGTTAGGTTTACGGTTAGGATAGGGTTAAGTTTAGGGTTCATGTTAGGGTTAGTGTTAGATTAGGGTTACTGTTCGTGTTTGGGTTAGGCTTAGGGATAAGTTTAGGGATAGCTTTAGGTTTAGGGTTGGGGATAGGTTTAGGGGTTAGGGTGAGAGTTAGCATTAGGTTTACAGTTAAGGTGAGGGTTTAGGGTAAGTGCTATGGTTAGGGTTAGTGTTAGAGTTAGGGTTAGGGTGAATTTTCAGTTAATAGTGAGGGTTAGGGTTAAGGTTTAGGTTAGATTTAGGATTAAGATTAGTGTTAGGGTTAGGTTTAGGGTCCGGGTTAGGGTAGGGGTAAGGTTAGGGTTAAGGCTAGGTTTACGGTCAGGGGTAGGGCTAGGTTAGGGTTAGGGTTAGGTTTAGAGTTAGAGTTAGTGCTAGGGGTTAGGGTTAGGTTTAGGGTTAGGTTTAGAGTTATTGTTAGGGTTAGGGTAGAGTTAAGGTTAGGGTTAAGTTTAAAGTTAGGTAAGGGTTACGTTTAGGTCAGGGTTAGGGTTATTATTAGAGATAGGGTTAGGTTTAGAGAAAGGGTTAGGGTTCGTGTGAGGGTTAGTGTTAGGTTTACAGTTAAGCTGATGTTTTACAGTGTTACGGTTAGGGTCAGGGTTAGAGTTAGGTTTAGGGTTAGGTTTAGGTGTAGGGCTTGAGTGAGGCGATAGTTTAGGGTTAGATTTAGGGTGAAGGTTAAGATTAGTGTTAGTGTAAATATTAGAGTTAGGCGTTTGTGTTAAGGTTATGATCAGGTTAAGTTTAGGTTTAGAGTTAGAGTTAGGGTTAGGTTTTGGTGTTTGTGTTAATGTTAGGGTCAGGATTAGGGTAGCTTTAGGGTTAGGGTTTGGTTTAGGGTTAGGGTTAGGGTGATGCTGAAGTTAAGGGTCAGGGTTGAGCTTAGTCTTAGCATTAGGGTTTAGGGTTAGGGTTAAGGTTTTAGGGTTAAGATTAGTTTTAGGGTTAGGGTAAGTGTTAGGGTTAAGTCATGGTTAGGTTTAGGGCTAGTTTAAGGTTAGAGGTAAGGTTAGCTTAAGGGTAGTGTTTAGGTTTCGACGTTAGTGTGAGGGTTAGTGCTAGGTTTCCATTTCAGCTGAGTGTGTAGGGTAAGTTTTAGGGTTAGAATTAGGGTTAGAGATAGAGTTAGGGTCAGGGTTCGGTTTAAGTTTAGGGTTAGGGTTAGGTTTATGGTTAGGATTAGGGTTAGGGTCAGAGTTGGGGGATATTTAGTATTATGTTTCGTGTTAGGGTTTCGGTTAGGGTGAAGTTTGTGTTAAGTGTGAGGGTTGGGGTTCGGGTTCGTTTTAGGGGTGGGTTCAGGTTAGGGTCAGGGATAGGGTTTGGGTTAGGTTTAGGGTTAGGGTTAGGGTTAGGTTTAGGGTTAGCTTTAGTTTTGGTTAGGGTTAGGATTTGAATGGATTTAGGTTAGGTTTAGGGTTCTGGATAGGGTGAAATTTTGGTTAAAGGTGAGGGTTCGGTTTAGGTTTAGGGTTAGAGTTATTGTTAGGGGTTAGGGTTAGGTTTGAGCTTATGGTAGGTTTAAAGTCTGGGTTAAGGTTAGGTTAGGGTTATGGTCAGGGTTAGGATTAGGATTCCGTTTAGGGTGAGGGTTAGGATCAGAGTTATTGTAAGGGTTAGTTTTAGGTTGACATGTGCGCCAAGGTTAAGGTTATGGTTTGGTTTAGGGGTAGGGATAGGTTTAGTGTTAGGGTGAGCTTTAGTTTAGGGATAGGGTGAAGTTTAAGATAGAGTGAGGTTTAGGGTTAGGGTTATGGCTAAGGTTTGGTTTAGTTTTCAGGTTAATGTTAAGGTTGTGTTTCGTGTTAGGGTTAAGTTTACGGGTTCTGTTTACTTTTAGGGTGAGGGTTAGATTTTGGGTTAGGGTTAAGTTTAGTGTTAGGGTTCGGGTTAGGGTGACGGTTTGTGTTAGGCTTTGTGGTTGGGGTGAGGGTTAGGTTTAGGGTTAGGGTTGGGTAGGGTTCGGATTATGGTTATGGTAAGGTGTTAGGGGTTAGAGATTTAGTTTAGGGTGAGGGTTTGGGTGAGTGTCTCGGTTAGTCACTGTGGTTCTGGTCATGCTTAGTTTTGGTTTATGGTTAGGGTTAGGTTTATGATCAGGTTTAGGGTTAGTGTTAGAGTTAGGGTTAAGCTTTAGGTAAGGCTTTGGTGTTTGGGGTTAGGGTTTAGGTAAGGCTTTGGTGTTTGGGGTTAGGGTTTGGGTTGGGGGTAGGGTTTGGGTTGGGGTTAGAGTTATCGTTACGGCTTAGGGTTTCTCGTTAGTGTTAGGGTTAGGGTTAGGCAGAGCATTAGGGTTAGGGTTGGAGGATACGGTTAGGGGTTAGGGTGAGGGTTATGGTTAGTTTTATGGTTAAGGTGAGGGTTTAGGGTAAGTGTTATGTTTAAGGTTAGAGTTAGGGTTAGGGTTAGGTGTAGCGTAAGTTTTCGGTTTAGGTTCAGGTTTTGAATTAGAGTTAGTGTTCTATTTAAGATCAAGGTTAGACTTAGGGTTAGGGTTAGGATTAGGTCTAGACTTAGGTTCAGGGCTAATGTAAGGCTTAGTTTTAGGGTTAGAGGTGGAGTAGCATTATGACTAGAGTTTGGTTTAAGGTTAGGGTTTGGGTTAGGTTTAGGTTTAGGGTTAAAGTTAGGGTTAGGGTTGGATGAAGTTTAGGATGGGGTGAGGGTTATTCTTATGGTTAGGGCTAGAGTTTGATTTTGTGTTCAGGTTAGTGTTAAGGTTAGGCTTAGGGTTCGGGTTAGGGTTCGGAATTTCGTTTAGGGTTAGTGTTAGGTTTAGATTCAGGGTTAGAGTGACATTTCGGTTCAGGGGGAGGGTTAAGATAAGGGTGAGGATTATACTTAGTGTTAGAGGTTAGGTTTACGGTTAGGATAGGGTTAAGTTTAGGGTTCATGTTAGGGTTAGTGTTAGATTAGGGTTACTGTTCGTGTTTGGGTTAGGCTTAGGGATAAGTTTAGGGATAGCTTTAGGTTTAGGGTTGGGGATAGGTTTAGGGGTTAGGGTGAGAGTTAGCATTAGGTTTACAGTTAAGGTGAGGGTTTAGGGTAAGTGCTATGGTTAAGGTTAGTGTTAGAGTTAGGGTTAGGGTGAATTTTCAGTTAATAGTGAGGGTTAGGGTTAAGGTTTAGGTTAGATTTAGGATTAAGATTAGTGTTAGGGTTAGGTTTAGGGTCCGGGTTAGGGTAGGGGTAAGGTTAGGGTTAAGGCTAGGTTTACGGTCAGGGGTAGGGCTAGGTTAGGGTTAGGGTTAGGTTTAGAGTTAGAGTTAGTGCTAGGGGTTAGGGTTAGGTTTAGGGTTAGGTTTAGAGTTATTGTTAGGGTTAGGGTAGAGGTAAGGTTAGGGTTAAGTTTAAAGTTAGGTAAGGGTTACGTTTAGGTCAGGGTTAGGGTTATTATTAGAGATAGGGTTAGGTTTAGAGAAAGGGTTAGGGTTCGTGTGAGGGTTAGTGTTAGGTTTACAGTTAAGCTGATGTTTTACAGTGTTACGGTTAGGGTCAGGGTTAGAGTTAGGTTTAGGGTTAGGTTTAGGTGTAGGGCTTGAGTGAGGCGATAGTTTAGGGTTAGATTTAGGGTGAAGGTTAAGATTAGTGTTAGTGTAAATATTAGAGTTAGGCGTTTGTGTTAAGGTTATGATCAGGTTAAGTTTAGGTTTAGAGTTAGAGTTAGGGTTAGGTTTTGGTGTTTGTGTTAATGTTAGGGTCAGGATTAGGGTAGCTTTAGGGTTAGGGTTTGGTTTAGGGTTAGGTTTAGGGTGAAGCTGAAGTTAAGGGTCAGGGTTGAGCTTAGTCTTAGCATTAGGGTTTAGGGTTAGGGTTAAGGTTTTAGGGTTAAGATTAGTTTTAGGGTTAGGGTAAGTGTTAGGGTTAAGTCATGGTTAGGTTTAGGGCTAGTTTAAGGTTAGAGGTAAGGTTAGCTTAAGGGTAGTGTTTAGGTTTCGACGTTAGTGTGAGGGTTAGTGCTAGGTTTCCATTTGAGCTGAGTGTGTAGGGTAAGTTTTAGGGTTAGAATTAGGGTTAGAGATAGAGTTAGGGTCAGGGTTCGGTTTAAGTTTAGGGTTAGGGTTAGGTTTATGGTTAGGATTAGGGTTAGGGTCAGAGTTGGGGGATATTTAGTATTATGTTTCGTGTTAGGGTTTCGGTTAGGGTGAAGTTTATGTTAAGTGTGAGGGTTGGGGTTCGGGTTCGTTTTAGGGGTGGGTTCAGGTTAGGGTCAGGGATAGGGTTTGGGTTAGGTTTAGGGTTAGGGTTAGGGTTAGGTTTAGGGTTAGCTTTAGTTTTGGTTAGGGTTAGGATTTGAATGGATTTAGGTTAGGTTTAGGGTTCTGGATAGGGTGAAATTTTGGTTAAAGGTGAGGGTTCGGTTTAGGTTTAGGGTTAGAGTTATTGTTAGGGGTTAGGGTTAGGTTTGAGCTTATGGTAGGTTTAAAGTCTGGGTTAAGGTTAGGTTAGGGTTATGGTCAGGGTTAGGATTAGGATTCCGTTTAGGGTGAGGGTTAGGATCAGAGTTATTGTAAGGGTTAGTTTTAGGTTGACATGTGCGCCAAGGTTAAGGTTATGGTTTGGTTTAGGGGTAGGGATAGGTTTAGTGTTAGGGTGAGCTTTAGTTTAGGGATAGGGTGAAGTTTAAGATAGAGTGAGGTTTAGGGTTAGGGTTATGGCTAAGGTTTGGTTTAGTTTTCAGGTTAATGTTAAGGTTGTGTTTCGTGTTAGGGTTAAGTTTACGGGTTCTGTTTACTTTTAGGGTGAGGGTTAGATTTTGGGTTAGGGTTAAGTTTAGTGTTAGGGTTCGGGTTAGGGTGACGGTTTGTGTTAGGCTTTGTGGTTGGGGTGAGGGTTAGGTTTAGGGTTAGGGTTGGGTAGGGTTCGGATTATGGTTATGGTAAGGTGTTAGGGGTTAGAGATTTAGTTTAGGGTGAGGGTTTGGGTGAGTGTCTCGGTTAGTCACTGTGGTTCTGGTCATGCTTAGTTTTGGTTTATGGTTAGGGTTAGGTTTATGATCAGGTTTAGGGTTAGTGTTAGAGTTAGGGTTAAGCTTTAGGTAAGGCTTTGGTGTTTGGGGTTAGGGTTTAGGTAAGGCTTTGGTGTTTGGGGTTAGGGTTTGGGTTGGGGTTAGGGTTTGGGTTGGGGTTAGAGTTATCGTTACGGCTTAGGGTTTCTCGTGAGTGTTAGGGTTAGGGTTAGGCAGAGCATTAGGGTTAGGGTTGGAGGATACGGTTAGGGGTTAGGGTGAGGGTTATGGTTAGTTTTATGGTTAAGATGAGGGTTTAGGGTAAGTGTTATGTTTAAGGTTAGAGTTAGGGTTAGGGTTAGGTGTAGCGTAAGTTTTCGGTTTAGGTTCAGGTTTTGAATTAGAGTTAGTGTTCTATTTAAGATCAAGGTTAGACTTAGGGTTAGGGTTAGGATTAGGTCTAGACTTAGGGTCAGGGCTAATGTAAGGCTTAGTTTTAGGGTTAGAGGTGGAGTAGCATTATGACTAGAGTTTGGTTTAAGGTTAGGGTTTGGGTTAGGTTTAGGTTTAGGGTTAAAGTTAGGGTTAGGGTTGGATGAAGTTTAGGATGGGGTGAGGGTTATTCTTATGGTTAGGGCTAGAGTTTGATTTTGTGTTCAGGTTAGTGTTAAGGTTAGGCTTAGGGTTCGGGTTCGGGTTCGGAATTTCGTTTAGGGTTAGTGTTAGGTTTTGATTCAGGGTTAGAGTGACATTTCGGTTCAGGGGGAGGGTTAAGATAAGGGTTAGGATTACGGTGAGGATTATACTTAGTGTTAGAGGTTAGGTTTACGGTTAGGATAGGGTTAAGTTTAGGGTTCATGTTAGGGTTAGTGTTAGATTAGGGTTACTGTTCGTGTTTGGGTTAGGCTTAGGGATAAGTTTAGGGATAGCTTTAGGTTTAGGGTTGGGGATAGGTTTAGGGGTTAGGGTGAGAGTTAGCATTAGGTTTACAGTTAAGGTGAGGGTTTAGGGTAAGTGCTATGGTTAGGGTTAGTGTTAGAGTTAGGGTTAGGGTGAATTTTCAGTTAATAGTGAGGGTTAGGGTTAAGGTTTAGGTTAGATTTAGGATTAAGATTAGTGTTAGGGTTAGGTTTAGGGTCCGGGTTACGGTAGGGGTAAGGTTAGGGTTAAGGCTAGGTTTACGGTCAGGGGTAGGGCTAGGTTAGGGTTAGGGTTAGGTTTAGAGTTAGAGTTAGTGCTAGGGGTTAGGGTTAGGTTTAGGGTTAGGTTTAGAGTTATTGTTAGGGTTAGGGTAGAGTTAAGGTTAGGGTTAAGTTTAAAGTTAGGTAAGGGTTACGTTTAGGTCAGGGTTAGGGTTATTATTAGAGATAGGGTTAGGTTTAGAGAAAGGGTTAGGGTTCGTGTGAGGGTTAGTGTTAGGTTTACAGTTAAGCTGATGTTTTACAGTGTTACGGTTAGGGTCAGGGTTAGAGTTAGGTTTAGGGTTAGGTTTAGGTGTAGGGCTTGAGTGAGGCGATAGTTTAGGGTTAGATTTAGGGTGAAGGTTAAGATTAGTGTTAGTGTAAATATTAGAGTTAGGCGTTTGTGTTAAGGTTATGATCAGGTTAAGTTTAGGTTTAGAGTTAGAGTTAGGGTTAGGTTTTGGTGTTTGTGTTAATGTTAGGGTCAGGATTAGGGTAGCTTTAGGGTTAGGGTTTGGTTTAGGGTTAGGGTTAGGGTGAAGCTGAAGTTAAGGGTCAGGGTTGAGCTTAGTCTTAGCATTAGGGTTTAGGGTTAGGGTTAAGGTTTTAGGGTTAAGATTAGTTTTAGGGTTAGGGTAAGTGTTAGGGTTAAGTCATGGTTAGGTTTAGGGCTAGTTTAAGGTTAGAGGTAAGGTTAGCTTAAGGGTAGTGTTTAGGTTTCGACGTTAGTGTGAGGGTTAGTGCTAGGTTTCCATTTCAGCTGAGTGTGTAGGGTAAGTTTTAGGGTTAGAATTAGGGTTAGAGATAGAGTTAGGGTCAGGGTTCGGTTTAAGTTTAGGGTTAGGGTTAGGTTTATGGTTAGGATTAGGGTTAGGGTCAGAGTTGGGGGATATTTAGTATTATGTTTCGTGTTAGGGTTTCGGTTAGGGTGAAGTTTATGTTAAGTGTGAGGGTTGGGGTTCGGGTTCGTTTTAGGGGTGGGTTCAGGTTAGGGTCAGGGATAGGGTTTGGGTTAGGTTTAGGGTTAGGGTTAGGGTTAGGTTTAGGGTTAGCTTTAGTTTTGGTTAGGGTTAGGATTTGAATGGATTTAGGTTAGGTTTAGGGTTCTGGATAGGGTGAAATTTTGGTTAAAGGTGAGGGTTCGGTTTAGGTTTAGGGTTAGAGTTATTGTTAGGGGTTAGGGTTAGGTTTGAGCTTATGGTAGGTTTAAAGTCTGGGTTAAGGTTAGGTTAGGGTTATGGTCAGGGTTAGGATTAGGATTCCGTTTAGGGTGAGGGTTAGGATCAGAGTTATTGTAAGGGTTAGTTTTAGGTTGACATGTGCGCCAAGGTTAAGGTTATGGTTTGGTTTAGGGGTAGGGATAGGTTTAGTGTTAGGGTGAGCTTTAGTTTAGGGATAGGGTGAAGTTTAAGATAGAGTGAGGTTTAGGGTTAGGGTTATGGCTAAGGTTTGGTTTAGTTTTCAGGTTAATGTTAAGGTTGTGTTTCGTGTTAGGGTTAAGTTTACGGGTTCTGTTTACTTTTAGGGTGAGGGTTAGATTTTAGGTTAGGGTTAAGTTTAGTGTTAGGGTTCGGGTTAGGGTGACGGTTTGTGTTAGGCTTTGTGGTTGGGGTGAGGGTTAGGTTTAGGGTTAGGGTTGGGTAGGGTTCGGATTATGGTTATGGTAAGGTGTTAGGGGTTAGAGATTTAGTTTAGGGTGAGGGTTTGGGTGAGTGTCTCGGTTAGTCACTGTGGTTCTGGTCATGCTTAGTTTTGGTTTATGGTTAGGGTTAGGTTTATGATCAGGTTTAGGGTTAGTGTTAGAGTTAGGGTTAAGCTTTAGGTAAGGCTTTGGTGTTTGGGGTTAGGGTTTAGGTAAGGCTTTGGTGTTTGGGGTTAGGGTTTGGGTTGGGGGTAGGGTTTGGGTTGGGGTTAGAGTTATCGTTACGGCTTAGGGTTTCTCGTTAGTGTTAGGGTTAGGGTTAGGCAGAGCATTAGGGTTAGGGTTGGAGGATACGGTTAGGGGTTAGGGTGAGGGTTATGGTTAGTTTTATGGTTAAGGTGAGGGTTTAGGGTAAGTGTTATGTTTAAGGTTAGAGTTAGGGTTAGGGTTAGGTGTAGTGTAAGTTTTCGGTTTAGGTTCAGGTTTTGAATTAGAGTTAGTGTTCTATTTAAGATCAAGGTTAGACTTAGGGTTAGGGTTAGGATTAGGTCTAGACTTAGGTTCAGGGCTAATGTAAGGCTTAGTTTTAGGGTTAGAGGTGGAGTAGCATTATGACTAGAGTTTGGTTTAAGGTTAGGGTTTGGGTTAGGTTTAGGTTTAGGGTTAAAGTTAGGGTTAGGGTTGGATGAAGTTTAGGATGGGGTGAGGGTTATTCTTATGGTTAGGGCTAGAGTTTGATTTTGTGTTCAGGTTAGTGTTAAGGTTAGGCTTAGGGTTCGGGTTCGGGTTCGGAATTTCGTTTAGGGTTAGTGTTAGGTTTAGATTCAGGGTTAGAGTGACATTTCGGTTCAGGGGGAGGGTTAAGATAAGGGTGAGGATTATACTTAGTGTTAGAGGTTAGGTTTACGGTTAGGATAGGGTTAAGTTTAGGGTTCATGTTAGGGTTAGTGTTAGATTAGGGTTACTGTTCGTGTTTGGGTTAGGCTTAGGGATAAGTTTAGGGATAGCTTTAGGTTTAGGGTTGGGGATAGGTTTAGGGGTTAGGGTGAGAGTTAGCATTAGGTTTACAGTTAAGGTGAGGGTTTAGGGTAAGTGCTATGGTTAGGGTTAGTGTTAGAGTTAGGGTTAGGGTGAATTTTCAGTTAATAGTGAGGGTTAGGGTTAAGGTTTAGGTTAGATTTAGGATTAAGATTAGTGTTAGGGTTAGGTTTAGGGTCCGGGTTAGGGTAGGGGTAAGGTTAGGGTTAAGGCTAGGTTTACGGTCAGGGGTAGGGCTAGGTTAGGGTTAGGGTTAGGTTTAGAGTTAGAGTTAGTGCTAGGGGTTAGGGTTAGGTTTAGGGTTAGGTTTAGAGTTATTGTTAGGGTTAGGGTAGAGTTAAGGTTAGGGTTAAGTTTAAAGTTAGGTAAGGGTTACGTTTAGGTCAGGGTTAGGGTTATTATTAGAGATAGGGTTAGGTTTAGAGAAAGGGTTAGGGTTCGTGTGAGGGTTAGTGTTAGGTTTACAGTTAAGCTGATGTTTTACAGTGTTACGGTTAGGGTCAGGGTTAGAGTTAGGTTTAGGGTTAGGTTTAGGTGTAGGGCTTGAGTGAGGCGATAGTTTAGGGTTAGATTTAGGGTGAAGGTTAAGATTAGTGTTAGTGTAAATATTAGAGTTAGGCGTTTGTGTTAAGGTTATGATCAGGTTAAGTTTAGGTTTAGAGTTAGAGTTAGGGTTAGGTTTTGGTGTTTGTGTTAATGTTAGGGTCAGGATTAGGGTAGCTTTAGGGTTAGGGTTTGGTTTAGGGTTAGGGTTAGGGTGATGCTGAAGTTAAGGGTCAGGGTTGAGCTTAGTCTTAGCATTAGGGTTTAGGGTTAGGGTTAAGGTTTTAGGGTTAAGATTAGTTTTAGGGTTAGGGTAAGTGTTAGGGTTAAGTCATGGTTAGGTTTAGGGCTAGTTTAAGGTTAGAGGTAAGGTTAGCTTAAGGGTAGTGTTTAGGTTTCGACGTTAGTGTGAGGGTTAGTGCTAGGTTTCCATTTGAGCTGAGTGTGTAGGGTAAGTTTTAGGGTTAGAATTAGGGTTAGAGATAGAGTTAGGGTCAGGGTTCGGTTTAAGTTTAGGGTTAGGGTTAGGTTTATGGTTAGGATTAGGGTTAGGGTCAGAGTTGGGGGATATTTAGTATTATGTTTCGTGTTAGGGTTTCGGTTAGGGTGAAGTTTGTGTTAAGTGTGAGGGTTGGGGTTCGGGTTCGTTTTAGGGGTGGGTTCAGGTTAGGGTCAGGGATAGGGTTTGGGTTAGGTTTAGGGTTAGGGTTAGGGTTAGGTTTAGGGTTAGCTTTAGTTTTGGTTAGGGTTAGGATTTGAATGGATTTAGGTTAGGTTTAGGGTTCTGGATAGGGTGAAATTTTGGTTAAAGGTGAGGGTTCGGTTTAGGTTTAGGGTTAGAGTTATTGTTAGGGGTTAGGGTTAGGTTTGAGCTTATGGTAGGTTTAAAGTCTGGGTTAAGGTTAGGTTAGGGTTATGGTCAGGGTTAGGATTAGGATTCCGTTTAGGTTGAGGGTTAGGATCAGAGTTATTGTAAGGGTTAGTTTTAGGTTGACATGTGCGCCAAGGTTAAGGTTATGGTTTGGTTTAGGGGTAGGGATAGGTTTAGTGTTAGGGTGAGCTTTAGTTTAGGGATAGGGTGAAGTTTAAGATAGAGTGAGGTTTAGGGTTAGGGTTATGGCTAAGGTTTGGTTTAGTTTTCAGGTTAATGTTAAGGTTGTGTTTCGTGTTAGGGTTAAGTTTACGGGTTCTGTTTACTTTTAGGGTGAGGGTTAGATTTTGGGTTAGGGTTAAGTTTAGTGTTAGGGTTCGGGTTAGGGTGACGGTTTGTGTTAGGCTTTGTGGTTGGGGTGAGGGTTAGGTTTAGGGTTAGGGTTGGGTAGGGTTCGGATTATGGTTATGGTAAGGTGTTAGGGGTTAGAGATTTAGTTTAGGGTGAGGGTTTGGGTGAGTGTCTCGGTTAGTCACTGTGGTTCTGGTCATGCTTAGTTTTGGTTTATGGTTAGGGTTAGGTTTATGATCAGGTTTAGGGTTAGTGTTAGAGTTAGGGTTAAGCTTTAGGTAAGGCTTTGGTGTTTGGGGTTAGGGTTTAGGTAAGGCTTTGGTGTTTGGGGTTAGGGTTTGGGTTGGGGTTAGGGTTTGGGTTGGGGTTAGAGTTATCGTTACGGCTTAGGGTTTCTCGTGAGTGTTAGGGTTAGGGTTAGGCAGAGCATTAGGGTTAGGGTTGGAGGATACGGTTAGGGGTTAGGGTGAGGGTTATGGTTAGTTTTATGGTTAAGGTGAGGGTTTAGGGTAAGTGTTATGTTTAAGGTTAGAGTTAGGGTTAGGGTTAGGTGTAGCGTAAGTTTTCGGTTTAGGTTCAGGTTTTGAATTAGAGTTAGTGTTCTATTTAAGATCAAGGTTAGACTTAGGGTTAGGGTTAGGATTAGGTCTAGACTTAGGGTCAGGGCTAATGTAAGGCTTAGTTTTAGGGTTAGAGGTGGAGTAGCATTATGACTAGAGTTTGGTTTAAGGTTAGGGTTTGGGTTAGGTTTAGGTTTAGGGTTAAAGTTAGGGTTAGGGTTGGATGAAGTTTAGGATGGGGTGAGGGTTATTCTTATGGTTAGGGCTAGAGTTTGATTTTGTGTTCAGGTTAGTGTTAAGGTTAGGCTTAGGGTTCGGGTTCGGGTTCGGAATTTCGTTTAGGGTTAGTGTTAGGTTTAGATTCAGGGTTAGAGTGACATTTCGGTTCAGGGGGAGGGTTAAGATAAGGGTTAGGATTACGGTGAGGATTATACTTAGTGTTAGAGGTTAGGTTTACGGTTAGGATAGGGTTAAGTTTAGGGTTCATGTTAGGGTTAGTGTTAGATTAGGGTTACTGTTCGTGTTTGGGTTAGGCTTAGGGATAAGTTTAGGGATAGCTTTAGGTTTAGGGTTGGGGATAGGTTTAGGGGTTAGGGTGAGAGTTAGCATTAGGTTTACAGTTAAGGTGAGGGTTTAGGGTAAGTGCTATGGTTAGGGTTAGTGTTAGAGTTAGGGTTAGGGTGAATTTTCAGTTAATAGTGAGGGTTAGGGTTAAGGTTTAGGTTAGATTTAGGATTAAGATTAGTGTTAGGGTTAGGTTTAGGGTCCGGGTTAGGGTAGGGGTAAGGTTAGGGTTAAGGCTAGGTTTACGGTCAGGGGTAGGGCTAGGTTAGGGTTAGGGTTAGGTTTAGAGTTAGAGTTAGTGCTAGGGGTTAGGGTTAGGTTTAGGGTTAGGTTTAGAGTTATTGTTAGGGTTAGGGTAGAGTTAAGGTTAGGGTTAAGTTTAAAGTTAGGTAAGGGTTACGTTTAGGTCAGGGTTAGGGTTATTATTAGAGATAGGGTTAGGTTTAGAGAAAGGGTTAGGGTTCGTGTGAGGGTTAGTGTTAGGTTTACAGTTAAGCTGATGTTTTACAGTGTTACGGTTAGGGTCAGGGTTAGAGTTAGGTTTAGGGTTAGGTTTAGGTGTAGGGCTTGAGTGAGGCGATAGTTTAGGGTTAGATTTAGGGTGAAGGTTAAGATTAGTGTTAGTGTAAATATTAGAGTTAGGCGTTTGTGTTAAGGTTATGATCAGGTTAAGTTTAGGTTTAGAGTTAGAGTTAGGGTTAGGTTTTGGTGTTTGTGTTAATGTTAGGGTCAGGATTAGGGTAGCTTTAGGGTTAGGGTTTGGTTTAGGGTTAGGGTTAGGGTGAAGCTGAAGTTAAGGGTCAGGGTTGAGCTTAGTCTTAGCATTAGGGTTTAGGGTTAGGGTTAAGGTTTTAGGGTTAAGATTAGTTTTAGGGTTAGGGTAAGTGTTAGGGTTAAGTCATGGTTAGGTTTAGGGCTAGTTTAAGGTTAGAGGTAAGGTTAGCTTAAGGGTAGTGTTTAGGTTTCGACGTTAGTGTGAGGGTTAGTGCTAGGTTTCCATTTCAGCTGAGTGTGTAGGGTAAGTTTTAGGGTTAGAATTAGGGTTAGAGATAGAGTTAGGGTCAGGGTTCGGTTTAAGTTTAGGGTTAGGGTTAGGTTTATGGTTAGGATTAGGGTTAGGGTCAGAGTTGGGGGATATTTAGTATTATGTTTCGTGTTAGGGTTTCGGTTAGGGTGAAGTTTATGTTAAGTGTGAGGGTTGGGGTTCGGGTTCGTTTTAGGGGTGGGTTCAGGTTAGGGTCAGGGATAGGGTTTGGGTTAGGTTTAGGGTTAGGGTTAGGGTTAGGTTTAGGGTTAGCTTTAGTTTTGGTTAGGGTTAGGATTTGAATGGATTTAGGTTAGGTTTAGGGTTCTGGATAGGGTGAAATTTTGGTTAAAGGTGAGGGTTCGGTTTAGGTTTAGGGTTAGAGTTATTGTTAGGGGTTAGGGTTAGGTTTGAGCTTATGGTAGGTTTAAAGTCTGGGTTAAGGTTAGGTTAGGGTTATGGTCAGGGTTAGGATTAGGATTCCGTTTAGGGTGAGGGTTAGGATCAGAGTTATTGTAAGGGTTAGTTTTAGGTTGACATGTGCGCCAAGGTTAAGGTTATGGTTTGGTTTAGGGGTAGGGATAGGTTTAGTGTTAGGGTGAGCTTTAGTTTAGGGATAGGGTGAAGTTTAAGATAGAGTGAGGTTTAGGGTTAGGGTTATGGCTAAGGTTTGGTTTAGTTTTCAGGTTAATGTTAAGGTTGTGTTTCGTGTTAGGGTTAAGTTTACGGGTTCTGTTTACTTTTAGGGTGAGGGTTAGATTTTAGGTTAGGGTTAAGTTTAGTGTTAGGGTTCGGGTTAGGGTGACGGTTTGTGTTAGGCTTTGTGGTTGGGGTGAGGGTTAGGTTTAGGGTTAGGGTTGGGTAGGGTTCGGATTATGGTTATGGTAAGGTGTTAGGGGTTAGAGATTTAGTTTAGGGTGAGGGTTTGGGTGAGTGTCTCGGTTAGTCACTGTGGTTCTGGTCATGCTTAGTTTTGGTTTATGGTTAGGGTTAGGTTTATGATCAGGTTTAGGGTTAGTGTTAGAGTTAGGGTTAAGCTTTAGGTAAGGCTTTGGTGTTTGGGGTTAGGGTTTAGGTAAGGCTTTGGTGTTTGGGGTTAGGGTTTGGGTTGGGGGTAGGGTTTGGGTTGGGGTTAGAGTTATCGTTACGGCTTAGGGTTTCTCGTTAGTGTTAGGGTTAGGGTTAGGCAGAGCATTAGGGTTAGGGTTGGAGGATACGGTTAGGGGTTAGGGTGAGGGTTATGGTTAGTTTTATGGTTAAGGTGAGGGTTTAGGGTAAGTGTTATGTTTAAGGTTAGAGTTAGGGTTAGGGTTAGGTGTAGCGTAAGTTTTCGGTTTAGGTTCAGGTTTTGAATTAGAGTTAGTGTTCTATTTAAGATCAAGGTTAGACTTAGGGTTAGGGTTAGGATTAGGTCTAGACTTAGGTTCAGGGCTAATGTAAGGCTTAGTTTTAGGGTTAGAGGTGGAGTAGCATTATGACTAGAGTTTGGTTTAAGGTTAGGGTTTGGGTTAGGTTTAGGTTTAGGGTTAAAGTTAGGGTTAGGGTTGGATGAAGTTTAGGATGGGGTGAGGGTTATTCTTATGGTTAGGGCTAGAGTTTGATTTTGTGTTCAGGTTAGTGTTAAGGTTAGGCTTAGGGTTCGGGTTCGGGTTCGGAATTTCGTTTAGGGTTAGTGTTAGGTTTAGATTCAGGGTTAGAGTGACATTTCGGTTCAGGGGGAGGGTTAAGATAAGGGTGAGGATTATACTTAGTGTTAGAGGTTAGGTTTACGGTTAGGATAGGGTTAAGTTTAGGGTTCATGTTAGGGTTAGTGTTAGATTAGGGTTACTGTTCGTGTTTGGGTTAGGCTTAGGGATAAGTTTAGGGATAGCTTTAGGTTTAGGGTTGGGGATAGGTTTAGGGGTTAGGGTGAGAGTTAGCATTAGGTTTACAGTTAAGGTGAGGGTTTAGGGTAAGTGCTATGGTTAAGGTTAGTGTTAGAGTTAGGGTTAGGGTGAATTTTCAGTTAATAGTGAGGGTTAGGGTTAAGGTTTAGGTTAGATTTAGGATTAAGATTAGTGTTAGGGTTAGGTTTAGGGTCCGGGTTAGGGTAGGGGTAAGGTTAGGGTTAAGGCTAGGTTTACGGTCAGGGGTAGGGCTAGGTTAGGGTTAGGGTTAGGTTTAGAGTTAGAGTTAGTGCTAGGGGTTAGGGTTAGGTTTAGGGTTAGGTTTAGAGTTATTGTTAGGGTTAGGGTAGAGTTAAGGTTAGGGTTAAGTTTAAAGTTAGGTAAGGGTTACGTTTAGGTCAGGGTTAGGGTTATTATTAGAGATAGGGTTAGGTTTAGAGAAAGGGTTAGGGTTCGTGTGAGGGTTAGTGTTAGGTTTACAGTTAAGCTGATGTTTTACAGTGTTACGGTTAGGGTCAGGGTTAGAGTTAGGTTTAGGGTTAGGTTTAGGTGTAGGGCTTGAGTGAGGCGATAGTTTAGGGTTAGATTTAGGGTGAAGGTTAAGATTAGTGTTAGTGTAAATATTAGAGTTAGGCGTTTGTGTTAAGGTTATGATCAGGTTAAGTTTAGGTTTAGAGTTAGAGTTAGGGTTAGGTTTTGGTGTTTGTGTTAATGTTAGGGTCAGGATTAGGGTAGCTTTAGGGTTAGGGTTTGGTTTAGGGTTAGGGTTAGGGTGATGCTGAAGTTAAGGGTCAGGGTTGAGCTTAGTCTTAGCATTAGGGTTTAGGGTTAGGGTTAAGGTTTTAGGGTTAAGATTAGTTTTAGGGTTAGGGTAAGTGTTAGGGTTAAGTCATGGTTAGGTTTAGGGCTAGTTTAAGGTTAGAGGTAAGGTTAGCTTAAGGGTAGTGTTTAGGTTTCGACGTTAGTGTGAGGGTTAGTGCTAGGTTTCCATTTGAGCTGAGTGTGTAGGGTAAGTTTTAGGGTTAGAATTAGGGTTAGAGATAGAGTTAGGGTCAGGGTTCGGTTTAAGTTTAGGGTTAGGGTTAGGTTTATGGTTAGGATTAGGGTTAGGGTCAGAGTTGGGGGATATTTAGTATTATGTTTCGTGTTAGGGTTTCGGTTAGGGTGAAGTTTGTGTTAAGTGTGAGGGTTGGGGTTCGGGTTCGTTTTAGGGGTGGGTTCAGGTTAGGGTCAGGGATAGGGTTTGGGTTAGGTTTAGGGTTAGGGTTAGGGTTAGGTTTAGGGTTAGCTTTAGTTTTGGTTAGGGTTAGGATTTGAATGGATTTAGGTTAGGTTTAGGGTTCTGGATAGGGTGAAATTTTGGTTAAAGGTGAGGGTTCGGTTTAGGTTTAGGGTTAGAGTTATTGTTAGGGGTTAGGGTTAGGTTTGAGCTTATGGTAGGTTTAAAGTCTGGGTTAAGGTTAGGTTAGGGTTATGGTCAGGGTTAGGATTAGGATTCCGTTTAGGTTGAGGGTTAGGATCAGAGTTATTGTAAGGGTTAGTTTTAGGTTGACATGTGCGCCAAGGTTAAGGTTATGGTTTGGTTTAGGGGTAGGGATAGGTTTAGTGTTAGGGTGAGCTTTAGTTTAGGGATAGGGTGAAGTTTAAGATAGAGTGAGGTTTAGGGTTAGGGTTATGGCTAAGGTTTGGTTTAGTTTTCAGGTTAATGTTAAGGTTGTGTTTCGTGTTAGGGTTAAGTTTACGGGTTCTGTTTACTTTTAGGGTGAGGGTTAGATTTTGGGTTAGGGTTAAGTTTAGTGTTAGGGTTCGGGTTAGGGTGACGGTTTGTGTTAGGCTTTGTGGTTGGGGTGAGGGTTAGGTTTAGGGTTAGGGTTGGGTAGGGTTCGGATTATGGTTATGGTAAGGTGTTAGGGGTTAGAGATTTAGTTTAGGGTGAGGGTTTGGGTGAGTGTCTCGGTTAGTCACTGTGGTTCTGGTCATGCTTAGTTTTGGTTTATGGTTAGGGTTAGGTTTATGATCAGGTTTAGGGTTAGTGTTAGAGTTAGGGTTAAGCTTTAGGTAAGGCTTTGGTGTTTGGGGTTAGGGTTTAGGTAAGGCTTTGGTGTTTGGGGTTAGGGTTTGGGTTGGGGTTAGGGTTTGGGTTGGGGTTAGAGTTATCGTTACGGCTTAGGGTTTCTCGTGAGTGTTAGGGTTAGGGTTAGGCAGAGCATTAGGGTTAGGGTTGGAGGATACGGTTAGGGGTTAGGGTGAGGGTTATGGTTAGTTTTATGGTTAAGGTGAGGGTTTAGGGTAAGTGTTATGTTTAAGGTTAGAGTTAGGGTTAGGGTTAGGTGTAGCGTAAGTTTTCGGTTTAGGTTCAGGTTTTGAATTAGAGTTAGTGTTCTATTTAAGATCAAGGTTAGACTTAGGGTTAGGGTTAGGATTAGGTCTAGACTTAGGGTCAGGGCTAATGTAAGGCTTAGTTTTAGGGTTAGAGGTGGAGTAGCATTATGACTAGAGTTTGGTTTAAGGTTAGGGTTTGGGTTAGGTTTAGGTTTAGGGTTAAAGTTAGGGTTAGGGTTGGATGAAGTTTAGGATGGGGTGAGGGTTATTCTTATGGTTAGGGCTAGAGTTTGATTTTGTGTTCAGGTTAGTGTTAAGGTTAGGCTTAGGGTTCGGGTTCGGGTTCGGAATTTCGTTTAGGGTTAGTGTTAGGTTTAGATTCAGGGTTAGAGTGACATTTCGGTTCAGGGGGAGGGTTAAGATAAGGGTTAGGATTACGGTGAGGATTATACTTAGTGTTAGAGGTTAGGTTTACGGTTAGGATAGGGTTAAGTTTAGGGTTCATGTTAGGGTTAGTGTTAGATTAGGGTTACTGTTCGTGTTTGGGTTAGGCTTAGGGATAAGTTTAGGGATAGCTTTAGGTTTAGGGTTGGGGATAGGTTTAGGGGTTAGGGTGAGAGTTAGCATTAGGTTTACAGTTAAGGTGAGGGTTTAGGGTAAGTGCTATGGTTAGGGTTAGTGTTAGAGTTAGGGTTAGGGTGAATTTTCAGTTAATAGTGAGGGTTAGGGTTAAGGTTTAGGTTAGATTTAGGATTAAGATTAGTGTTAGGGTTAGGTTTAGGGTCCGGGTTAGGGTAGGGGTAAGGTTAGGGTTAAGGCTAGGTTTACGGTCAGGGGTAGGGCTAGGTTAGGGTTAGGGTTAGGTTTAGAGTTAGAGTTAGTGCTAGGGGTTAGGGTTAGGTTTAGGGTTAGGTTTAGAGTTATTGTTAGGGTTAGGGTAGAGTTAAGGTTAGGGTTAAGTTTAAAGTTAGGTAAGGGTTACGTTTAGGTCAGGGTTAGGGTTATTATTAGAGATAGGGTTAGGTTTAGAGAAAGGGTTAGGGTTCGTGTGAGGGTTAGTGTTAGGTTTACAGTTAAGCTGATGTTTTACAGTGTTACGGTTAGGGTCAGGGTTAGAGTTAGGTTTAGGGTTAGGTTTAGGTGTAGGGCTTGAGTGAGGCGATAGTTTAGGGTTAGATTTAGGGTGAAGGTTAAGATTAGTGTTAGTGTAAATATTAGAGTTAGGCGTTTGTGTTAAGGTTATGATCAGGTTAAGTTTAGGTTTAGAGTTAGAGTTAGGGTTAGGTTTTGGTGTTTGTGTTAATGTTAGGGTCAGGATTAGGGTAGCTTTAGGGTTAGGGTTTGGTTTAGGGTTAGGGTTAGGGTGATGCTGAAGTTAAGGGTCAGGGTTGAGCTTAGTCTTAGCATTAGGGTTTAGGGTTAGGGTTAAGGTTTTAGGGTTAAGATTAGTTTTAGGGTTAGGGTAAGTGTTAGGGTTAAGTCATGGTTAGGTTTAGGGCTAGTTTAAGGTTAGAGGTAAGGTTAGCTTAAGGGTAGTGTTTAGGTTTCGACGTTAGTGTGAGGGTTAGTGCTAGGTTTCCATTTCAGCTGAGTGTGTAGGGTAAGTTTTAGGGTTAGAATTAGGGTTAGAGATAGAGTTAGGGTCAGGGTTCGGTTTAAGTTTAGGGTTAGGGTTAGGTTTATGGTTAGGATTAGGGTTAGGGTCAGAGTTGGGGGATATTTAGTATTATGTTTCGTGTTAGGGTTTCGGTTAGGGTGAAGTTTGTGTTAAGTGTGAGGGTTGGGGTTCGGGTTCGTTTTAGGGGTGGGTTCAGGTTAGGGTCAGGGATAGGGTTTGGGTTAGGTTTAGGGTTAGGGTTAGGGTTAGGTTTAGGGTTAGCTTTAGTTTTGGTTAGGGTTAGGATTTGAATGGATTTAGGTTAGGTTTAGGGTTCTGGATAGGGTGAAATTTTGGTTAAAGGTGAGGGTTCGGTTTAGGTTTAGGGTTAGAGTTATTGTTAGGGGTTAGGGTTAGGTTTGAGCTTATGGTAGGTTTAAAGTCTGGGTTAAGGTTAGGTTAGGGTTATGGTCAGGGTTAGGATTAGGATTCCGTTTAGGTTGAGGGTTAGGATCAGAGTTATTGTAAGGGTTAGTTTTAGGTTGACATGTGCGCCAAGGTTAAGGTTATGGTTTGGTTTAGGGGTAGGGATAGGTTTAGTGTTAGGGTGAGCTTTAGTTTAGGGATAGGGTGAAGTTTAAGATAGAGTGAGGTTTAGGGTTAGGGTTATGGCTAAGGTTTGGTTTAGTTTTCAGGTTAATGTTAAGGTTGTGTTTCGTGTTAGGGTTAAGTTTACGGGTTCTGTTTACTTTTAGGGTGAGGGTTAGATTTTGGGTTAGGGTTAAGTTTAGTGTTAGGGTTCGGGTTAGGGTGACGGTTTGTGTTAGGCTTTGTGGTTGGGGTGAGGGTTAGGTTTAGGGTTAGGGTTGGGTAGGGTTCGGATTATGGTTATGGTAAGGTGTTAGGGGTTAGAGATTTAGTTTAGGGTGAGGGTTTGGGTGAGTGTCTCGGTTAGTCACTGTGGTTCTGGTCATGCTTAGTTTTGGTTTATGGTTAGGGTTAGGTTTATGATCAGGTTTAGGGTTAGTGTTAGAGTTAGGGTTAAGCTTTAGGTAAGGCTTTGGTGTTTGGGGTTAGGGTTTAGGTAAGGCTTTGGTGTTTGGGGTTAGGGTTTGGGTTGGGGTTAGGGTTTGGGTTGGGGTTAGAGTTATCGTTACGGCTTAGGGTTTCTCGTGAGTGTTAGGGTTAGGGTTAGGCAGAGCATTAGGGTTAGGGTTGGAGGATACGGTTAGGGGTTAGGGTGAGGGTTATGGTTAGTTTTATGGTTAAGGTGAGGGTTTAGGGTAAGTGTTATGTTTAAGGTTAGAGTTAGGGTTAGGGTTAGGTGTAGCGTAAGTTTTCGGTTTAGGTTCAGGTTTTGAATTAGAGTTAGTGTTCTATTTAAGATCAAGGTTAGACTTAGGGTTAGGGTTAGGATTAGGTCTAGACTTAGGGTCAGGGCTAATGTAAGGCTTAGTTTTAGGGTTAGAGGTGGAGTAGCATTATGACTAGAATTTGGTTTAAGGTTAGGGTTTGGGTTAGGTTTAGGTTTAGGGTTAAAGTTAGGGTTAGGGTTGGATGAAGTTTAGGATGGGGTGAGGGTTATTCTTATGGTTAGGGCTAGAGTTTGATTTTGTGTTCAGGTTAGTGTTAAGGTTAGGCTTAGGGTTCGGGTTCGGGTTCGGAATTTCGTTTAGGGTTAGTGTTAGGTTTAGATTCAGGGTTAGAGTGACATTTCGGTTCAGGGGGAGGGTTAAGATAAGGGTTAGGATTACGGTGAGGATTATACTTAGTGTTAGAGGTTAGGTTTACGGTTAGGATAGGGTTAAGTTTAGGGTTCATGTTAGGGTTAGTGTTAGATTAGGGTTACTGTTCGTGTTTGGGTTAGGCTTAGGGATAAGTTTAGGGATAGCTTTAGGTTTAGGGTTGGGGATAGGTTTAGGGGTTAGGGTGAGAGTTAGCATTAGGTTTACAGTTAAGGTGAGGGTTTAGGGTAAGTGCTATGGTTAGGGTTAGTGTTAGAGTTAGGGTTAGGGTGAATTTTCAGTTAATAGTGAGGGTTAGGGTTAAGGTTTAGGTTAGATTTAGGATTAAGATTAGTGTTAGGGTTAGGTTTAGGGTCCGGGTTAGGGTAGGGGTAAGGTTAGGGTTAAGGCTAGGTTTACGGTCAGGGGTAGGGCTAGGTTAGGGTTAGGGTTAGGTTTAGAGTTAGAGTTAGTGCTAGGGGTTAGGGTTAGGTTTAGGGTTAGGTTTAGAGTTATTGTTAGGGTTAGGGTAGAGTTAAGGTTAGGGTTAAGTTTAAAGTTAGGTAAGGGTTACGTTTAGGTCAGGGTTAGGGTTATTATTAGAGATAGGGTTAGGTTTAGAGAAAGGGTTAGGGTTCGTGTGAGGGTTAGTGTTAGGTTTACAGTTAAGCTGATGTTTTACAGTGTTACGGTTAGGGTCAGGGTTAGAGTTAGGTTTAGGGTTAGGTTTAGGTGTAGGGCTTGAGTGAGGCGATAGTTTAGGGTTAGATTTAGGGTGAAGGTTAAGATTAGTGTTAGTGTAAATATTAGAGTTAGGCGTTTGTGTTAAGGTTATGATCAGGTTAAGTTTAGGTTTAGAGTTAGAGTTAGGGTTAGGTTTTGGTGTTTGTGTTAATGTTAGGGTCAGGATTAGGGTAGCTTTAGGGTTAGGGTTTGGTTTAGGGTTAGGGTTAGGGTGATGCTGAAGTTAAGGGTCAGGGTTGAGCTTAGTCTTAGCATTAGGGTTTAGGGTTAGGGTTAAGGTTTTAGGGTTAAGATTAGTTTTAGGGTTAGGGTAAGTGTTAGGGTTAAGTCATGGTTAGGTTTAGGGCTAGTTTAAGGTTAGAGGTAAGGTTAGCTTAAGGGTAGTGTTTAGGTTTCGACGTTAGTGTGAGGGTTAGTGCTAGGTTTCCATTTCAGCTGAGTGTGTAGGGTAAGTTTTAGGGTTAGAATTAGGGTTAGAGATAGAGTTAGGGTCAGGGTTCGGTTTAAGTTTAGGGTTAGGGTTAGGTTTATGGTTAGGATTAGGGTTAGGGTCAGAGTTGGGGGATATTTAGTATTATGTTTCGTGTTAGGGTTTCGGTTAGGGTGAAGTTTGTGTTAAGTGTGAGGGTTGGGGTTCGGGTTCGTTTTAGGGGTGGGTTCAGGTTAGGGTCAGGGATAGGGTTTGGGTTAGGTTTAGGGTTAGGGTTAGGGTTAGGTTTAGGGTTAGCTTTAGTTTTGGTTAGGGTTAGGATTTGAATGGATTTAGGTTAGGTTTAGGGTTCTGGATAGGGTGAAATTTTGGTTAAAGGTGAGGGTTCGGTTTAGGTTTAGGGTTAGAGTTATTGTTAGGGGTTAGGGTTAGGTTTGAGCTTATGGTAGGTTTAAAGTCTGGGTTAAGGTTAGGTTAGGGTTATGGTCAGGGTTAGGATTAGGATTCCGTTTAGGTTGAGGGTTAGGATCAGAGTTATTGTAAGGGTTAGTTTTAGGTTGACATGTGCGCCAAGGTTAAGGTTATGGTTTGGTTTAGGGGTAGGGATAGGTTTAGTGTTAGGGTGAGCTTTAGTTTAGGGATAGGGTGAAGTTTAAGATAGAGTGAGGTTTAGGGTTAGGGTTATGGCTAAGGTTTGGTTTAGTTTTCAGGTTAATGTTAAGGTTGTGTTTCGTGTTAGGGTTAAGTTTACGGGTTCTGTTTACTTTTAGGGTGAGGGTTAGATTTTGGGTTAGGGTTAAGTTTAGTGTTAGGGTTCGGGTTAGGGTGACGGTTTGTGTTAGGCTTTGTGGTTGGGGTGAGGGTTAGGTTTAGGGTTAGGGTTGGGTAGGGTTCGGATTATGGTTATGGTAAGGTGTTAGGGGTTAGAGATTTAGTTTAGGGTGAGGGTTTGGGTGAGTGTCTCGGTTAGTCACTGTGGTTCTGGTCATGCTTAGTTTTGGTTTATGGTTAGGGTTAGGTTTATGATCAGGTTTAGGGTTAGTGTTAGAGTTAGGGTTAAGCTTTAGGTAAGGCTTTGGTGTTTGGGGTTAGGGTTTAGGTAAGGCTTTGGTGTTTGGGGTTAGGGTTTGGGTTGGGGTTAGGGTTTGGGTTGGGGTTAGAGTTATCGTTACGGCTTAGGGTTTCTCGTGAGTGTTAGGGTTAGGGTTAGGCAGAGCATTAGGGTTAGGGTTGGAGGATACGGTTAGGGGTTAGGGTGAGGGTTATGGTTAGTTTTATGGTTAAGGTGAGGGTTTAGGGTAAGTGTTATGTTTAAGGTTAGAGTTAGGGTTAGGGTTAGGTGTAGCGTAAGTTTTCGGTTTAGGTTCAGGTTTTGAATTAGAGTTAGTGTTCTATTTAAGATCAAGGTTAGACTTAGGGTTAGGGTTAGGATTAGGTCTAGACTTAGGGTCAGGGCTAATGTAAGGCTTAGTTTTAGGGTTAGAGGTGGAGTAGCATTATGACTAGAGTTTGGTTTAAGGTTAGGGTTTGGGTTAGGTTTAGGTTTAGGGTTAAAGTTAGGGTTAGGGTTGGATGAAGTTTAGGATGGGGTGAGGGTTATTCTTATGGTTAGGGCTAGAGTTTGATTTTGTGTTCAGGTTAGTGTTAAGGTTAGGCTTAGGGTTCGGGTTCGGGTTCGGAATTTCGTTTAGGGTTAGTGTTAGGTTTAGATTCAGGGTTAGAGTGACATTTCGGTTCAGGGGGAGGGTTAAGATAAGGGTTAGGATTACGGTGAGGATTATACTTAGTGTTAGAGGTTAGGTTTACGGTTAGGATAGGGTTAAGTTTAGGGTTCATGTTAGGGTTAGTGTTAGATTAGGGTTACTGTTCGTGTTTGGGTTAGGCTTAGGGATAAGTTTAGGGATAGCTTTAGGTTTAGGGTTGGGGATAGGTTTAGGGGTTAGGGTGAGAGTTAGCATTAGGTTTACAGTTAAGGTGAGGGTTTAGGGTAAGTGCTATGGTTAGGGTTAGTGTTAGAGTTAGGGTTAGGGTGAATTTTCAGTTAATAGTGAGGGTTAGGGTTAAGGTTTAGGTTAGATTTAGGATTAAGATTAGTGTTAGGGTTAGGTTTAGGGTCCGGGTTAGGGTAGGGGTAAGGTTAGGGTTAAGGCTAGGTTTACGGTCAGGGGTAGGGCTAGGTTAGGGTTAGGGTTAGGTTTAGAGTTAGAGTTAGTGCTAGGGGTTAGGGTTAGGTTTAGGGTTAGGTTTAGAGTTATTGTTAGGGTTAGGGTAGAGTTAAGGTTAGGGTTAAGTTTAAAGTTAGGTAAGGGTTACGTTTAGGTCAGGGTTAGGGTTATTATTAGAGATAGGGTTAGGTTTAGAGAAAGGGTTAGGGTTCGTGTGAGGGTTAGTGTTAGGTTTACAGTTAAGCTGATGTTTTACAGTGTTACGGTTAGGGTCAGGGTTAGAGTTAGGTTTAGGGTTAGGTTTAGGTGTAGGGCTTGAGTGAGGCGATAGTTTAGGGTTAGATTTAGGGTGAAGGTTAAGATTAGTGTTAGTGTAAATATTAGAGTTAGGCGTTTGTGTTAAGGTTATGATCAGGTTAAGTTTAGGTTTAGAGTTAGAGTTAGGGTTAGGTTTTGGTGTTTGTGTTAATGTTAGGGTCAGGATTAGGGTAGCTTTAGGGTTAGGGTTTGGTTTAGGGTTAGGGTTAGGGTGATGCTGAAGTTAAGGGTCAGGGTTGAGCTTAGTCTTAGCATTAGGGTTTAGGGTTAGGGTTAAGGTTTTAGGGTTAAGATTAGTTTTAGGGTTAGGGTAAGTGTTAGGGTTAAGTCATGGTTAGGTTTAGGGCTAGTTTAAGGTTAGAGGTAAGGTTAGCTTAAGGGTAGTGTTTAGGTTTCGACGTTAGTGTGAGGGTTAGTGCTAGGTTTCCATTTCAGCTGAGTGTGTAGGGTAAGTTTTAGGGTTAGAATTAGGGTTAGAGATAGAGTTAGGGTCAGGGTTCGGTTTAAGTTTAGGGTTAGGGTTAGGTTTATGGTTAGGATTAGGGTTAGGGTCAGAGTTGGGGGATATTTAGTATTATGTTTCGTGTTAGGGTTTCGGTTAGGGTGAAGTTTGTGTTAAGTGTGAGGGTTGGGGTTCGGGTTCGTTTTAGGGGTGGGTTCAGGTTAGGGTCAGGGATAGGGTTTGGGTTAGGTTTAGGGTTAGGGTTAGGGTTAGGTTTAGGGTTAGCTTTAGTTTTGGTTAGGGTTAGGATTTGAATGGATTTAGGTTAGGTTTAGGGTTCTGGATAGGGTGAAATTTTGGTTAAAGGTGAGGGTTCGGTTTAGGTTTAGGGTTAGAGTTATTGTTAGGGGTTAGGGTTAGGTTTGAGCTTATGGTAGGTTTAAAGTCTGGGTTAAGGTTAGGTTAGGGTTATGGTCAGGGTTAGGATTAGGATTCCGTTTAGGGTGAGGGTTAGGATCAGAGTTATTGTAAGGGTTAGTTTTAGGTTGACATGTGCGCCAAGGTTAAGGTTATGGTTTGGTTTAGGGGTAGGGATAGGTTTAGTGTTAGGGTGAGCTTTAGTTTAGGGATAGGGTGAAGTTTAAGATAGAGTGAGGTTTAGGGTTAGGGTTATGGCTAAGGTTTGGTTTAGTTTTCAGGTTAATGTTAAGGTTGTGTTTCGTGTTAGGGTTAAGTTTACGGGTTCTGTTTACTTTTAGGGTGAGGGTTAGATTTTGGGTTAGGGTTAAGTTTAGTGTTAGGGTTCGGGTTAGGGTGACGGTTTGTGTTAGGCTTTGTGGTTGGGGTGAGGGTTAGGTTTAGGGTTAGGGTTGGGTAGGGTTCGGATTATGGTTATGGTAAGGTGTTAGGGGTTAGAGATTTAGTTTAGGGTGAGGGTTTGGGTGAGTGTCTCGGTTAGTCACTGTGGTTCTGGTCATGCTTAGTTTTGGTTTATGGTTAGGGTTAGGTTTATGATCAGGTTTAGGGTTAGTGTTAGAGTTAGGGTTAAGCTTTAGGTAAGGCTTTGGTGTTTGGGGTTAGGGTTTAGGTAAGGCTTTGGTGTTTGGGGTTAGGGTTTGGGTTGGGGTTAGGGTTTGGGTTGGGGTTAGAGTTATCGTTACGGCTTAGGGTTTCTCGTGAGTGTTAGGGTTAGGGTTAGGCAGAGCATTAGGGTTAGGGTTGGAGGATACGGTTAGGGGTTAGGGTGAGGGTTATGGTTAGTTTTATGGTTAAGGTGAGGGTTTAGGGTAAGTGTTATGTTTAAGGTTAGAGTTAGGGTTAGGGTTAGGTGTAGCGTAAGTTTTCGGTTTAGGTTCAGGTTTTGAATTAGAGTTAGTGTTCTATTTAAGATCAAGGTTAGACTTAGGGTTAGGGTTAGGATTAGGTCTAGACTTAGGGTCAGGGCTAATGTAAGGCTTAGTTTTAGGGTTAGAGGTGGAGTAGCATTATGACTAGAGTTTGGTTTAAGGTTAGGGTTTGGGTTAGGTTTAGGTTTAGGGTTAAAGTTAGGGTTAGGGTTGGATGAAGTTTAGGATGGGGTGAGGGTTATTCTTATGGTTAGGGCTAGAGTTTGATTTTGTGTTCAGGTTAGTGTTAAGGTTAGGCTTAGGGTTCGGGTTCGGGTTCGGAATTTCGTTTAGGGTTAGTGTTAGGTTTAGATTCAGGGTTAGAGTGACATTTCGGTTCAGGGGGAGGGTTAAGATAAGGGTTAGGATTACGGTGAGGATTATACTTAGTGTTAGAGGTTAGGTTTACGGTTAGGATAGGGTTAAGTTTAGGGTTCATGTTAGGGTTAGTGTTAGATTAGGGTTACTGTTCGTGTTTGGGTTAGGCTTAGGGATAAGTTTAGGGATAGCTTTAGGTTTAGGGTTGGGGATAGGTTTAGGGGTTAGGGTGAGAGTTAGCATTAGGTTTACAGTTAAGGTGAGGGTTTAGGGTAAGTGCTATGGTTAGGGTTAGTGTTAGAGTTAGGGTTAGGGTGAATTTTCAGTTAATAGTGAGGGTTAGGGTTAAGGTTTAGGTTAGATTTAGGATTAAGATTAGTGTTAGGGTTAGGTTTAGGGTCCGGGTTAGGGTAGGGGTAAGGTTAGGGTTAAGGCTAGGTTTACGGTCAGGGGTAGGGCTAGGTTAGGGTTAGGGTTAGGTTTAGAGTTAGAGTTAGTGCTAGGGGTTAGGGTTAGGTTTAGGGTTAGGTTTAGAGTTATTGTTAGGGTTAGGGTAGAGTTAAGGTTAGGGTTAAGTTTAAAGTTAGGTAAGGGTTACGTTTAGGTCAGGGTTAGGGTTATTATTAGAGATAGGGTTAGGTTTAGAGAAAGGGTTAGGGTTCGTGTGAGGGTTAGTGTTAGGTTTACAGTTAAGCTGATGTTTTACAGTGTTACGGTTAGGGTCAGGGTTAGAGTTAGGTTTAGGGTTAGGTTTAGGTGTAGGGCTTGAGTGAGGCGATAGTTTAGGGTTAGATTTAGGGTGAAGGTTAAGATTAGTGTTAGTGTAAATATTAGAGTTAGGCGTTTGTGTTAAGGTTATGATCAGGTTAAGTTTAGGTTTAGAGTTAGAGTTAGGGTTAGGTTTTGGTGTTTGTGTTAATGTTAGGGTCAGGATTAGGGTAGCTTTAGGGTTAGGGTTTGGTTTAGGGTTAGGGTTAGGGTGATGCTGAAGTTAAGGGTCAGGGTTGAGCTTAGTCTTAGCATTAGGGTTTAGGGTTAGGGTTAAGGTTTTAGGGTTAAGATTAGTTTTAGGGTTAGGGTAAGTGTTAGGGTTAAGTCATGGTTAGGTTTAGGGCTAGTTTAAGGTTAGAGGTAAGGTTAGCTTAAGGGTAGTGTTTAGGTTTCGACGTTAGTGTGAGGGTTAGTGCTAGGTTTCCATTTCAGCTGAGTGTGTAGGGTAAGTTTTAGGGTTAGAATTAGGGTTAGAGATAGAGTTAGGGTCAGGGTTCGGTTTAAGTTTAGGGTTAGGGTTAGGTTTATGGTTAGGATTAGGGTTAGGGTCAGAGTTGGGGGATATTTAGTATTATGTTTCGTGTTAGGGTTTCGGTTAGGGTGAAGTTTGTGTTAAGTGTGAGGGTTGGGGTTCGGGTTCGTTTTAGGGGTGGGTTCAGGTTAGGGTCAGGGATAGGGTTTGGGTTAGGTTTAGGGTTAGGGTTAGGGTTAGGTTTAGGGTTAGCTTTAGTTTTGGTTAGGGTTAGGATTTGAATGGATTTAGGTTAGGTTTAGGGTTCTGGATAGGGTGAAATTTTGGTTAAAGGTGAGGGTTCGGTTTAGGTTTAGGGTTAGAGTTATTGTTAGGGGTTAGGGTTAGGTTTGAGCTTATGGTAGGTTTAAAGTCTGGGTTAAGGTTAGGTTAGGGTTATGGTCAGGGTTAGGATTAGGATTCCGTTTAGGGTGAGGGTTAGGATCAGAGTTATTGTAAGGGTTAGTTTTAGGTTGACATGTGCGCCAAGGTTAAGGTTATGGTTTGGTTTAGGGGTAGGGATAGGTTTAGTGTTAGGGTGAGCTTTAGTTTAGGGATAGGGTGAAGTTTAAGATAGAGTGAGGTTTAGGGTTAGGGTTATGGCTAAGGTTTGGTTTAGTTTTCAGGTTAATGTTAAGGTTGTGTTTCGTGTTAGGGTTAAGTTTACGGGTTCTGTTTACTTTTAGGGTGAGGGTTAGATTTTGGGTTAGGGTTAAGTTTAGTGTTAGGGTTCGGGTTAGGGTGACGGTTTGTGTTAGGCTTTGTGGTTGGGGTGAGGGTTAGGTTTAGGGTTAGGGTTGGGTAGGGTTCGGATTATGGTTATGGTAAGGTGTTAGGGGTTAGAGATTTAGTTTAGGGTGAGGGTTTGGGTGAGTGTCTCGGTTAGTCACTGTGGTTCTGGTCATGCTTAGTTTTGGTTTATGGTTAGGGTTAGGTTTATGATCAGGTTTAGGGTTAGTGTTAGAGTTAGGGTTAAGCTTTAGGTAAGGCTTTGGTGTTTGGGGTTAGGGTTTAGGTAAGGCTTTGGTGTTTGGGGTTAGGGTTTGGGTTGGGGTTAGGGTTTGGGTTGGGGTTAGAGTTATCGTTACGGCTTAGGGTTTCTCGTGAGTGTTAGGGTTAGGGTTAGGCAGAGCATTAGGGTTAGGGTTGGAGGATACGGTTAGGGGTTAGGGTGAGGGTTATGGTTAGTTTTATGGTTAAGGTGAGGGTTTAGGGTAAGTGTTATGTTTAAGGTTAGAGTTAGGGTTAGGGTTAGGTGTAGCGTAAGTTTTCGGTTTAGGTTCAGGTTTTGAATTAGAGTTAGTGTTCTATTTAAGATCAAGGTTAGACTTAGGGTTAGGGTTAGGATTAGGTCTAGACTTAGGGTCAGGGCTAATGTAAGGCTTAGTTTTAGGGTTAGAGGTGGAGTAGCATTATGACTAGAGTTTGGTTTAAGGTTAGGGTTTGGGTTAGGTTTAGGTTTAGGGTTAAAGTTAGGGTTAGGGTTGGATGAAGTTTAGGATGGGGTGAGGGTTATTCTTATGGTTAGGGCTAGAGTTTGATTTTGTGTTCAGGTTAGTGTTAAGGTTAGGCTTAGGGTTCGGGTTCGGGTTCGGAATTTCGTTTAGGGTTAGTGTTAGGTTTAGATTCAGGGTTAGAGTGACATTTCGGTTCAGGGGGAGGGTTAAGATAAGGGTTAGGATTACGGTGAGGATTATACTTAGTGTTAGAGGTTAGGTTTACGGTTAGGATAGGGTTAAGTTTAGGGTTCATGTTAGGGTTAGTGTTAGATTAGGGTTACTGTTCGTGTTTGGGTTAGGCTTAGGGATAAGTTTAGGGATAGCTTTAGGTTTAGGGTTGGGGATAGGTTTAGGGGTTAGGGTGAGAGTTAGCATTAGGTTTACAGTTAAGGTGAGGGTTTAGGGTAAGTGCTATGGTTAGGGTTAGTGTTAGAGTTAGGGTTAGGGTGAATTTTCAGTTAATAGTGAGGGTTAGGGTTAAGGTTTAGGTTAGATTTAGGATTAAGATTAGTGTTAGGGTTAGGTTTAGGGTCCGGGTTAGGGTAGGGGTAAGGTTAGGGTTAAGGCTAGGTTTACGGTCAGGGGTAGGGCTAGGTTAGGGTTAGGGTTAGGTTTAGAGTTAGAGTTAGTGCTAGGGGTTAGGGTTAGGTTTAGGGTTAGGTTTAGAGTTATTGTTAGGGTTAGGGTAGAGTTAAGGTTAGGGTTAAGTTTAAAGTTAGGTAAGGGTTACGTTTAGGTCAGGGTTAGGGTTATTATTAGAGATAGGGTTAGGTTTAGAGAAAGGGTTAGGGTTCGTGTGAGGGTTAGTGTTAGGTTTACAGTTAAGCTGATGTTTTACAGTGTTACGGTTAGGGTCAGGGTTAGAGTTAGGTTTAGGGTTAGGTTTAGGTGTAGGGCTTGAGTGAGGCGATAGTTTAGGGTTAGATTTAGGGTGAAGGTTAAGATTAGTGTTAGTGTAAATATTAGAGTTAGGCGTTTGTGTTAAGGTTATGATCAGGTTAAGTTTAGGTTTAGAGTTAGAGTTAGGGTTAGGTTTTGGTGTTTGTGTTAATGTTAGGGTCAGGATTAGGGTAGCTTTAGGGTTAGGGTTTGGTTTAGGGTTAGGGTTAGGGTGATGCTGAAGTTAAGGGTCAGGGTTGAGCTTAGTCTTAGCATTAGGGTTTAGGGTTAGGGTTAAGGTTTTAGGGTTAAGATTAGTTTTAGGGTTAGGGTAAGTGTTAGGGTTAAGTCATGGTTAGGTTTAGGGCTAGTTTAAGGTTAGAGGTAAGGTTAGCTTAAGGGTAGTGTTTAGGTTTCGACGTTAGTGTGAGGGTTAGTGCTAGGTTTCCATTTCAGCTGAGTGTGTAGGGTAAGTTTTAGGGTTAGAATTAGGGTTAGAGATAGAGTTAGGGTCAGGGTTCGGTTTAAGTTTAGGGTTAGGGTTAGGTTTATGGTTAGGATTAGGGTTAGGGTCAGAGTTGGGGGATATTTAGTATTATGTTTCGTGTTAGGGTTTCGGTTAGGGTGAAGTTTGTGTTAAGTGTGAGGGTTGGGGTTCGGGTTCGTTTTAGGGGTGGGTTCAGGTTAGGGTCAGGGATAGGGTTTGGGTTAGGTTTAGGGTTAGGGTTAGGGTTAGGTTTAGGGTTAGCTTTAGTTTTGGTTAGGGTTAGGATTTGAATGGATTTAGGTTAGGTTTAGGGTTCTGGATAGGGTGAAATTTTGGTTAAAGGTGAGGGTTCGGTTTAGGTTTACGGTTAGAGTTATTGTTGGGGGTTAGGGTTAGGTTTGAGCTTATGGTAGGTTTAAAGTCTGGGTTAAGGTTAGGTTAGGGTTATGGTCAGGGTTAGGATTAGGATTCCGTTTAGGGTGAGGGTTAGGATCAGAGTTATTGTAAGGGTTAGTTTTAGGTTGACATGTGCGCCAAGGTTAAGGTTATGGTTTGGTTTAGGGGTAGGGATAGGTTTAGTGTTAGGGTGAGCTTTAGTTTAGGGATAGGGTGAAGTTTAAGATAGAGTGAGGTTTAGGGTTAGGGTTATGGCTAAGGTTTGGTTTAGTTTTCAGGTTAATGTTAAGGTTGTGTTTCGTGTTAGGGTTAAGTTTACGGGTTCTGTTTACTTTTAGGGTGAGGGTTAGATTTTAGGTTAGGGTTAAGTTTAGTGTTAGGGTTCGGGTTAGGGTGACGGTTTGTGTTAGGCTTTGTGGTTGGGGTGAGGGTTAGGTTTAGGGTTAGGGTTGGGTAGGGTTCGGATTATGGTTATGGTAAGGTGTTAGGGGTTAGAGATTTAGTTTAGGGTGAGGGTTTGGGTGAGTGTCTCGGTTAGTCACTGTGGTTCTGGTCATGCTTAGTTTTGGTTTAGGGTTAGGGTTAGGTTTATGATCAGGTTTAGGGTTAGTGTTAGAGTTAGGGTTAAGCTTTAGGTAAGGCTTTGGTGTTTGGGGTTAGGGTTTAGGTAAGGCTTTGGTGTTTGGGGTTAGGGTTTGGGTTGGGGGTAGGGTTTGGGTTGGGGTTAGAGTTATCGTTACGGCTTAGGGTTTCTCGTTAGTGTTAGCGTTAGGGTTAGGCAGAGCATTAGGGTTAGGGTTGGAGGATACGGTTAGGGGTTAGGGTGAGGGTTATGGTTAGTTTTATGGTTAAGGTGAGGGTTTAGGGTAAGTGTTATGTTTAAGGTTAGAGTTAGGGTTAGGGTTAGGTGTAGCGTAAGTTTTCGGTTTAGGTTCAGGTTTTGAATTAGAGTTAGTGTTCTATTTAAGATCAAGGTTAGACTTAGGGTTAGGGTTAGGATTAGGTCTAGACTTAGGTTCAGGGCTAATGTAAGGCTTAGTTTTAGGGTTAGAGGTGGAGTAGCATTATGACTAGAGTTTGGTTTAAGGTTAGGGTTTGGGTTAGGTTTAGGTTTAGGGTTAAAGTTAGGGTTAGGGTTGGATGAAGTTTAGGATGGGGTGAGGGTTATTCTTATGGTTAGGGCTAGAGTTTGATTTTGTGTTCAGGTTAGTGTTAAGGTTAGGCTTAGGGTTCGGGTTCGGGTTCGGAATTTCGTTTAGGGTTAGTGTTAGGTTTAGATTCAGGGTTAGAGTGACATTTCGGTTCAGGGGGAGGGTTAAGATAAGGGTGAGGATTATACTTAGTGTTAGAGGTTAGGTTTACGGTTAGGATAGGGTTAAGTTTAGGGTTCATGTTAGGGTTAGTGTTAGATTAGGGTTACTGTTCGTGTTTGGGTTAGGCTTAGGGATAAGTTTAGGGATAGCTTTAGGTTTAGGGTTGGGGATAGGTTTAGGGGTTAGGGTGAGAGTTAGCATTAGGTTTACAGTTAAGGTGAGGGTTTAGGGTAAGTGCTATGGTTAAGGTTAGTGTTAGAGTTAGGGTTAGGGTGAATTTTCAGTTAATAGTGAGGGTTAGGGTTAAGGTTTAGGTTAGATTTAGGATTAAGATTAGTGTTAGGGTTAGGTTTAGGGTCCGGGTTAGGGTAGGGGTAAGGTTAGGGTTAAGGCTAGGTTTACGGTCAGGGGTAGGGCTAGGTTAGGGTTAGGGTTAGGTTTAGAGTTAGAGTTAGTGCTAGGGGTTAGGGTTAGGTTTAGGGTTAGGTTTAGAGTTATTGTTAGGGTTAGGGTAGAGTTAAGGTTAGGGTTAAGTTTAAAGTTAGGTAAGGGTTACGTTTAGGTCAGGGTTAGGGTTATTATTAGAGATAGGGTTAGGTTTAGAGAAAGGGTTAGGGTTCGTGTGAGGGTTAGTGTTAGGTTTACAGTTAAGCTGATGTTTTACAGTGTTACGGTTAGGGTCAGGGTTAGAGTTAGGTTTAGGGTTAGGTTTAGGTGTAGGGCTTGAGTGAGGCGATAGTTTAGGGTTAGATTTAGGGTGAAGGTTAAGATTAGTGTTAGTGTAAATATTAGAGTTAGGCGTTTGTGTTAAGGTTATGATCAGGTTAAGTTTAGGTTTAGAGTTAGAGTTAGGGTTAGGTTTTGGTGTTTGTGTTAATGTTAGGGTCAGGATTAGGGTAGCTTTAGGGTTAGGGTTTGGTTTAGGGTTAGGGTTAGGGTGATGCTGAAGTTAAGGGTCAGGGTTGAGCTTAGTCTTAGCATTAGGGTTTAGGGTTAGGGTTAAGGTTTTAGGGTTAAGATTAGTTTTAGGGTTAGGGTAAGTGTTAGGGTTAAGTCATGGTTAGGTTTAGGGCTAGTTTAAGGTTAGAGGTAAGGTTAGCTTAAGGGTAGTGTTTAGGTTTCGACGTTAGTGTGAGGGTTAGTGCTAGGTTTCCATTTCAGCTGAGTGTGTAGGGTAAGTTTTAGGGTTAGAATTAGGGTTAGAGATAGAGTTAGGGTCAGGGTTCGGTTTAAGTTTAGGGTTAGGGTTAGGTTTATGGTTAGGATTAGGGTTAGGGTCAGAGTTGGGGGATATTTAGTATTATGTTTCGTGTTAGGGTTTCGGTTAGGGTGAAGTTTGTGTTAAGTGTGAGGGTTGGGGTTCGGGTTCGTTTTAGGGGTGGGTTCAGGTTAGGGTCAGGGATAGGGTTTGGGTTAGGTTTAGGGTTAGGGTTAGGGTTAGGTTTAGGGTTAGCTTTAGTTTTGGTTAGGGTTAGGATTTGAATGGATTTAGGTTAGGTTTAGGGTTCTGGATAGGGTGAAATTTTGGTTAAAGGTGAGGGTTCGGTTTAGGTTTAGGGTTAGAGTTATTGTTAGGGGTTAGGGTTAGGTTTGAGCTTATGGTAGGTTTAAAGTCTGGGTTAAGGTTAGGTTAGGGTTATGGTCAGGGTTAGGATTAGGATTCCGTTTAGGTTGAGGGTTAGGATCAGAGTTATTGTAAGGGTTAGTTTTAGGTTGACATGTGCGCCAAGGTTAAGGTTATGGTTTGGTTTAGGGGTAGGGATAGGTTTAGTGTTAGGGTGAGCTTTAGTTTAGGGATAGGGTGAAGTTTAAGATAGAGTGAGGTTTAGGGTTAGGGTTATGGCTAAGGTTTGGTTTAGTTTTCAGGTTAATGTTAAGGTTGTGTTTCGTGTTAGGGTTAAGTTTACGGGTTCTGTTTACTTTTAGGGTGAGGGTTAGATTTTGGGTTAGGGTTAAGTTTAGTGTTAGGGTTCGGGTTAGGGTGACGGTTTGTGTTAGGCTTTGTGGTTGGGGTGAGGGTTAGGTTTAGGGTTAGGGTTGGGTAGGGTTCGGATTATGGTTATGGTAAGGTGTTAGGGGTTAGAGATTTAGTTTAGGGTGAGGGTTTGGGTGAGTGTCTCGGTTAGTCACTGTGGTTCTGGTCATGCTTAGTTTTGGTTTATGGTTAGGGTTAGGTTTATGATCAGGTTTAGGGTTAGTGTTAGAGTTAGGGTTAAGCTTTAGGTAAGGCTTTGGTGTTTGGGGTTAGGGTTTAGGTAAGGCTTTGGTGTTTGGGGTTAGGGTTTGGGTTGGGGTTAGGGTTTGGGTTGGGGTTAGAGTTATCGTTACGGCTTAGGGTTTCTCGTGAGTGTTAGGGTTAGGGTTAGGCAGAGCATTAGGGTTAGGGTTGGAGGATACGGTTAGGGGTTAGGGTGAGGGTTATGGTTAGTTTTATGGTTAAGGTGAGGGTTTAGGGTAAGTGTTATGTTTAAGGTTAGAGTTAGGGTTAGGGTTAGGTGTAGCGTAAGTTTTCGGTTTAGGTTCAGGTTTTGAATTAGAGTTAGTGTTCTATTTAAGATCAAGGTTAGACTTAGGGTTAGGGTTAGGATTAGGTCTAGACTTAGGGTCAGGGCTAATGTAAGGCTTAGTTTTAGGGTTAGAGGTGGAGTAGCATTATGACTAGAGTTTGGTTTAAGGTTAGGGTTTGGGTTAGGTTTAGGTTTAGGGTTAAAGTTAGGGTTAGGGTTGGATGAAGTTTAGGATGGGGTGAGGGTTATTCTTATGGTTAGGGCTAGAGTTTGATTTTGTGTTCAGGTTAGTGTTAAGGTTAGGCTTAGGGTTCGGGTTCGGGTTCGGAATTTCGTTTAGGGTTAGTGTTAGGTTTAGATTCAGGGTTAGAGTGACATTTCGGTTCAGGGGGAGGGTTAAGATAAGGGTTAGGATTACGGTGAGGATTATACTTAGTGTTAGAGGTTAGGTTTACGGTTAGGATAGGGTTAAGTTTAGGGTTCATGTTAGGGTTAGTGTTAGATTAGGGTTACTGTTCGTGTTTGGGTTAGGCTTAGGGATAAGTTTAGGGATAGCTTTAGGTTTAGGGTTGGGGATAGGTTTAGGGGTTAGGGTGAGAGTTAGCATTAGGTTTACAGTTAAGGTGAGGGTTTAGGGTAAGTGCTATGGTTAGGGTTAGTGTTAGAGTTAGGGTTAGGGTGAATTTTCAGTTAATAGTGAGGGTTAGGGTTAAGGTTTAGGTTAGATTTAGGATTAAGATTAGTGTTAGGGTTAGGTTTAGGGTCCGGGTTAGGGTAGGGGTAAGGTTAGGGTTAAGGCTAGGTTTACGGTCAGGGGTAGGGCTAGGTTAGGGTTAGGGTTAGGTTTAGAGTTAGAGTTAGTGCTAGGGGTTAGGGTTAGGTTTAGGGTTAGGTTTAGAGTTATTGTTAGGGTTAGGGTAGAGTTAAGGTTAGGGTTAAGTTTAAAGTTAGGTAAGGGTTACGTTTAGGTCAGGGTTAGGGTTATTATTAGAGATAGGGTTAGGTTTAGAGAAAGGGTTAGGGTTCGTGTGAGGGTTAGTGTTAGGTTTACAGTTAAGCTGATGTTTTACAGTGTTACGGTTAGGGTCAGGGTTAGAGTTAGGTTTAGGGTTAGGTTTAGGTGTAGGGCTTGAGTGAGGCGATAGTTTAGGGTTAGATTTAGGGTGAAGGTTAAGATTAGTGTTAGTGTAAATATTAGAGTTAGGCGTTTGTGTTAAGGTTATGATCAGGTTAAGTTTAGGTTTAGAGTTAGAGTTAGGGTTAGGTTTTGGTGTTTGTGTTAATGTTAGGGTCAGGATTAGGGTAGCTTTAGGGTTAGGGTTTGGTTTAGGGTTAGGGTTAGGGTGATGCTGAAGTTAAGGGTCAGGGTTGAGCTTAGTCTTAGCATTAGGGTTTAGGGTTAGGGTTAAGGTTTTAGGGTTAAGATTAGTTTTAGGGTTAGGGTAAGTGTTAGGGTTAAGTCATGGTTAGGTTTAGGGCTAGTTTAAGGTTAGAGGTAAGGTTAGCTTAAGGGTAGTGTTTAGGTTTCGACGTTAGTGTGAGGGTTAGTGCTAGGTTTCCATTTCAGCTGAGTGTGTAGGGTAAGTTTTAGGGTTAGAATTAGGGTTAGAGATAGAGTTAGGGTCAGGGTTCGGTTTAAGTTTAGGGTTAGGGTTAGGTTTATGGTTAGGATTAGGGTTAGGGTCAGAGTTGGGGGATATTTAGTATTATGTTTCGTGTTAGGGTTTCGGTTAGGGTGAAGTTTGTGTTAAGTGTGAGGGTTGGGGTTCGGGTTCGTTTTAGGGGTGGGTTCAGGTTAGGGTCAGGGATAGGGTTTGGGTTAGGTTTAGGGTTAGGGTTAGGGTTAGGTTTAGGGTTAGCTTTAGTTTTGGTTAGGGTTAGGATTTGAATGGATTTAGGTTAGGTTTAGGGTTCTGGATAGGGTGAAATTTTGGTTAAAGGTGAGGGTTCGGTTTAGGTTTAGGGTTAGAGTTATTGTTAGGGGTTAGGGTTAGGTTTGAGCTTATGGTAGGTTTAAAGTCTGGGTTAAGGTTAGGTTAGGGTTATGGTCAGGGTTAGGATTAGGATTCCGTTTAGGTTGAGGGTTAGGATCAGAGTTATTGTAAGGGTTAGTTTTAGGTTGACATGTGCGCCAAGGTTAAGGTTATGGTTTGGTTTAGGGGTAGGGATAGGTTTAGTGTTAGGGTGAGCTTTAGTTTAGGGATAGGGTGAAGTTTAAGATAGAGTGAGGTTTAGGGTTAGGGTTATGGCTAAGGTTTGGTTTAGTTTTCAGGTTAATGTTAAGGTTGTGTTTCGTGTTAGGGTTAAGTTTACGGGTTCTGTTTACTTTTAGGGTGAGGGTTAGATTTTGGGTTAGGGTTAAGTTTAGTGTTAGGGTTCGGGTTAGGGTGACGGTTTGTGTTAGGCTTTGTGGTTGGGGTGAGGGTTAGGTTTAGGGTTAGGGTTGGGTAGGGTTCGGATTATGGTTATGGTAAGGTGTTAGGGGTTAGAGATTTAGTTTAGGGTGAGGGTTTGGGTGAGTGTCTCGGTTAGTCACTGTGGTTCTGGTCATGCTTAGTTTTGGTTTATGGTTAGGGTTAGGTTTATGATCAGGTTTAGGGTTAGTGTTAGAGTTAGGGTTAAGCTTTAGGTAAGGCTTTGGTGTTTGGGGTTAGGGTTTAGGTAAGGCTTTGGTGTTTGGGGTTAGGGTTTGGGTTGGGGTTAGGGTTTGGGTTGGGGTTAGAGTTATCGTTACGGCTTAGGGTTTCTCGTGAGTGTTAGGGTTAGGGTTAGGCAGAGCATTAGGGTTAGGGTTGGAGGATACGGTTAGGGGTTAGGGTGAGGGTTATGGTTAGTTTTATGGTTAAGGTGAGGGTTTAGGGTAAGTGTTATGTTTAAGGTTAGAGTTAGGGTTAGGGTTAGGTGTAGCGTAAGTTTTCGGTTTAGGTTCAGGTTTTGAATTAGAGTTAGTGTTCTATTTAAGATCAAGGTTAGACTTAGGGTTAGGGTTAGGATTAGGTCTAGACTTAGGGTCAGGGCTAATGTAAGGCTTAGTTTTAGGGTTAGAGGTGGAGTAGCATTATGACTAGAGTTTGGTTTAAGGTTAGGGTTTGGGTTAGGTTTAGGTTTAGGGTTAAAGTTAGGGTTAGGGTTGGATGAAGTTTAGGATGGGGTGAGGGTTATTCTTATGGTTAGGGCTAGAGTTTGATTTTGTGTTCAGGTTAGTGTTAAGGTTAGGCTTAGGGTTCGGGTTCGGGTTCGGAATTTCGTTTAGGGTTAGTGTTAGGTTTAGATTCAGGGTTAGAGTGACATTTCGGTTCAGGGGGAGGGTTAAGATAAGGGTTAGGATTACGGTGAGGATTATACTTAGTGTTAGAGGTTAGGTTTACGGTTAGGATAGGGTTAAGTTTAGGGTTCATGTTAGGGTTAGTGTTAGATTAGGGTTACTGTTCGTGTTTGGGTTAGGCTTAGGGATAAGTTTAGGGATAGCTTTAGGTTTAGGGTTGGGGATAGGTTTAGGGGTTAGGGTGAGAGTTAGCATTAGGTTTACAGTTAAGGTGAGGGTTTAGGGTAAGTGCTATGGTTAGGGTTAGTGTTAGAGTTAGGGTTAGGGTGAATTTTCAGTTAATAGTGAGGGTTAGGGTTAAGGTTTAGGTTAGATTTAGGATTAAGATTAGTGTTAGGGTTAGGTTTAGGGTCCGGGTTAGGGTAGGGGTAAGGTTAGGGTTAAGGCTAGGTTTACGGTCAGGGGTAGGGCTAGGTTAGGGTTAGGGTTAGGTTTAGAGTTAGAGTTAGTGCTAGGGGTTAGGGTTAGGTTTAGGGTTAGGTTTAGAGTTATTGTTAGGGTTAGGGTAGAGTTAAGGTTAGGGTTAAGTTTAAAGTTAGGTAAGGGTTACGTTTAGGTCAGGGTTAGGGTTATTATTAGAGATAGGGTTAGGTTTAGAGAAAGGGTTAGGGTTCGTGTGAGGGTTAGTGTTAGGTTTACAGTTAAGCTGATGTTTTACAGTGTTACGGTTAGGGTCAGGGTTAGAGTTAGGTTTAGGGTTAGGTTTAGGTGTAGGGCTTGAGTGAGGCGATAGTTTAGGGTTAGATTTAGGGTGAAGGTTAAGATTAGTGTTAGTGTAAATATTAGAGTTAGGCGTTTGTGTTAAGGTTATGATCAGGTTAAGTTTAGGTTTAGAGTTAGAGTTAGGGTTAGGTTTTGGTGTTTGTGTTAATGTTAGGGTCAGGATTAGGGTAGCTTTAGGGTTAGGGTTTGGTTTAGGGTTAGGGTTAGGGTGATGCTGAAGTTAAGGGTCAGGGTTGAGCTTAGTCTTAGCATTAGGGTTTAGGGTTAGGGTTAAGGTTTTAGGGTTAAGATTAGTTTTAGGGTTAGGGTAAGTGTTAGGGTTAAGTCATGGTTAGGTTTAGGGCTAGTTTAAGGTTAGAGGTAAGGTTAGCTTAAGGGTAGTGTTTAGGTTTCGACGTTAGTGTGAGGGTTAGTGCTAGGTTTCCATTTCAGCTGAGTGTGTAGGGTAAGTTTTAGGGTTAGAATTAGGGTTAGAGATAGAGTTAGGGTCAGGGTTCGGTTTAAGTTTAGGGTTAGGGTTAGGTTTATGGTTAGGATTAGGGTTAGGGTCAGAGTTGGGGGATATTTAGTATTATGTTTCGTGTTAGGGTTTCGGTTAGGGTGAAGTTTGTGTTAAGTGTGAGGGTTGGGGTTCGGGTTCGTTTTAGGGGTGGGTTCAGGTTAGGGTCAGGGATAGGGTTTGGGTTAGGTTTAGGGTTAGGGTTAGGGTTAGGTTTAGGGTTAGCTTTAGTTTTGGTTAGGGTTAGGATTTGAATGGATTTAGGTTAGGTTTAGGGTTCTGGATAGGGTGAAATTTTGGTTAAAGGTGAGGGTTCGGTTTAGGTTTAGGGTTAGAGTTATTGTTAGGGGTTAGGGTTAGGTTTGAGCTTATGGTAGGTTTAAAGTCTGGGTTAAGGTTAGGTTAGGGTTATGGTCAGGGTTAGGATTAGGATTCCGTTTAGGGTGAGGGTTAGGATCAGAGTTATTGTAAGGGTTAGTTTTAGGTTGACATGTGCGCCAAGGTTAAGGTTATGGTTTGGTTTAGGGGTAGGGATAGGTTTAGTGTTAGGGTGAGCTTTAGTTTAGGGATAGGGTGAAGTTTAAGATAGAGTGAGGTTTAGGGTTAGGGTTATGGCTAAGGTTTGGTTTAGTTTTCAGGTTAATGTTAAGGTTGTGTTTCGTGTTAGGGTTAAGTTTACGGGTTCTGTTTACTTTTAGGGTGAGGGTTAGATTTTAGGTTAGGGTTAAGTTTAGTGTTAGGGTTCGGGTTAGGGTGACGGTTTGTGTTAGGCTTTGTGGTTGGGGTGAGGGTTAGGTTTAGGGTTAGGGTTGGGTAGGGTTCGGATTATGGTTATGGTAAGGTGTTAGGGGTTAGAGATTTAGTTTAGGGTGAGGGTTTGGGTGAGTGTCTCGGTTAGTCACTGTGGTTCTGGTCATGCTTAGTTTTGGTTTAGGGTTAGGGTTAGGTTTATGATCAGGTTTAGGGTTAGTGTTAGAGTTAGGGTTAAGCTTTAGGTAAGGCTTTGGTGTTTGGGGTTAGGGTTTAGGTAAGGCTTTGGTGTTTGGGGTTAGGGTTTGGGTTGGGGGTAGGGTTTGGGTTGGGGTTAGAGTTATCGTTACGGCTTAGGGTTTCTCGTTAGTGTTAGGGTTAGGGTTAGGCAGAGCATTAGGGTTAGGGTTGGAGGATACGGTTAGGGGTTAGGGTGAGGGTTATGGTTAGTTTTATGGTTAAGGTGAGGGTTTAGGGTAAGTGTTATGTTTAAGGTTAGAGTTAGGGTTAGGGTTAGGTGTAGCGTAAGTTTTCGGTTTAGGTTCAGGTTTTGAATTAGAGTTAGTGTTCTATTTAAGATCAAGGTTAGACTTAGGGTTAGGGTTAGGATTAGGTCTAGACTTAGGTTCAGGGCTAATGTAAGGCTTAGTTTTAGGGTTAGAGGTGGAGTAGCATTATGACTAGAGTTTGGTTTAAGGTTAGGGTTTGGGTTAGGTTTAGGTTTAGGGTTAAAGTTAGGGTTAGGGTTGGATGAAGTTTAGGATGGGGTGAGGGTTATTCTTATGGTTAGGGCTAGAGTTTGATTTTGTGTTCAGGTTAGTGTTAAGGTTAGGCTTAGGGTTCGGGTTCGGGTTCGGAATTTCGTTTAGGGTTAGTGTTAGGTTTAGATTCAGGGTTAGAGTGACATTTCGGTTCAGGGGGAGGGTTAAGATAAGGGTGAGGATTATACTTAGTGTTAGAGGTTAGGTTTACGGTTAGGATAGGGTTAAGTTTAGGGTTCATGTTAGGGTTAGTGTTAGATTAGGGTTACTGTTCGTGTTTGGGTTAGGCTTAGGGATAAGTTTAGGGATAGCTTTAGGTTTAGGGTTGGGGATAGGTTTAGGGGTTAGGGTGAGAGTTAGCATTAGGTTTACAGTTAAGGTGAGGGTTTAGGGTAAGTGCTATGGTTAAGGTTAGTGTTAGAGTTAGGGTTAGGGTGAATTTTCAGTTAATAGTGAGGGTTAGGGTTAAGGTTTAGGTTAGATTTAGGATTAAGATTAGTGTTAGGGTTAGGTTTAGGGTCCGGGTTAGGGTAGGGGTAAGGTTAGGGTTAAGGCTAGGTTTACGGTCAGGGGTAGGGCTAGGTTAGGGTTAGGGTTAGGTTTAGAGTTAGAGTTAGTGCTAGGGGTTAGGGTTAGGTTTAGGGTTAGGTTTAGAGTTATTGTTAGGGTTAGGGTAGAGTTAAGGTTAGGGTTAAGTTTAAAGTTAGGTAAGGGTTACGTTTAGGTCAGGGTTAGGGTTATTATTAGAGATAGGGTTAGGTTTAGAGAAAGGGTTAGGGTTCGTGTGAGGGTTAGTGTTAGGTTTACAGTTAAGCTGATGTTTTACAGTGTTACGGTTAGGGTCAGGGTTAGAGTTAGGTTTAGGGTTAGGTTTAGGTGTAGGGCTTGAGTGAGGCGATAGTTTAGGGTTAGATTTAGGGTGAAGGTTAAGATTAGTGTTAGTGTAAATATTAGAGTTAGGCGTTTGTGTTAAGGTTATGATCAGGTTAAGTTTAGGTTTAGAGTTAGAGTTAGGGTTAGGTTTTGGTGTTTGTGTTAATGTTAGGGTCAGGATTAGGGTAGCTTTAGGGTTAGGGTTTGGTTTAGGGTTAGGGTTAGGGTGATGCTGAAGTTAAGGGTCAGGGTTGAGCTTAGTCTTAGCATTAGGGTTTAGGGTTAGGGTTAAGGTTTTAGGGTTAAGATTAGTTTTAGGGTTAGGGTAAGTGTTAGGGTTAAGTCATGGTTAGGTTTAGGGCTAGTTTAAGGTTAGAGGTAAGGTTAGCTTAAGGGTAGTGTTTAGGTTTCGACGTTAGTGTGAGGGTTAGTGCTAGGTTTCCATTTGAGCTGAGTGTGTAGGGTAAGTTCTAGGGTTAGAATTAGGGTTAGAGATAGAGTTAGGGTCAGGGTTCGGTTTAAGTTTAGGGTTAGGGTTAGGTTTATGGTTAGGATTAGGGTTAGGGTCAGAGTTGGGGGATATTTAGTATTATGTTTCGTGTTAGGGTTTCGGTTAGGGTGAAGTTTGTGTTAAGTGTGAGGGTTGGGGTTCGGGTTCGTTTTAGGGGTGGGTTCAGGTTAGGGTCAGGGATAGGGTTTGGGTTAGGTTTAGGGTTAGGGTTAGGGTTAGGTTTAGGGTTAGCTTTAGTTTTGGTTAGGGTTAGGATTTGAATGGATTTAGGTTAGGTTTAGGGTTCTGGATAGGGTGAAATTTTGGTTAAAGGTGAGGGTTCGGTTTAGGTTTACGGTTAGAGTTATTGTTAGGGGTTAGGGTTAGGTTTGAGCTTATGGTAGGTTTAAAGTCTGGGTTAAGGTTAGGTTAGGGTTATGGTCAGGGTTAGGATTAGGATTCCGTTTAGGGTGAGGGTTAGGATCAGAGTTATTGTAAGGGTTAGTTTTAGGTTGACATGTGCGCCAAGGTTAAGGTTATGGTTTGGTTTAGGGGTAGGGATAGGTTTAGTGTTAGGGTGAGCTTTAGTTTAGGGATAGGGTGAAGGTTAAGATAGAGTGAGGTTTAGGGTTAGGGTTATGGCTAAGGTTTGGTTTAGTTTTCAGGTTAATGTTAAGGTTGTGTTTCGTGTTAGGGTTAAGTTTACGGGTTCTGTTTACTTTTAGGGTGAGGGTTAGATTTTAGGTTAGGGTTAAGTTTAGTGTTAGGGTTCGGGTTAGGGTGACGGTTTGTGTTAGGCTTTGTGGTTGGGGTGAGGGTTAGGTTTAGGGTTAGGGTTGGGTAGGGTTCGGATTATGGTTATGGTAAGGTGTTAGGGGTTAGAGATTTAGTTTAGGGTGAGGGTTTGGGTGAGTGTCTCGGTTAGTCACTGTGGTTCTGGTCATGCTTAGTTTTGGTTTATGGTTAGGGTTAGGTTTATGATCAGGTTTAGGGTTAGTGTTAGAGTTAGGGTTAAGCTTTAGGTAAGGCTTTGGTGTTTGGGGTTAGGGTTTAGGTAAGGCTTTGGTGTTTGGGGTTAGGGTTTGGGTTGGGGTTAGGGTTTGGGTTGGGGTTAGAGTTATCGTTACGGCTTAGGGTTTCTCGTGAGTGTTAGGGTTAGGGTTAGGCAGAGCATTAGGGTTAGGGTTGGAGGATACGGTTAGGGGTTAGGGTGAGGGTTATGGTTAGTTTTATGGTTAAGGTGAGGGTTTAGGGTAAGTGTTATGTTTAAGGTTAGAGTTAGGGTTAGGGTTAGGTGTAGCGTAAGTTTTCGGTTTAGGTTCAGGTTTTGAATTAGAGTTAGTGTTCTATTTAAGATCAAGGTTAGACTTAGGGTTAGGGTTAGGATTAGGTCTAGACTTAGGTTCAGGGCTAATGTAAGGCTTAGTTTTAGGGTTAGAGGTGGAGTAGCATTATGACTAGAGTTTGGTTTAAGGTTAGGGTTTGGGTTAGGTTTAGGGTTAAAGTTAGGGTTAGGGTTGGATGAAGTTTAGGATGGGGTGAGGGTTATTCTTATGGTTAGGGCTAGAGTTTGATTTTGTGTTCAGGTTAGTGTTAAGGTTAGGCTTAGGGTTCGGGTTCGGGTTCGGAATTTCGTTTAGGGTTAGTGTTAGGTTTAGATTCAGGGTTAGAGTGACATTTCGGTTCAGGGGGAGGGTTAAGATAAGGGTTAGGATTATGGTGAGGATTATACTTAGTGTTAGAGGTTAGGTTTACAGTTAGGATAGGGTTAAGTTTAGGGTTCATGTTAGGGTTAGTGTTAGATTAGGGTTACTGTTCGTGTTTGGGTTAGGCTTAGGGATAAGTTTAGGGATAGCTTTAGGTTTAGGGTTGGGGATAGGTTTAGGGGTTAGGGTGAGAGTTAGCATTAGGTTTACAGTTAAGGTGAGGGTTTAGGGTAAGTGCTATGGTTAGGGTTAGTGTTAGAGTTAGGGTTAGGGTGAATTTTCAGTTAATAGTGAGGGTTAGGGTTAAGGTTTAGGTTAGATTTAGGATTAAGATTAGTGTTAGGGTTAGGTTTAGGGTCCGGGTTAGGGTAGGGGTAAGGTTAGGGTTAAGGCTAGGTTTACGGTCAGGGGTAGGGCTAGGTTAGGGTTAGGGTTAGGTTTAGAGTTAGAGTTAGTGCTAGGGGTTAGGGTTAGGTTTAGGGTTAGGTTTAGAGTTATTGTTAGGGTTAGGGTAGAGTTAAGGTTAGGGTTAAGTTTAAAGTTAGGTAAGGGTTACGTTTAGGTCAGGGTTAGGGTTATTATTAGAGATAGGGTTAGGTTTAGAGAAAGGGTTAGGGTTCGTGTGAGGGTTAGTGTTAGGTTTACAGTTAAGCTGATGTTTTACAGTGTTACGGTTAGGGTCAGGGTTAGAGTTAGGTTTAGGGTTAGGTTTAGGTGTAGGGCTTGAGTGAGGCGATAGTTTACGGTTAGATTTAGGGTGAAGGTTAAGATTAGTGTTAGTGTAAATATTAGAGTTAGGCGTTTGTGTTAAGGTTATGATCAGGTTAAGTTTAGGTTTAGAGTTAGAGTTAGGGTTAGGTTTTGGTGTTTGTGTTAATGTTAGGGTCAGGATTAGGGTAGCTTTAGGGTTAGTTTTTGGTTTAGGGTTAGGGTTAGGGTGAAGCTGAAGTTAAGGGTCAGGGTTGAGCTTAGTCTTAGCATTAGGGTTTAGGTTAGGGTTAAGGTTAGGATAGGTTTTAGGGTTAAGATTAGTTTTAGGGTTAGGGTAAGTGTTAGGGTTAAGTCATGGTTAGGTTTAGGGCTAGTTTAAGGTTAGAGGTAAGGTTAGCTTAAGGGTAGTGTTTAGGTTTCGACGTTAGTGTGAGGGTTAGTGCTAGGTTTCCATTTCAGCTGAGTGTGTAGGGTAAGTTTTAGGGTTAGAATTAGGGTTAGAGATAGAGTTAGGTTCAGGGTTCGGGTTAAGTTTAGGGTTAGGGTTAGGTTTATGGTTAGGATTAGGGTTAGGGTCAGAGTTGGGGGATATTTAGTATTATGTTTCGTGTTAGGGTTTCGGTTAGGGTGAAGTTTATGTTAAGTGTGAGGGTTGGGGTTCGGGTTCGTTTTAGGGGTGGGTTCAGGTTAGGGTCAGGGATAGGGTTTGGGTTAGGTTTAGGGTTAGGGTTAGGGTTAGGTTTAGGGTTAGCTTTAGTTTTGGTTAGGGTTAGGATTTGAATGGATTTAGGTTAGGTTTAGGGTTCTGGATAGGGTGAAATTTTGGTTAAAGGTGAGGGTTCGGTTTAGGTTTAGGGTTAGAGTTATTGTTAGGGGTTAGGGTTAGGTTTGAGCTTATGGTAGGTTTAAAGTCTGGGTTAAGGTTAGGTTAGGGTTATGGTCAGGGTTAGGATTAGGATTCCGTTTAGGGTGAGGGTTAGGATCAGAGTTATTGTAAGGGTTAGTTTTAGGTTGACATGTGCGCCAAGGTTAAGGTTATGGTTTGGTTTAGGGGTAGGGATAGGTTTAGTGTTAGGGTGAGCTTTAGTTTAGGGATAGGGTGAAGTTTAAGATAGAGTGAGGTTTAGGGTTAGGGTTATAGCTAAGGTTTGGTTTAGTTTTCAGGTTAATGTTAAGGTTGTGTTTCGTGTTAGGGTTAAGTTTACGGGTTCTGTTTACTTTTAGGGTGAGGGTTAGATTTTAGGTTAGGGTTAAGTTTAGTGTTAGGGTTCGGGTTAGGGTGACGGTTTGTGTTAGGCTTTGTGGTTGGGGTGAGGGTTAGGTTTAGGGTTAGGGTTGGGTAGGGTTCGGATTATGGTTATGGTAAGGTGTTAGGGGTTAGAGATTTAGTTTAGGGTGAGGGTTTGGGTGAGTGTCTCGGTTAGTCACTGTGGTTCTGGTCATGCTTAGTTTTGGTTTATGGTTAGGGTTAGGTTTATGATCAGGTTTAGGGTTAGTGTTAGAGTTAGGGTTAAGCTTTAGGTAAGGCTTTGGTGTTTGGGGTTAGGGTTTAGGTAAGGCTTTGGTGTTTGGGGTTAGGGTTTGGGTTGGGGTTAGGGTTTGGGTTGGGGTTAGAGTTATCGTTACGGCTTAGGGTTTCTCGTGAGTGTTAGGGTTAGGGTTAGGCAGAGCATTAGGGTTAGGGTTGGAGGATACGGTTAGGGGTTAGGGTGAGGGTTATGGTTAGTTTTATGGTTAAGGTGAGGGTTTAGGGTAAGTGTTATGTTTAAGGTTAGAGTTAGGGTTAGGGTTAGGTGTAGCGTAAGTTTTCGGTTTAGGTTCAGGTTTTGAATTAGAGTTAGTGTTCTATTTAAGATCAAGGTTAGACTTAGGGTTAGGGTTAGGATTAGGTCTAGACTTAGGTTCAGGGCTAATGTAAGGCTTAGTTTTAGGGTTAGAGGTGGAGTAGCATTATGACTAGAGTTTGGTTTAAGGTTAGGGTTTGGGTTAGGTTTAGGGTTAAAGTTAGGGTTAGGGTTGGATGAAGTTTAGGATGGGGTGAGGGTTATTCTTATGGTTAGGGCTAGAGTTTGATTTTGTGTTCAGGTTAGTGTTAAGGTTAGGCTTAGGGTTCGGGTTCGGGTTCGGAATTTCGTTTAGGGTTAGTGTTAGGTTTAGATTCAGGGTTAGAGTGACATTTCGGTTCAGGGGGAGGGTTAAGATAAGGGTTAGGATTATGGTGAGGATTATACTTAGTGTTAGAGGTTAGGTTTACAGTTAGGATAGGGTTAAGTTTAGGGTTCATGTTAGGGTTAGTGTTAGATTAGGGTTACTGTTCGTGTTTGGGTTAGGCTTAGGGATAAGTTTAGGGATAGCTTTAGGTTTAGGGTTGGGGATAGGTTTAGGGGTTAGGGTGAGAGTTAGCATTAGGTTTACAGTTAAGGTGAGGGTTTAGGGTAAGTGCTATGGTTAGGGTTAGTGTTAGAGTTAGGGTTAGGGTGAATTTTCAGTTAATAGTGAGGGTTAGGGTTAAGGTTTAGGTTAGATTTAGGATTAAGATTAGTGTTAGGGTTAGGTTTAGGGTCCGGGTTAGGGTAGGGGTAAGGTTAGGGTTAAGGCTAGGTTTACGGTCAGGGGTAGGGCTAGGTTAGGGTTAGGGTTAGGTTTAGAGTTAGAGTTAGTGCTAGGGGTTAGGGTTAGGTTTAGGGTTAGGTTTAGAGTTATTGTTAGGGTTAGGGTAGAGTTAAGGTTAGGGTTAAGTTTAAAGTTAGGTAAGGGTTACGTTTAGGTCAGGGTTAGGGTTATTATTAGAGATAGGGTTAGGTTTAGAGAAAGGGTTAGGGTTCGTGTGAGGGTTAGTGTTAGGTTTACAGTTAAGCTGATGTTTTACAGTGTTACGGTTAGGGTCAGGGTTAGAGTTAGGTTTAGGGTTAGGTTTAGGTGTAGGGCTTGAGTGAGGCGATAGTTTAGGGTTAGATTTAGGGTGAAGGTTAAGATTAGTGTTAGTGTAAATATTAGAGTTAGGCGTTTGTGTTAAGGTTATGATCAGGTTAAGTTTAGGTTTAGAGTTAGAGTTAGGGTTAGGTTTTGGTGTTTGTGTTAATGTTAGGGTCAGGATTAGGGTAGCTTTAGGGTTAGTTTTTGGGTTAGGGTTAGGGTTAGGGTGAAGCTGAAGTTAAGGGTCAGGGTTGAGCTTAGTCTTAGCATTAGGGTTTAGGTTAGGGTTAAGGTTAGGATAGGTTTTAGGGTTAAGATTAGTTTTAGGGTTAGGGTAAGTGTTAGGGTTAAGTCATGGTTAGGTTTAGGGCTAGTTTAAGGTTAGAGGTAAGGTTAGCTTAAGGGTAGTGTTTAGGTTTCGACGTTAGTGTGAGGGTTAGTGCTAGGTTTCCATTTCAGCTGAGTGTGTAGGGTAAGTTTTAGGGTTAGAATTAGGGTTAGAGATAGAGTTAGGGTCAGGGTTCGGTTTAAGTTTAGGGTTAGGGTTAGGTTTATGGTTAGGATTAGGGTTAGGGTCAGAGTTGGGGGATATTTAGTATTATGTTTCGTGTTAGGGTTTCGGTTAGGGTGAAGTTTATGTTAAGTGTGAGGGTTGGGGTTCGGGTTCGTTTTAGGGGTGGGTTCAGGTTAGGGTCAGGGATAGGGTTTGGGTTAGGTTTAGGGTTAGGGTTAGGGTTAGGTTTAGGGTTAGCTTTAGTTTTGGTTAGGGTTAGGATTTGAATGGATTTAGGTTAGGTTTAGGGTTCTGGATAGGGTGAAATTTTGGTTAAAGGTGAGGGTTCGGTTTAGGTTTAGGGTTAGAGTTATTGTTAGGGGTTAGGGTTAGGTTTGAGCTTATGGTAGGTTTAAAGTCTGGGTTAAGGTTAGGTTAGGGTTATGGTCAGGGTTAGGATTAGGATTCCGTTTAGGGTGAGGGTTAGGATCAGAGTTATTGTAAGGGTTAGTTTTAGGTTGACATGTGCGCCAAGGTTAAGGTTATGGTTTGGTTTAGGGGTAGGGATAGGTTTAGTGTTAGGGTGAGCTTTAGTTTAGGGATAGGGTGAAGTTTAAGATAGAGTGAGGTTTAGGGTTAGGGTTATGGCTAAGGTTTGGTTTAGTTTTCAGGTTAATGTTAAGGTTGTGTTTCGTGTTAGGGTTAAGTTTACGGGTTCTGTTTACTTTTAGGGTGAGGGTTAGATTTTAGGTTAGGGTTAAGTTTAGTGTTAGGGTTCGGGTTAGGGTGACGGTTTGTGTTAGGCTTTGTGGTTGGGGTGAGGGTTAGGTTTAGGGTTAGGGTTGGGTAGGGTTCGGATTATGGTTATGGTAAGGTGTTAGGGGTTAGAGATTTAGTTTAGGGTGAGGGTTTGGGTGAGTGTCTCGGTTAGTCACTGTGGTTCTGGTCATGCTTAGTTTTGGTTTATGGTTAGGGTTAGGTTTATGATCAGGTTTAGGGTTAGTGTTAGAGTTAGGGTTAAGCTTTAGGTAAGGCTTTGGTGTTTGGGGTTAGGGTTTAGGTAAGGCTTTGGTGTTTGGGGTTCGGGTTTGGGTTGGGGTTAGGGTTTGGGTTGGGGTTAGAGTTATCGTTACGGCTTAGGGTTTCTCGTTAGTGTTAGGGTTAGGGTTAGGCAGAGCATTAGGGTTAGGGTTGGAGGATACGGTTAGGGGTTAGGGTGAGGGTTATGGTTAGTTTTATGGTTAAGGTGAGGGTTTAGGGTAAGTGTTATGTTTAAGGTTAGAGTTAGGGTTAGGGTTAGGTGTAGCGTAAGTTTTCGGTTTAGGTTCAGGTTTTGAATTAGAGTTAGTGTTCTATTTAAGATCAAGGTTAGACTTAAAGTTAGGGTTAGGATTAGGTCTAGACTTAGGGTCAGGGCTAATGTAAGGCTTAGTTTTAGGGTTAGAGGTGGAGTAGCATTATGACTAGAGTTTGGTTTAAGGTTAGGGTTTGGGTTAGGTTTAGGTTTAGGGTTAAAGTTAGGGTTAGGGTTGGATGAAGTTTAGGATGGGGTGAGGGTTATTCTTATGGTTAGGGCTAGAGTTTGATTTTGTGTTCAGGTTAGTGTTAAGGTTAGGCTTAGGGTTCGGGTTCGGGTTCGGAATTTCGTTTAGGGTTAGTGTTAGGTTTAGATTCAGGGTTAGAGTGACATTTCGGTTCAGGGGGAGGGTTAAGATAAGGGTTAGGATTACGGTGAGGATTATACTTAGTGTTAGAGGTTAGGTTTACGGTTAGGATAGGGTTAAGTTTAGGGTTCATGTTAGGGTTAGTGTTAGATTAGGGTTACTGTTCGTGTTTGGGTTAGGCTTAGGGATAAGTTTAGGGATAGCTTTAGGTTTAGGGTTGGGGATAGGTTTAGGGGTTAGGGTGAGAGTTAGCATTAGGTTTACAGTTCAGGTGAGGGTTTAGGGTAAGTGCTATGGTTAGGGTTAGTGTTAGAGTTAGGGTTAGGGTGAATTTTCAGTTAGTAGTGAGGGTTATGGTTAAGGTTTAGGTTAGATTTAGGATTAAGATTAGTGTTAGGGTTAGGTTTAGGGTCCGGGTTAGGGTAGGGGTAAGGTTAGGGTTAAGGCTAGGTTTACGGTCAGGGGTAGGGCTAGGTTAGGGTTAGGGTTAGGTTTAGAGTTAGAGTTAGTGCTAGGGGTTAGGGTTAGGTTTAGGGTTAGGTTTAGAGTTATTGTTAGGGTTAGGGTAGAGTTAAGGTTAGGGTTAAGTTTAAAGTTAGGTAAGGGTTACGTTTAGGTCAGGGTTAGGGTTATTATTAGAGATAGGGTTAGGTTTAGAGAAAGGGTTAGGGTTCGTGTGAGGGTTAGTGTTAGGTTTACAGTTAAGCTGATGTTTTACAGTGTTACGGTTAGGGTCAGGGTTAGAGTTAGGTTTAGGGTTAGGTTTAGGTGTAGGGCTTGAGTGAGGCGATAGTTTAGGGTTAGATTTAGGGTGAAGGTTAAGATTAGTGTTAGTGTAAATATTAGAGTTAGGCGTTTGTGTTAAGGTTATGATCAGGTTAAGTTTAGGTTTAGAGTTAGAGTTAGGGTTAGGTTTTGGTGTTTGTGTTAATGTTAGGGTCAGGATTAGGGTAGCTTTAGGGTTAGGGTTTGGTTTAGGGTTAGGGTTAGGGTGAAGCTGAAGTTAAGGGTCAGGGTTGAGCTTAGTCTTAGCATTAGGGTTTAGGTTAGGGTTAAGGTTAGGATAGGTTTTAGGGTTAAGATTAGTTTTAGGGTTAGGGTAAGTGTTAGGGTTAAGTCATGGTTAGGTTTAGGGCTAGTTTAAGGTTAGAGGTAAGGTTAGCTTAAGGGTAGTGTTTAGGTTTCGACGTTAGTGTGAGGGTTAGTGCTAGGTTTCCATTTCAGCTGAGTGTGTAGGGTAAGTTTTAGGGTTAGAATTAGGGTTAGAGATAGAGTTAGGTTCAGGGTTCGGGTTAAGTTTAGGGTTAGGGTTAGGTTTATGGTTAGGATTAGGGTTAGGGTCAGAGTTGGGGGATATTTAGTATTATGTTTCGTGTTAGGGTTTCGGTTAGGGTGAAGTTTATGTTAAGTGTGAGGGTTGGGGTTCGGGTTCGTTTTAGGGGTGGGTTCAGGTTAGGGTCAGGGATAGGGTTTGGGTTAGGTTTAGGGTTAGGGTTAGGGTTAGGTTTAGGGTTAGCTTTAGTTTTGGTTAGGGTTAGGATTTGAATGGATTTAGGTTAGGTTTAGGGTTCTGGATAGGGTGAAATTTTGGTTAAAGGTGAGGGTTCGTTTTAGGTTTAGGGTTAGAGTTATTGTTAGGGGTTAGGGTTAGGTTTGAGCTTATGGTAGGTTTAAAGTCTGGGTTAAGGTTAGGTTAGGGTTATGGTCAGGGTTAGGATTAGGATTCCGTTTAGGGTGAGGGTTAGGATCAGAGTTATTGTAAGGGTTAGTTTTAGGTTGACATGTGCGCCAAGGTTAAGGTTATGGTTTGGTTTAGGGGTAGGGATAGGTTTAGTGTTAGGGTGAGCTTTACTTTAGGGATAGGGTGAAGTTTAAGATAGAGTGAGGTTTAGGGTTAGGGTTATGGCTAAGGTTTGGTTTAGTTTTCAGGTTAATGTTAAGGTTGTGTTTCGTGTTAGGGTTAAGTTTACGGGTTCTGTTTACTTTGAGGGTGAGGGTTAGATTTTAGGTTAGGGTTAAGTTTAGTGTTAGGGTTCGGGTTAGGGTGACGGCTTGTGTTAGGCTTTGTGGTTGGGGTGAGGGTTAGGTTTAGGGTTAGGGTTGGGTAGGGTTCGGATTATGGTTATGGTAAGGTGTTAGGGGTTAGAGATTTAGTTTAGGGTGAGGATTTGGGTGAGTGTCTCGGTTAGTCACTGTGGTTCTGGTCATGCTTAGTTTTGGTTTATGGTTAGGGTTAGGTTTATGATCAGGTTTAGGGTTAGTGTTAGAGTTAGGGTTAAGCTTTAGGTAAGGCTTTGGTGTTTGGGGTTAGGGTTTAGGTAAGGCTTTGGTGTTTGGGGTTAGGGTTTGGGTTGGGGTTAGGGTTTGGGTTGGGGTTAGAGTTATCGTTACGGCTTAGGGTTTCTCGTTAGTGTTAGGGTTAGGGTTAGGCAGAGCATTAGGGTTAGGGTTGGAGGATACGGTTAGGGGTTAGGGTGAGGGTTATGGTTAGTTTTATGGTTAAGGTGAGGGTTTAGGGTAAGTGTTATGTTTAAGGTTAGAGTTAGGGTTAGGGTTAGGTGTAGCGTAGGTTTTCGGTTTAGGTTCAGGTTTTGAATTAGAGTTAGTGTTCTATTTAAGATCAAGGTTAGACTTAGGGTTAGGGTTAGGATTAGGTCTAGACTTAGGGTCCGGGCTAATGTAAGGCTTAGTTTAGGGTTAGAGGGGGAGTAGCATTATGACTAGAGTTTGGTTTAAGGTTAGGGTTTGGGTTAGGTTTAGGTTTAGGGTTAAAGTTAGGGTTAGGGTTGGATGAAGTTTAGGATGGGGTGAGGGTTATTCTTATGGTTAGGGCTAGAGTTTGATTTTGTGTTCAGGTTAGTGTTAAGGTTAGGCTTAGGGTTCGGGTTCGGGTTCGGAATTTCGTTTAGGGTTAGTGTTAGGTTTAGATTCAGGGTTAGAGTGACATTTCGGTTCAGGGGGAGGGTTAAGATAAGGGTTAGGATTACGGTGAGGATTATACTTAGTGTTAGAGGTTAGGTTTACGGTTAGGATAGGGTTAAGTTTAGGGTTCATGTTAGGGTTAGTGTTAGATTAGGGTTACTGTTCGTGTTTGGGTTAGGCTTAGGGATAAGTTTAGGGATAGCTTTAGGTTTAGGGTTGGGGATAGGTTTAGGGGTTAGGGTGAGAGTTAGCATTAGGTTTACAGTTAAGGTGAGGGTTTAGGGTAAGTGCTATGGTTAGGGTTAGTGTTAGAGATAGGGTTAGGGTGAATTTTCAGTTAATAGTGAGGGTTAGGGTAAGGGTTAGGGTTAAGGTTTAGGTTAGATTTAGGATTAAGATTAGTGTTAGGGTTAGGTTTAGGGTCCGGGTTAGGGTAGGGGTAAGGTTAGGGTTAAGGCTAGGTTTACGGTCAGGGGTAGGGCTAGGTTAGGGTTAGGGTTAGGTTTAGAGTTAGAGTTAGTGCTAGGGGTTAGGGTTAGGTTTAGGGTTAGGTTTAGAGTTATTGTTAGGGTTAGGGTAGAGTTAAGGTTAGGGTTAAGTTTAAAGTTAGGTAAGGGTTACGTTTAGGTCAGGGTTAGGGTTATTATTAGAGATAGGGTTAGGTTTAGAGAAAGGGTTAGGGTTCGTGTGAGGGTTAGTGTTAGGTTTACAGTTAAGCTGATGTTTTACAGTGTTACGGTTAGGGTCAGGGTTAGAGTTAGGTTTAGGGTTAGGTTTAGGTGTAGGGCTTGAGTGAGGCGATAGTTTAGGGTTAGATTTAGGGTGAAGGTTAAGATTAGTGTTAGTGTAAATATTAGAGTTAGGCGTTTGTGTTAAGGTTATGATCAGGTTAAGTTTAGGTTTAGAGTTAGAGGTAGGGTTAGGTTTTGGTGTTTGTGTTAATGTTAGGGTCAGGATTAGGGTAGCTTTAGGGTTAGGGTTTGGTTTAGGGTTAGGGTTAGGGTGAAGTTGAAGTTAAGGGTCAGGGTTGAGCTTAGTCTTAGCATTAGGGTTTAGGTTAGGGTTAAGGTTAGGATAGGTTTTAGGGTTAAGATTAGTTTTAGGGTTAGGGTAAGTGTTAGGGTTCAGTCATGGTTAGGCTTAGGGCTAGTTTAAGGTTAGAGGTAAGGTTAGCTTCAGGGTAGTGTTTAGGTTTCGACGTTAGTGTGAGGGTTAGTGCTAGGTTTCCATTTCAGCTGAGTGTGTAGGGTAAGTTTTAGGGTTAGAATTAGGGTTAGAGATAGAGTTAGGGTCAGGGTTCGGGTTAAGTTTAGGGTTAGGTTTATGGTTAGGATTAGGGTTAGGGTCAGAGTTGGGGGATATTTAGTATTATGTTTCGTGTTAGGGTTTCGGTTAGGGTGAAGTTTATGTTAAGTGTGAGGGTTGGGGTTCGGGTTCGTTTTAGGGGTGGGTTCAGGTAAGGGTCAGGGATAGGGTTTGGGTTAGGTTTAGGGTTAGGGTTAGGGTTAGAGTTAGGTTTAGGGTTAGCTTTAGTTTTGGTTAGGGTTAGGATTTGAATGGATTTAGGTTAGGTTTAGGGTTCTGGATAGGGTGAAATTTTGGTTAAAGGTGAGGGTTCGGTTTAGGTTTAGGGTTAGAGTTATTGTTAGGGGTTAGGGTTAGGTTTGAGCTTATGGTAGGTTTAAAGTCTGGGTTAAGGTTAGGTTAGGGTTATGGTCAGGGTTAGGATTAGGATTCCGTTTAGGGTGAGGGTTAGGATCAGAGTTATTGTAAGGGTTAGTTTTAGGTTGACATGTGCGCCAAGGTTAAGGTTATGGTTTGGTTTAGGTGTAGGGATAGGTTTAGTGTTAGGGTGAGCTTTAGTTTAGGGATAGGGTGAAGTTTAAGATAGAGTGAGGTTTAGGGTTAGGGTTATGGCTAAGGTTTGGTTTAGTTTTCAGGTTAATGTTAAGGTTGTGTTTCGTGTTAGGGTTAAGTTTACGGGTTCTGTTTACTTTTAGGGTGAGGGTTAGATTTTAGGTTAGGGTTAAGTTTAGTGTTAGGGTTCGGGTTAGGGTGACGGTTTGTGTTAGGCTTTGTGGTTGGGGTGAGGGTTAGGTTTAGGGTTAGGGTTGGGTAGGGTTCGGATTATGGTTATGGTAAGGTGTTAGGGGTTAGAGATTTAGTTTAGGGTGAGGATTTGGGTGAGTGTCTCGGTTAGTCACTGTGGTTCTGGTTATGCTTAGTTTTGGTTTATGGTTAGGGTTAGGTTTATGATCAGGTTTAGGGTTAGTGTTAGAGTTAGGGTTAAGCTTTAGGTAAGGCTTTGGTGTTTGGGGTTAGGGTTTAGGTAAGGCTTTGGTGTTTGGGGTTAGGGTTTGGGTTGGGGTTAGGGTTTGGGTTGGGGTTAGAGTTATCGTTACGGCTTAGGGTTTCTCGTTAGTGTTAGGGTTAGGGTTAGGCAGAGCATTAGGGTTAGGGTTGGAGGATACGGTTAGGGGTTAGGGTGAGGGTTATGGTTAGTTTTATGGTTAAGGTGAGGGTTTAGGGTAAGTGTTATGTTTAAGGTTAGAGTTAGGGTTAGGGTTAGGTGTAGCGTAAGTTTTCGGTTTAGGTTCAGGTTTTGAATTAGAGTTAGTGTTCTATTTAAGATCAAGGTTAGACTTAGGGTTAGGGTTAGGATTAGGTCTAGACTTAGGGTCCGGGCTAATGTAAGGCTTAGTTTTAGGGTTAGAGGGGGAGTAGCATTATGACTAGAGTTTGGTTTAAGGTTAGGGTTTGGGTTAGGTTTAGGTTTAGGGTTAAAGTTAGGGTTAGGGTTGGATGAAGTTTAGGATGGGGTGAGGGTTATTCTTATGGTTAGGGCTAGAGTTTGATTTTGTGTTCAGGTTAGTGTTAAGGTTAGGCTTAGGGTTCGGGTTCGGGTTCGGAATTTCGTTTAGGGTTAGTGTTAGGTTTAGATTCAGGGTTAGAGTGACATTTCGGTTCAGGGGGAGGGTTAAGATAAGGGTTAGGATTACGGTGAGGATTATACTTAGTGTTAGAGGTTAGGTTTACGGTTAGGATAGGGTTAAGTTTAGGGTTCATGTTAGGGTTAGTGTTAGATTAGGGTTACTGTTCGTGTTTGGGTTAGGCTTAGGGATAAGTTTAGGGATAGCTTTAGGTTTAGGGTTGGGGATAGGTTTAGGGGTTAGGGTGAGAGTTAGCATTAGGTTTACAGTTAAGGTGAGGGTTTAGGGTAAGTGCTATGGTTAGGGTTAGTGTTAGAGTTAGGGTTAGGGTGAATTTTCAGTTAATAGTGAGGGTTAGGGTAAGGGTTAGGGTTAAGGTTTAGGTTAGATTTAGGATTAAGATTAGTGTTAGGGTTAGGTTTAGGGTCCGGGTTAGGGTAGGGGTAAGGTTAGGGTTAAGGCTAGGTTTACGGTCAGGGGTAGGGCTAGGTTAGGGTTAGGGTTAGGTTTAGAGTTAGAGTTAGTGCTAGGGGTTAGGGTTAGGTTTAGGGTTAGGTTTAGAGTTATTGTTAGGGTTAGGGTAGAGTTAAGGTTAGGGTTAAGTTTAAAGTTAGGTAAGGGTTACGTTTAGGTCAGGGTTAGGGTTATTATTAGAGATAGGGTTAGGTTTAGAGAAAGGGTTAGGGTTCGTGTGAGGGTTAGTGTTAGGTTTACAGTTAAGCTGATGTTTTACAGTGTTACGGTTAGGGTCAGGGTTAGAGTTAGGTTTAGGGTTAGGTTTAGGTGTAGGGCTTGAGTGAGGCGATAGTTTAGGGTTAGATTTAGGGTGAAGGTTAAGATTAGTGTTAGTGTAAATATTAGAGTTAGGCGTTTGTGTTAAGGTTATGATCAGGTTAAGTTTAGGTTTAGAGTTAGAGTTAGGGTTAGGTTTTGGTGTTTGTGTTAATGTTAGGGTCAGGATTAGGGTAGCTTTAGGGTTAGGGTTTGGTTTAGGGTTAGGGTTAGGGTGAAGCTGAAGTTAAGGGTCAGGGTTGAGCTTAGTCTTAGCATTAGGGTTTAGGTTAGGGTTAAGGTTAGGATAGGTTTTAGGGTTAAGATTAGTTTTAGGGTTAGGGTAAGTGTTAGGGTTAAGTCATGGTTAGGTTTAGGGCTAGTTTAAGGTTAGAGGTAAGGTTAGCTTAAGGGTAGTGTTTAGGTTTCGACGTTAGTGTGAGGGTTAGTGCTAGGTTTCCATTTCAGCTGAGTGTGTAGGGTAAGTTTTAGGTTTAGAATTAGGGTTAGAGATAGAGTTAGGGTCAGGGTTCGGGTTAAGTTTAGGGTTAGGGTTTGGTTTATGGTTAGGATTAGGGTTAGGGTCAGAGTTGGGGGATATTTAGTATTATGTTTCGTGTTAGGGTTTCGGTTAGGGTGAAGTTTATGTTAAGTGTGAGGGTTGGGGTTCGGGTTCGTTTTAGGGGTGGGTTCAGGTTAGGGTCAGGGATAGGGTTTGGGTTAGGTTTAGGGTTAGGGTTAGGGTTAGGGTTAGAGTTAGGTTTAGGGTTAGCTTTAGTTTTGGTTAGGGTTAGGATTTGAATGGATTTAGGTTAGGTTTAGGGTTCTGGATAGGGTGAAATTTTGGTTAAAGGTGAGGGTTCGGTTTAGGTTTAGGGTTAGAGTTATTGTTAGGGGTTAGGGTTAGGTTTGAGCTTATGGTAGGTTTAAAGTCTGGGTTAAGGTTAGGTTAGGGTTATGGTCAGGGTTAGGATTAGGATTCCGTTTAGGGTGAGGGTTAGGATCAGAGTTATTGTAAGGGTTAGTTTTAGGTTGACATGTGCGCCAAGGTTAAGGTTATGGTTTGGTTTAGGGGTAGGGATAGGTTTAGTGTTAGGGTGAGCTTTAGTTTAGGGATAGGGTGAAGTTTAAGATAGAGTGAGGTTTAGGGTTAGGGTTATGGCTAAGGTTTGGTTTAGTTTTCAGGTTAATGTTAAGGTTGTGTTTCGTGTTAGGGCTAAGTTTACGGGTTCTGTTTACTTTGAGGGTGAGGGTTAGATTTTAGGTTAGGGTTAAGTTTAGTGTTAGGGTTCGGGTTAGGGTGACGGCTTGTGTTAGGCTTTGTGGTTGGGGTGAGGGTTAGGTTTAGGGTTAGGGTTGGGTAGGGTTCGGATTATGGTTATGGTAAGGTGTTAGGGGTTAGAGATTTAGTTTAGGGTGAGGATTTGGGTGAGTGTCTCGGTTAGTCACTGTGGTTCTGGTCATGCTTAGTTTTGGTTTATGGTTAGGGTTAGGTTTATGATCAGGTTTAGGGTTAGTGTTAGAGTTAGGGTTAAGCTTTAGGTAAGGCTTTGGTGTTTGGGGTTAGGGTTTAGGTAAGGCTTTGGTGTTTGGGGTTAGGGTTTGGGTTGGGGTTAGGGTTTGGGTTGGGGTTAGAGTTATCGTTACGGCTTAGGGTTTCTCGTTAGTGTTAGGGTTAGGGTTAGGCAGAGCATTAGGGTTAGGGTTGGAGGATACGGTTAGGGGTTAAGGTGAGGGTTATGGTTAGTTTTATGGTTAAGGTGAGGGTTTAGGGTAAGTGTTATGTTTAAAGTTAGAGTTGGGGTTAGGGTTAGGTGTAGCGTAGGTTTTCGGTTTAGGTTCAGGTTTTGAATTAGAGTTAGTGTTCTATTTAAGATCAAGGTTAGACTTAGGGTTAGGGTTAGGATTAGGTCTAGACTTAGGGTCCGGGCTAATGTAAGGCTTAGTTTTAGGGTTAGAGGGGGAGTAGCATTATGACTAGAGTTTGGTTTAAGGTTAGGGTTTGGGTTAGGTTTAGGTTTAGGGTTAAAGTTAGGGTTAGGGTTGGATGAAGTTTAGGATGGGGTGAGGGTTATTCTTATGGTTAGGGCTAGAGTTTGATTTTGTGTTCAGGTTAGTGTTAAGGTTAGGCTTAGGATTCGGGTTCGGGTTCGGAATTTCGTTTAGGGTTAGTGTTAGGTTTAGATTCAGGGTTAGAGTGACATTTCGGTTCAGGGGGAGGGTTAAGATAAGGGTTAGGATTACGGTGAGGATTATACTTAGTGTTAGAGGTTAGGTTTACGGTTAGGATAGGGTTAAGTTTAGGGTTCATGTTAGGGTTAGTGTTAGATTAGGGTTACTGTTCGTGTTTGGGTTAGGCTTAGGGATAAGTTTAGGGATAGCTTTAGGTTTAGGGTTGGGGATAGGTTTAGGGGTTAGGGTGAGAGTTAGCATTAGGTTTACAGTTAAGGTGAGGGTTTAGGGTAAGTGCTATGGTTAGGGTTAGTGTTAGAGATAGGGTTAGGGTGAATTTTCAGTTAATAGTGAGGGTTAGGGTAAGGGTTAGGGTTAAGGTTTAGGTTAGATTTAGGATTAAGATTAGTGTTAGGGTTAGGTTTAGGGTCCGGGTTAGGGTAGGGGTAAGGTTAGGGTTAAGGCTAGGTTTACGGTAAGGGGTAGGGTTAGGTTAGGGTTAGGGTTAGGTTTAGAGTTAGAGTTAGTGCTAGGGGTTAGGGTTAGGTTTAGGGTTAGGTTTAGAGTTATTGTTAGGGTTAGGGTAGAGTTAAGGTTAGGGTTAAGTTTAAAGTTAGGTAAGGGTTACGTTTAGGTCAGGGTTAGGGTTATTATTAGAGATAGGGTTAGGTTTAGAGAAAGGGTTAGGGTTCGTGTGAGGGTTAGTGTTAGGTTTACAGTTAAGCTGATGTTTTACAGTGTTACGGTTAGGGTCAGGGTTAGAGTTAGGTTTAGGGTTAGGTTTAGGTGTAGGGCTTGAGTGAGGCGATAGTTTAGGGTTAGATTTAGGGTGAAGGTTAAGATTAGTGTTAGTGTAAATATTAGAGTTAGGCGTTTGTGTTAAGGTTATGATCAGGTTAAGTTTAGGTTTAGAGTTAGAGTTAGGGTTAGGTTTTGGTGTTTGTGTTAATGTTAGGGTCAGGATTAGGGTAGCTTTAGGGTTAGGGTTTGGTTTAGGGTTAGGGTTAGGGTGAAGCTGAAGTTAAGGGTCAGGGTTGAGCTTAGTCTTAGCATTAGGGTTTAGGTTAGGGTTAAGGTTAGGATAGGTTTTAGGGTTAAGATTAGTTTTAGGGTTAGGGTAAGTGTTAGGGTTAAGTCATGGTTAGGTTTAGGGCTAGTTTAAGGTTAGAGGTAAGGTTAGCTTAAGGGTAGTGTTTAGGTTTCGACGTTAGTGTGAGGGTTAGTGCTAGGTTTCCATTTCAGCTGAGTGTGTAGGGTAAGTTTTAGGTTTAGAATTAGGGTTAGAGATAGAGTTAGGGTCAGGGTTCGGGTTAAGTTTAGGGTTAGGGTTTGGTTTATGGTTAGGATTAGGGTTAGGGTCAGAGTTGGGGGATATTTAGTATTATGTTTCGTGTTAGGGTTTCGGTTAGGGTGAAGTTTATGTTAAGTGTGAGGGTTGGGGTTCGGGTTCGTTTTAGGGGTGGGTTCAGGTTAGGGTCAGGGATAGGGTTTGGGTTAGGTTTAGGGTTAGGGTTAGGGTTAGGTTTAGGGTTAGCTTTAGTTTTGGTTAGGGTTAGGATTTGAATGGATTTAGGTTAGGTTTAGGGTTCTGGATAGGGTGAAATTTTGGTTAAAGGTGAGGGTTCGTTTTAGGTTTAGGGTTAGAGTTATTGTTAGGGGTTAGGGTTAGGTTTGAGCTTATGGTAGGTTTAAAGTCTGGGTTAAGGTTAGGTTAGGGTTATGGTCAGGGTTAGGATTAGGATTCCGTTTAGGGTGAGGGTTAGGATCAGAGTTATTGTAAGGGTTAGTTTTAGGTTGACATGTGCGCCAAGGTTAAGGTTATGGTTTGGTTTAGGGGTAGGGATAGGTTTAGTGTTAGGGTGAGCTTTAGTTTAGGGATAGGGTGAAGTTTAAGATAGAGTGAGGTTTAGGGTTAGGGTTATGGCTAAGGTTTGGTTTAGTTTTCAGGTTAATGTTAAGGTTGTGTTTCGTGTTAGGGTTAAGTTTACGGGTTCTGTTTACTTTTAGGGTGAGGGTTAGATTTTAGGTTAGGGTTAAGTTTAGTGTTAGGGTTCGGGTTAGGGTGACGGTTTGTGTTAGGCTTTGTGGTTGGGGTGAGGGTTAGGTTTAGGGTTAGGGTTGGGTAGGGTTCGGATTATGGTTATGGTAAGGTGTTAGGGGTTAGAGATTTAGTTTAGGGTGAGGATTTGGGTGAGTGTCTCGATTAGTCACTGTGGTTCTGGTCATGCTTAGTTTTGGTTTATGGTTAGGGTTAGGTTTATGATCAGGTTTAGGGTTAGTGTTAGAGTTAGGGTTAAGCTTTAGGTAAGGCTTTGGTGTTTGGGGTTAGGGTTTAGGTAAGGCTTTGGTGTTTGGGGTTAGGGTTTGGGTTGGGGTTAGGGTTTGGGTTGGGGTTAGAGTTATCGTTACGGCTTAGGGTTTCTCGTTAGTGTTAGGGTTAGGGTTAGGGTTAGGCAGAGCATTAGGGTTAGGGTTGGAGGATACGGTTAGGGGTTAGGGTGAGGGTTATGGTTAGTTTTATGGTTAAGGTGAGGGTTTAGGGTAAGTGTTATGTTTAAGGTTAGAGTTAGGGTTAGGGTTAGGTGTAGCGTAAGTTTTCGGTTTAGGTTCAGGTTTTGAATTAGAGTTAGTGTTCTATTTAAGATCAAGGTTAGACTTAGGGTTAGGGTTAGGATTAGGTCTAGACTTAGGTTCAGGGCTAATGTAAGGCTTAGTTTTAGGGTTAGAGGTGGAGTAGCATTATGACTAGAGTTTGGTTTAAGGTTAGGTTTTGGGCTAGGTTTAGGTTTAGGGTTAAAGTTAGGGTTAGGGTTGGATGAAGTTTAGGATGGGGTGAGGGTTATTCTTATGGTTAGGGCTAGAGTTTGATTTTGTGTTCAGGTTAGTGTTAAGGTTAGGCTTAGGGTTCGGGTTCGGGTTCGGAATTTCGTTTAGGGTTAGTGTTAGGTTTAGATTCAGGGTTAGAGTGACATTTCGGTTCAGGGGGAGGGTTAAGATAAGGGTTAGGATTACGGTGAGGATTATACTTAGTGTTAGAGGTTAGGTTTACGGTTAGGATAGGGTTAAGTTTAGGGTTCATGTTAGGGTTAGTGTTAGATTAGGGTTACTGTTCGTGTTTGGGTTAGGCTTAGGGATAAGTTTAGGGATAGCTTTAGGTTTAGGGTTGGGGATAGGTTTAGGGGTTAGGGTGAGAGTTAGCATTAGGTTTACAGTTAAGGTGAGGGTTTAGGGTAAGTGCTATGGTTAGGGTTAGTGTTAGAGTTAGGGTTAGGGTGAATTTTCAGTTAATAGTGAGGGTTAGGGTAAGGGTTAGGGTTAAGGTTTAGGTTAGATTTAGGATTAAGATTAGTGTTAGGGTTAGGTTTAGGGTCCGGGTTAGGGTAGGGGTAAGGTTAGGGTTAAGGCTAGGTTTACAGTCAGGGGTAGGGCTAGGTTAGGGTTAGGGTTAGGTTTAGAGTTAGAGTTAGTGCTAGGGGTTAGGGTTAGGTTTAGGGTTAGGTTTAGAGTTATTGTTAGGGTTAGGGTAGAGTTAAGGTTAGGGTTAAGTTTAAAGTTAGGTAAGGGTTACGTTTAGGTCAGGGTTAGGGTTATTATTAGAGATAGGGTTAGGTTTAGAGAAAGGGTTAGGGTTCGTGTGAGGGTTAGTGTTAGGTTTACAGTTAAGCTGATGTTTTACAGTGTTACGGTTAGGGTCAGGGTTAGAGTTAGGTTTAGGGTTAGGTTTAGGTGTAGGGCTTGAGTGAGGCGATAGTTTAGGGTTAGATTTAGGGTGAAGGTTAAGATTAGTGTTAGTGTAAATATTAGAGTTAGGCGTTTGTGTTAAGGTTATGATCAGGTTAAGTTTAGGTTTAGAGTTAGAGTTAGGGTTAGGTTTTGGTGTTTGTGTTAATGTTAGGGTCAGGATTAGGGTAGCTTTAGGGTTAGGGTTTGGTTTAGGGTTAGGGTTAGGGTGAAGCTGAAGTTAAGGGTCAGGGTTGAGCTTAGTCTTAGCATTAGGGTTTAGGTTAGGGTTAAGGTTAGGATAGGTTTTAGGGTTAAGTTTAGTTTTAGGGTTAGGGTAAGTGTTAGGGTTAAGTCATGGTTAGGTTTAGGGCTAGTTTAAGGTTAGAGGTAAGGTTAGCTTAAGGGTAGTGTTTAGGTTTCGACGTTAGTGTGAGGGTTAGTGCTAGGTTTCCATTTCAGCTGAGTGTGTAGGGTAAGTTTTAGGTTTAGAATTAGGGTTAGAGATAGAGATAGGGTCAGGGTTCGGGTTAAGTTTAGGGTTAGGGTTTGGTTTATGGTTAGGATTAGGGTTAGGGTCAGAGTTGGGGGATATTTAGTATTATGTTTCGTGTTAGGGTTTCGGTTAGGGTGAAGTTTATGTTAAGTGTGAGGGTTGGGGTTCGGGTTCGTTTTAGGGGTGGGTTCAGGTTAGGGTCAGGGATAGGGTTTGGGTTAGGTTTAGGGTTAGGGTTAGGGTTAGGGTTAGAGTTAGGTTTAGGGTTAGCTTTAGTTTTGGTTAGGGTTAGGATTTGAATGGATTTAGGTTAGGTTTAGGGTTCTGGATAGGGTGAAATTTTGGTTAAAGGTGAGGGTTCGGTTTAGGTTTAGGGTTAGAGTTATTGATAGGGGTTAGGGTTAGGTTTGAGCTTATGGTAGGTTTAAAGTCTGGGTTAAGGTTAGGTTAGGGTTATGGTCAGGGTTAGGATTAGGATTCCGTTTAGGGTGAGGGTTAGGATCAGAGTTATTGTAAGGGTTAGTTTTAGGTTGACATGTGCGCCAAGGTTAAGGTTATGGTTTGGTTTAGGGGTAGGGATAGGTTTAGTGTTAGGGTGAGCTTTAGTTTAGGGATAGGGTGAAGTTTAAGATAGAGTGAGGTTTAGGGTTAGGGTTATGGCTAAGGTTTGGTTTAGTTTTCAGGTTAATGTTAAGGTTGTGTTTCGTGTTAGGGCTAAGTTTACGGGTTCTGTTTACTTTGAGGGTGAGGGTTAGATTTTAGGTTAGGGTTAAGTTTAGTGTTAGGGTTCGGGTTAGGGTGACGGCTTGTGTTAGGCTTTGTGGTTGGGGTGAGGGTTAGGTTTAGGGTTAGGGTTGGGTAGGGTTCGGATTATGGTTATGGTAAGGTGTTAGGGGTTAGAGATTTAGTTTAGGGTGAGGATTTGGGTGAGTGTCTCGGTTAGTCACTGTGGTTCTGGTCATGCTTAGTTTTGGTTTATGGTTAGGGTTAGGTTTATGATCAGGTTTAGGGTTAGTGTTAGAGTTAGGGTTAAGCTTTAGGTAAGGCTTTGGTGTTTGGGGTTAGGGTTTAGGTAAGGCTTTGGTGTTTGGGGTTAGGGTTTGGGTTGGGGTTAGGGTTTGGGTTGGGGTTAGAGTTATCGTTACGGCTTAGGGTTTCTCGTTAGTGTTAGGGTTAGGGTTAGGCAGAGCATTAGGGTTAGGGTTGGAGGATACGGTTAGGGGTTAGGGTGAGGGTTATGGTTAGTTTTATGGTTAAGGTGAGGGTTTAGGGTAAGTGTTATGTTTAAGGTTAGAGTTAGGGTTAGGGTTAGGTGTAGCGTAGGTTTTCGGTTTAGGTTCAGGTTTTGAATTAGAGTTAGTGTTCTATTTAAGATCAAGGTTAGACTTAGGGTTAGGGTTAGGATTAGGTCTAGACTTAGGGTCCGGGCTAATGTAAGGCTTAGTTTTAGGGTTAGAGGGGGAGTAGCATTATGACTAGAGTTTGGTTTAAGGTTAGGGTTTGGGTTAGGTTTAGGTTTAGGGTTAAAGTTAGGGTTAGGGTTGGATGAAGTTTAGGATGGGGTGAGGGTTATTCTTATGGTTAGGGCTAGAGTTTGATTTTGTGTTCAGGTTAGTGTTAAGGTTAGGCTTAGGGTTCGGGTTCGGGTTCGGAATTTCGTTTAGGGTTAGTGTTAGGTTTAGATTCAGGGTTAGAGTGACATTTCGGTTCAGGGGGAGGGTTAAGATAAGGGTTAGGATTACGGTGAGGATTATACTTAGTGTTAGAGGTTAGGTTTACGGTTAGGATAGGGTTAAGTTTAGGGTTCATGTTAGGGTTAGTGTTAGATTAGGGTTACTGTTCGTGTTTGGGTTAGGCTTAGGGATAAGTTTAGGGATAGCTTTAGGTTTAGGGTTGGGGATAGGTTTAGGGGTTAGGGTGAGAGTTAGCATTAGGTTTACAGTTAAGGTGAGGGTTTAGGGTAAGTGCTATGGTTAGGGTTAGTGTTAGAGATAGGGTTAGGGTGAATTTTCAGTTAATAGTGAGGGTTAGGGTAAGGGTTAGGGTTAAGGTTTAGGTTAGATTTAGGATTAAGATTAGTGTTAGGGTTAGGTTTAGGGTCCGGGTTAGGGTAGGGGTAAGGTTAGGGTTAAGGCTAGGTTTACGGTCAGGGGTAGGGCTAGGTTAGGGTTAGGGTTAGGTTTAGAGTTAGAGTTAGTGCTAGGGGTTAGGGTTAGGTTTAGGGTTAGGTTTAGAGTTATTGTTAGGGTTAGGGTAGAGTTAAGGTTAGGGTTAAGTTTAAAGTTAGGTAAGGGTTACGTTTAGGTCAGGGTTAGGGTTATTATTAGAGATAGGGTTAGGTTTAGAGAAAGGGTTAGGGTTCGTGTGAGGGTTAGTGTTAGGTTTACAGTTAAGCTGATGTTTTACAGTGTTACGGTTAGGGTCAGGGTTAGAGTTAGGTTTAGGGTTAGGTTTAGGTGTAGGGCTTGAGTGAGGCGATAGTTTAGGGTTAGATTTAGGGTGAAGGTTAAGATTAGTGTTAGTGTAAATATTAGAGTTAGGCGTTTGTGTTAAGGTTATGATCAGGTTAAGTTTAGGTTTAGAGTTAGAGGTAGGGTTAGGTTTTGGTGTTTGTGTTAATGTTAGGGTCAGGATTAGGGTAGCTTTAGGGTTAGGGTTTGGTTTAGGGTTAGGGTTAGGGTGAAGTTGAAGTTAAGGGTCAGGGTTGAGCTTAGTCTTAGCATTAGGGTTTAGGTTAGGGTTAAGGTTAGGATAGGTTTTAGGGTTAAGATTAGTTTTAGGGTTAGGGTAAGTGTTAGGGTTCAGTCATGGTTAGGCTTAGGGCTAGTTTAAGGTTAGAGGTAAGGTTAGCTTAAGGGTAGTGTTTAGGTTTCGACGTTAGTGTGAGGGTTAGTGCTAGGTTTCCATTTCAGCTGAGTGTGTAGGGTAAGTTTTAGGGTTAGAATTAGGGTTAGAGATAGAGTTAGGGTCAGGGTTCGGGTTAAGTTTAGGGTTAGGTTTATGGTTAGGATTAGGGTTAGGGTCAGAGTTGGGGGATATTTAGTATTATGTTTCGTGTTAGGGTTTCGGTTAGGGTGAAGTTTATGTTAAGTGTGAGGGTTGGGGTTCGGGTTCGTTTTAGGGGTGGGTTCAGGTAAGGGTCAGGGATAGGGTTTGGGTTAGGTTTAGGGTTAGGGTTAGGGTTAGAGTTAGGTTTAGGGTTAGCTTTAGTTTTGGTTAGGGTTAGGATTTGAATGGATTTAGGTTAGGTTTAGGGTTCTGGATAGGGTGAAATTTTGGTTAAAGGTGAGGGTTCGGTTTAGGTTTAGGGTTAGAGTTATTGTTAGGGGTTAGGGTTAGGTTTGAGCTTATGGTAGGTTTAAAGTCTGGGTTAAGGTTAGGTTAGGGTTATGGTCAGGGTTAGGATTAGGATTCCGTTTAGGGTGAGGGTTAGGATCAGAGTTATTGTAAGGGTTAGTTTTAGGTTGACATGTGCGCCAAGGTTAAGGTTATGGTTTGGTTTAGGTGTAGGGATAGGTTTAGTGTTAGGGTGAGCTTTAGTTTAGGGATAGGGTGAAGTTTAAGATAGAGTGAGGTTTAGGGTTAGGGTTATGGCTAAGGTTTGGTTTAGTTTTCAGGTTAATGTTAAGGTTGTGTTTCGTGTTAGGGTTAAGTTTACGGGTTCTGTTTACTTTTAGGGTGAGGGTTAGATTTTAGGTTAGGGTTAAGTTTAGTGTTAGGGTTCGGGTTAGGGTGACGGTTTGTGTTAGGCTTTGTGGTTGGGGTGAGGGTTAGGTTTAGGGTTAGGGTTGGGTAGGGTTCGGATTATGGTTATGGTAAGGTGTTAGGGGTTAGAGATTTAGTTTAGGGTGAGGATTTGGGTGAGTGTCTCGGTTAGTCACTGTGGTTCTGGTCATGCTTAGTTTTGGTTTATGGTTAGGGTTAGGTTTATGATCAGGTTTAGGGTTAGTGTTAGAGTTAGGGTTAAGCTTTAGGTAAGGCTTTGGTGTTTGGGGTTAGGGTTTAGGTAAGGCTTTGGTGTTTGGGGTTAGGGTTTGGGTTGGGGTTAGGGTTTGGGTTGGGGTTAGAGTTATCGTTACGGCTTAGGGTTTCTCGTTAGTGTTAGGGTTAGGGTTAGGCAGAGCATTAGGGTTAGGGTTGGAGGATACGGTTAGGGGTTAGGGTGAGGGTTATGGTTAGTTTTATGGTTAAGGTGAGGGTTTAGGGTAAGTGTTATGTTTAAGGTTAGAGTTAGGGTTAGGGTTAGGTGTAGCGTAAGTTTTCGGTTTAGGTTCAGGTTTTGAATTAGAGTTAGTGTTCTATTTAAGATCAAGGTTAGACTTAGGGTTAGGGTTAGGATTAGGTCTAGACTTAGGGTCCGGGCTAATGTAAGGCTTAGTTTTAGGGTTAGAGGGGGAGTAGCATTATGACTAGAGTTTGGTTTAAGGTTAGGGTTTGGGTTAGGTTTAGGTTTAGGGTTAAAGTTAGGGTTAGGGTTGGATGAAGTTTAGGATGGGGTGAGGGTTATTCTTATGGTTAGGGCTAGAGTTTGATTTTGTGTTCAGGTTAGTGTTAAGGTTAGGCTTAGGGTTCGGGTTCGGGTTCGGAATTTCGTTTAGGGTTAGTGTTAGGTTTAGATTCAGGGTTAGAGTGACATTTCGGTTCAGGGGGAGGGTTAAGATAAGGGTTAGGATTACGGTGAGGATTATACTTAGTGTTAGAGGTTAGGTTTACGGTTAGGATAGGGTTAAGTTTAGGGTTCATGTTAGGGTTAGTGTTAGATTAGGGTTACTGTTCGTGTTTGGGTTAGGCTTAGGGATAAGTTTAGGGATAGCTTTAGGTTTAGGGTTGGGGATAGGTTTAGGGGTTAGGGTGAGAGTTAGCATTAGGTTTACAGTTAAGGTGAGGGTTTAGGGTAAGTGCTATGGTTAGGGTTAGTGTTAGAGTTAGGGTTAGGGTGAATTTTCAGTTAATAGTGAGGGTTAGGGTAAGGGTTAGGGTTAAGGTTTAGGTTAGATTTAGGATTAAGATTAGTGTTAGGGTTAGGTTTAGGGTCCGGGTTAGGGTAGGGGTAAGGTTAGGGTTAAGGCTAGGTTTACGGTCAGGGGTAGGGCTAGGTTAGGGTTAGGGTTAGGTTTAGAGTTAGAGTTAGTGCTAGGGGTTAGGGTTAGGTTTAGGGTTAGGTTTAGAGTTATTGTTAGGGTTAGGGTAGAGTTAAGGTTAGGGTTAAGTTTAAAGTTAGGTAAGGGTTACGTTTAGGTCAGGGTTAGGGTTATTATTAGAGATAGGGTTAGGTTTAGAGAAAGGGTTAGGGTTCGTGTGAGGGTTAGTGTTAGGTTTACAGTTAAGCTGATGTTTTACAGTGTTACGGTTAGGGTCAGGGTTAGAGTTAGGTTTAGGGTTAGGTTTAGGTGTAGGGCTTGAGTGAGGCGATAGTTTAGGGTTAGATTTAGGGTGAAGGTTAAGATTAGTGTTAGTGTAAATATTAGAGTTAGGCGTTTGTGTTAAGGTTATGATCAGGTTAAGTTTAGGTTTAGAGTTAGAGTTAGGGTTAGGTTTTGGTGTTTGTGTTAATGTTAGGGTCAGGATTAGGGTAGCTTTAGGGTTAGGGTTTGGTTTAGGGTTAGGGTTAGGGTGAAGCTGAAGTTAAGGGTCAGGGTTGAGCTTAGTCTTAGCATTAGGGTTTAGGTTAGGGTTAAGGTTAGGATAGGTTTTAGGGTTAAGATTAGTTTTAGGGTTAGGGTAAGTGTTAGGGTTAAGTCATGGTTAGGTTTAGGGCTAGTTTAAGGTTAGAGGTAAGGTTAGCTTAAGGGTAGTGTTTAGGTTTCGACGTTAGTGTGAGGGTTAGTGCTAGGTTTCCATTTCAGCTGAGTGTGTAGGGTAAGTTTTAGGTTTAGAATTAGGGTTAGAGATAGAGTTAGGGTCAGGGTTCGGGTTAAGTTTAGGGTTAGGGTTTGGTTTATGGTTAGGATTAGGGTTAGGGTCAGAGTTGGGGGATATTTAGTATTATGTTTCGTGTTAGGGTTTCGGTTAGGGTGAAGTTTATGTTAAGTGTGAGGGTTGGGGTTCGGGTTCGTTTTAGGGGTGGGTTCAGGTTAGGGTCAGGGATAGGGTTTGGGTTAGGTTTAGGGTTAGGGTTAGGGTTAGGGTTAGAGTTAGGTTTAGGGTTAGCTTTAGTTTTGGTTAGGGTTAGGATTTGAATGGATTTAGGTTAGGTTTAGGGTTCTGGATAGGGTGAAATTTTGGTTAAAGGTGAGGGTTCGGTTTAGGTTTAGGGTTAGAGTTATTGTTAGGGGTTAGGGTTAGGTTTGAGCTTATGGTAGGTTTAAAGTCTGGGTTAAGGTTAGGTTAGGGTTATGGTCAGGGTTAGGATTAGGATTCCGTTTAGGGTGAGGGTTAGGATCAGAGTTATTGTAAGGGTTAGTTTTAGGTTGACATGTGCGCCAAGGTTAAGGTTATGGTTTGGTTTAGGGGTAGGGATAGGTTTAGTGTTAGGGTGAGCTTTAGTTTAGGGATAGGGTGAAGTTTAAGATAGAGTGAGGTTTAGGGTTAGGGTTATGGCTAAGGTTTGGTTTAGTTTTCAGGTTAATGTTAAGGTTGTGTTTCGTGTTAGGGCTAAGTTTACGGGTTCTGTTTACTTTGAGGGTGAGGGTTAGATTTTAGGTTAGGGTTAAGTTTAGTGTTAGGGTTCGGGTTAGGGTGACGGCTTGTGTTAGGCTTTGTGGTTGGGGTGAGGGTTAGGTTTAGGGTTAGGGTTGGGTAGGGTTCGGATTATGGTTATGGTAAGGTGTTAGGGGTTAGAGATTTAGTTTAGGGTGAGGATTTGGGTGAGTGTCTCGGTTAGTCACTGTGGTTCTGGTCATGCTTAGTTTTGGTTTATGGTTAGGGTTAGGTTTATGATCAGGTTTAGGGTTAGTGTTAGAGTTAGGGTTAAGCTTTAGGTAAGGCTTTGGTGTTTGGGGTTAGGGTTTAGGTAAGGCTTTGGTGTTTGGGGTTAGGGTTTGGGTTGGGGTTAGGGTTTGGGTTGGGGTTAGAGTTATCGTTACGGCTTAGGGTTTCTCGTTAGTGTTAGGGTTAGGGTTAGGCAGAGCATTAGGGTTAGGGTTGGAGGATACGGTTAGGGGTTAGGGTGAGGGTTATGGTTAGTTTTATGGTTAAGGTGAGGGTTTAGGGTAAGTGTTATGTTTAAGGTTAGAGTTAGGGTTAGGGTTAGGTGTAGCGTAGGTTTTCGGTTTAGGTTCAGGTTTTGAATTAGAGTTAGTGTTCTATTTAAGATCAAGGTTAGACTTAGGGTTAGGGTTAGGATTAGGTCTAGACTTAGGGTCCGGGCTAATGTAAGGCTTAGTTTTAGGGTTAGAGGGGGAGTAGCATTATGACTAGAGTTTGGTTTAAGGTTAGGGTTTGGGTTAGGTTTAGGTTTAGGGTTAAAGTTAGGGTTAGGGTTGGATGAAGTTTAGGATGGGGTGAGGGTTATTCTTATGGTTAGGGCTAGAGTTTGATTTTGTGTTCAGGTTAGTGTTAAGGTTAGGCTTAGGGTTCGGGTTCGGGTTCGGAATTTCGTTTAGGGTTAGTGTTAGGTTTAGATTCAGGGTTAGAGTGACATTTCGGTTCAGGGGGAGGGTTAAGATAAGGGTTAGGATTACGGTGAGGATTATACTTAGTGTTAGAGGTTAGGTTTACGGTTAGGATAGGGTTAAGTTTAGGGTTCATGTTAGGGTTAGTGTTAGATTAGGGTTACTGTTCGTGTTTGGGTTAGGCTTAGGGATAAGTTTAGGGATAGCTTTAGGTTTAGGGTTGGGGATAGGTTTAGGGGTTAGGGTGAGAGTTAGCATTAGGTTTACAGTTAAGGTGAGGGTTTAGGGTAAGTGCTATGGTTAGGGTTAGTGTTAGAGTTAGGGTTAGGGTGAATTTTCAGTTAATAGTGAGGGTTAGGGTAAGGGTTAGGGTTAAGGTTTAGGTTAGATTTAGGATTAAGATTAGTGTTAGGGTTAGGTTTAGGGTCCGGGTTAGGGTAGGGGTAAGGTTAGGGTTAAGGCTAGGTTTACGGTCAGGGGTAGGGCTAGGTTAGGGTTAGGGTTAGGTTTAGAGTTAGAGTTAGTGCTAGGGGTTAGGGTTAGGTTTAGGGTTAGGTTTAGAGTTATTGTTAGGGTTAGGGTAGAGTTAAGGTTAGGGTTAAGTTTAAAGTTAGGTAAGGGTTACGTTTAGGTCAGGGTTAGGGTTATTATTAGAGATAGGGTTAGGTTTAGAGAAAGGGTTAGGGTTCGTGTGAGGGTTAGTGTTAGGTTTACAGTTAAGCTGATGTTTTACAGTGTTACGGTTAGGGTCAGGGTTAGAGTTAGGTTTAGGGTTAGGTTTAGGTGTAGGGCTTGAGTGAGGCGATAGTTTAGGGTTAGATTTAGGGTGAAGGTTAAGATTAGTGTTAGTGTAAATATTAGAGTTAGGCGTTTGTGTTAAGGTTATGATCAGGTTAAGTTTAGGTTTAGAGTTAGAGTTAGGGTTAGGTTTTGGTGTTTGTGTTAATGTTAGGGTCAGGATTAGGGTAGCTTTAGGGTTAGGGTTTGGTTTAGGGTTAGGGTTAGGGTGAAGCTGAAGTTAAGGGTCAGGGTTGAGCTTAGTCTTACCATTAGGGTTTAGGTTAGGGTTAAGGTTAGGATAGGTTTTAGGGTTAAGATTAGTTTTAGGGTTAGGGTAAGTGTTAGGGTTAAGTCATGGTTAGGTTTAGGGCTAGTTTAAGGTTAGAGGTAAGGTTAGCTTAAGGGTAGTGTTTAGGTTTCGACGTTAGTGTGAGGGTTAGTGCTAGGTTTCCATTTCAGCTGAGTGTGTAGGGTAAGTTTTAGGTTTAGAATTAGGGTTAGAGATAGAGTTAGGGTCAGGGTTGGGGTTAAGTTTAGGGTTAGGGTTTGGTTTATGGTTAGGATTAGGGTTAGGGTCAGAGTTGGGGGATATTTAGTATTATGTTTCGTGTTAGGGTTTCGGTTAGGGTGAAGTTTATGTTAAGTGTGAGGGTTGGGGTTCGGGTTCGTTTTAGGGGTGGGTTCAGGTTAGGGTCAGGGATAGGGTTTGGGTTAGGTTTAGGGTTAGGGTTAGGGTTAGGGTTAGAGTTAGGTTTAGGGTTAGCTTTAGTTTTGGTTAGGGTTAGGATTTGAATGGATTTAGGTTAGGTTTAGGGTTCTGGATAGGGTGAAATTTTGGTTAAAGGTGAGGGTTCAGTTTAGGTTTAGGGTTAGAGTTATTGTTAGGGGTTAGGGTTAGGTTTGAGCTTATGGTAGGTTTAAAGTCTGGGTTAAGGTTAGGTTAGGGTTATGGTCAGGGTTAGGATTAGGATTCCGTTTAGGGTGAGGGTTAGGATCAGAGTTATTGTAAGGGTTAGTTTTAGGTTGACATGTGCGCCAAGGTTAAGGTTATGGTTTGGTTTAGGGGTAGGGATAGGTTTAGTGTTAGGGTGAGCTTTAGTTTAGGGATAGGGTGAAGTTTAAGATAGAGTGAGGTTTAGGGTTAGGGTTATGGCTAAGGTTTGGTTTAGTTTTCAGGTTAATGTTAAGGTTGTGTTTCGTGTTAGGGCTAAGTTTACGGGTTCTGTTTACTTTGAGGGTGAGGGTTAGATTTTAGGTTAGGGTTAAGTTTAGTGTTAGGGTTCGGGTTAGGGTGACGGCTTGTGTTAGGCTTTGTGGTTGGGGTGAGGGTTAGGTTTAGGGTTAGGGTTGGGTAGGGTTCGGATTATGGTTATGGTAAGGTGTTAGGGGTTAGAGATTTAGTTTAGGGTGAGGATTTGGGTGAGTGTCTCGGTTAGTCACTGTGGTTCTGGTCATGCTTAGTTTTGGTTTATGGTTAGGGTTAGGTTTATGATCAGGTTTAGGGTTAGTGTTAGAGTTAGGGTTAAGCTTTAGGTAAGGCTTTGGTGTTTGGGGTTAGGGTTTAGGTAAGGCTTTGGTGTTTGGGGTTAGGGTTTGGGTTGGGGTTAGGGTTTGGGTTGGGGTTAGAGTTATCGTTACGGCTTAGGGTTTCTCGTTAGTGTTAGGGTTAGGGTTAGGCAGAGCATTAGGGTTAGGGTTGGAGGATACGGTTAGGGGTTAGGGTGAGGGTTATGGTTAGTTTTATGGTTAAGGTGAGGGTTTAGGGTAAGTGTTATGTTTAAGGTTAGAGTTAGGGTTAGGGTTAGGTGTAGCGTAGGTTTTCGGTTTAGGTTCAGGTTTTGAATTAGAGTTAGTGTTCTATTTAAGATCAAGGTTAGACTTAGGGTTAGGGTTAGGATTAGGTCTAGACTTAGGTTCAGGGCTAATGTAAGGCTTAGTTTTAGGGTTAGAGGTGGAGTAGCATTATGACTAGAGTTTGGTTTAAGGTTAGGGTTTGGGCTAGGTTTAGGTTTAGGGTTAAAGTTAGGGTTAGGGTTGGATGAAGTTTAGGATGGGGTGAGGGTTATTCTTATGGTTAGGGCTAGAGTTTGATTTTGTGTTCAGGTTAGTGTTAAGGTTAGGCTTAGGGTTCGGGTTCGGGTTCGGAATTTCGTTTAGGGTTAGTGTTAGGTTTAGATTCAGGGTTAGAGTGACATTTCGGTTCAGGGGGAGGGTTAAGATAAGGGTTAGGATTACGGTGAGGATTATACTTAGTGTTAGAGGTTAGGTTTACGGTTAGGATAGGGTTAAGTTTAGGGTTCATGTTAGGGTTAGTGTTAGATTAGGGTTACTGTTCGTGTTTGGGTTAGGCTTAGGGATAAGTTTAGGGATAGCTTTAGGTTTAGGGTTGGGGATAGGTTTAGGGGTTAGGGTGAGAGTTAGCATTAGGTTTACAGTTAAGGTGAGGGTTTAGGGTAAGTGCTATGGTTAGGGTTAGTGTTAGAGATAGGGTTAGGGTGAATTTTCAGTTAATAGTGAGGGTTAGGGTAAGGGTTAGGGTTAAGGTTTAGGTTAGATTTAGGATTAAGATTAGTGTTAGGGTTAGGTTTAGGGTCCGGGTTAGGGTAGGGGTAAGGTTAGGGTTAAGGCTAGGTTTACGGTCAGGGGTAGGGCTAGGTTAGGGTTAGGGTTAGGTTTAGAGTTAGAGTTAGTGCTAGGGGTTAGGGTTAGGTTTAGGGTTAGGTTTAGAGTTATTGTTAGGGTTAGGGTAGAGTTAAGGTTAGGGTTAAGTTTAAAGTTAGGTAAGGGTTACGTTTAGGTCAGGGTTAGGGTTATTATTAGAGATAGGGTTAGGTTTAGAGAAAGGGTTAGGGTTCGTGTGAGGGTTAGTGTTAGGTTTACAGTTAAGCTGATGTTTTACAGTGTTACGGTTAGGGTCAGGGTTAGAGTTAGGTTTAGGGTTAGGTTTAGGTGTAGGGCTTGAGTGAGGCGATAGTTTAGGGTTAGATTTAGGGTGAAGGTTAAGATTAGTGTTAGTGTAAATATTAGAGTTAGGCGTTTGTGTTAAGGTTATGATCAGGTTAAGTTTAGGTTTAGAGTTAGAGGTAGGGTTAGGTTTTGGTGTTTGTGTTAATGTTAGGGTCAGGATTAGGGTAGCTTTAGGGTTAGGGTTTGGTTTAGGGTTAGGGTTAGGGTGAAGTTGAAGTTAAGGGTCAGGGTTGAGCTTAGTCTTAGCATTAGGGTTTAGGTTAGGGTTAAGGTTAGGATAGGTTTTAGGGTTAAGATTAGTTTTAGGGTTAGGGTAAGTGTTAGGGTTCAGTCATGGTTAGGCTTAGGGCTAGTTTAAGGTTAGAGGTAAGGTTAGCTTAAGGGTAGTGTTTAGGTTTCGACGTTAGTGTGAGGGTTAGTGCTAGGTTTCCATTTCAGCTGAGTGTGTAGGGTAAGTTTTAGGGTTAGAATTAGGGTTAGAGATAGAGTTAGGGTCAGGGTTCGGGTTAAGTTTAGGGTTAGGGTTAGGTTTATGGTTAGGATTAGGGTTAGGGTCAGAGTTGGGGGATATTTAGTATTATGTTTCGTGTTAGGGTTTCGGTTAGGGTGAAGTTTATGTTAAGTGTGAGGGTTGGGGTTCGGGTTCGTTTTAGGGGTGGGTTCAGGTAAGGGTCAGGGATAGGGTTTGGGTTAGGTTTAGGGTTAGGGTTAGGGTTAGAGTTAGGTTTAGGGTTAGCTTTAGTTTTGGTTAGGGTTAGGATTTGAATGGATTTAGGTTAGGTTTAGGGTTCTGGATAGGGTGAAATTTTGGTTAAAGGTGAGGGTTCGGTTTAGGTTTAGGGTTAGAGTTATTGTTAGGGGTTAGGGTTAGGTTTGAGCTTATGGTAGGTTTAAAGTCTGGGTTAAGGTTAGGTTAGGGTTATGGTCAGGGTTAGGATTAGGATTCCGTTTAGGGTGAGGGTTAGGATCAGAGTTATTGTAAGGGTTAGTTTTAGGTTGACATGTGCGCCAAGGTTAAGGTTATGGTTTGGTTTAGGTGTAGGGATAGGTTTAGTGTTAGGGTGAGCTTTAGTTTAGGGATAGGGTGAAGTTTAAGATAGAGTGAGGTTTAGGGTTAGGGTTATGGCTAAGGTTTGGTTTAGTTTTCAGGTTAATGTTAAGGTTGTGTTTCGTGTTAGGGTTAAGTTTACGGGTTCTGTTTACTTTTAGGGTGAGGGTTAGATTTTAGGTTAGGGTTAAGTTTAGTGTTAGGGTTCGGGTTAGGGTGACGGTTTGTGTTAGGCTTTGTGGTTGGGGTGAGGGTTAGGTTTAGGGTTAGGGTTGGGTAGGGTTCGGATTATGGTTATGGTAAGGTGTTAGGGGTTAGAGATTTAGTTTAGGGTGAGGATTTGGGTGAGTGTCTCGGTTAGTCACTGTGGTTCTGGTCATGCTTAGTTTTGGTTTATGGTTAGGGTTAGGTTTATGATCAGGTTTAGGGTTAGTGTTAGAGTTAGGGTTAAGCTTTAGGTAAGGCTTTGGTGTTTGGGGTTAGGGTTTAGGTAAGGCTTTGGTGTTTGGGGTTAGGGTTTGGGTTGGGGTTAGGGTTTGGGTTGGGGTTAGAGTTATCGTTACGGCTTAGGGTTTCTCGTTAGTGTTAGGGTTAGGGTTAGGCAGAGCATTAGGGTTAGGGTTGGAGGATACGGTTAGGGGTTAGGGTGAGGGTTATGGTTAGTTTTATGGTTAAGGTGAGGGTTTAGGGTAAGTGTTATGTTTAAGGTTAGAGTTAGGGTTAGGGTTAGGTGTAGCGTAAGTTTTCGGTTTAGGTTCAGGTTTTGAATTAGAGTTAGTGTTCTATTTAAGATCAAGGTTAGACTTAGGGTTAGGGTTAGGATTAGGTCTAGACTTAGGGTCAGGGCTAATGTAAGGCTTAGTTTTAGGGTTAGAGGGGGAGTAGCATTATGACTAGAGTTTGGTTTAAGGTTAGGGTTTGGGTTAGGTTTAGGTTTAGGGTTAAAGTTAGGGTTAGGGTTGGATGAAGTTTAGGATGGGGTGAGGGTTATTCTTATGGTTAGGGCTAGAGTTTGATTTTGTGTTCAGGTTAGTGTTAAGGTTAGGCTTAGGGTTCGGGTTCGGAATTTCGTTTAGGGTTAGTGTTAGGTTTAGATTCAGGGTTAGAGTGACATTTCGGTTCAGGGGGAGGGTTAAGATAAGGGTTAGGATTACGGTGAGGATTATACTTAGTGTTAGAGGTTAGGTTTACGGTTAGGATAGGGTTAAGTTTAGGGTTCATGTTAGGGTTAGTGTTAGATTAGGGTTACTGTTCGTGTTTGGGTTAGGCTTAGGGATAAGTTTAGGGATAGCTTTAGGTTTAGGGTTGGGGATAGGTTTAGGGGTTAGGGTGAGAGTTAGCATTAGGTTTACAGTTAAGGTGAGGGTTTAGGGTAAGTGCTATGGTTAGGGTTAGTGTTAGAGTTAGGGTTAGGGTGAATTTTCAGTTAATAGTGAGGGTTAGGGTAAGGGTTAGGGTTAAGGTTTAGGTTAGATTTAGGATTAAGATTAGTGTTAGGGTTAGGTTTAGGGTCCGGGTTAGGGTAGGGGTAAGGTTAGGGTTAAGGCTAGGTTTACGGTCAGGGGTAGGGCTAGGTTAGGGTTAGGGTTAGGTTTAGAGTTAGAGTTAGTGCTAGGGGTTAGGGTTAGGTTTAGGGTTAGGTTTAGAGTTATTGTTAGGGTTAGGGTAGAGTTAAGGTTAGGGTTAAGTTTAAAGTTAGGTAAGGGTTACGTTTAGGTCAGGGTTAGGGTTATTATTAGAGATAGGGTTAGGTTTAGAGAAAGGGTTAGGGTTCGTGTGAGGGTTAGTGTTAGGTTTACAGTTAAGCTGATGTTTTACAGTGTTACGGTTAGGGTCAGGGTTAGAGTTAGGTTTAGGGTTAGGTTTAGGTGTAGGGCTTGAGTGAGGCGATAGTTTAGGGTTAGATTTAGGGTGAAGGTTAAGATTAGTGTTAGTGTAAATATTAGAGTTAGGCGTTTGTGTTAAGGTTATGATCAGGTTAAGTTTAGGTTTAGAGTTAGAGGTAGGGTTAGGTTTTGGTGTTTGTGTTAATGTTAGGGTCAGGATTAGGGTAGCTTTAGGGTTAGGGTTTGGTTTAGGGTTAGGGTTAGGGTGAAGTTGAAGTTAAGGGTCAGGGTTGAGCTTAGTCTTAGCATTAGGGTTTAGGTTAGGGTTAAGGTTAGGATAGGTTTTAGGGTTAAGATTAGTTTTAGGGTTAGGGTAAGTGTTAGGGTTCAGTCATGGTTAGGCTTAGGGCTAGTTTAAGGTTAGAGGTAAGGTTAGCTTAAGGGTAGTGTTTAGGTTTCGACGTTAGTGTGAGGGTTAGTGCTAGGTTTCCATTTCAGCTGAGTGTGTAGGGTAAGTTTTAGGGTTAGAATTAGGGTTAGAGATAGAGTTAGGGTCAGGGTTCGGGTTAAGTTTAGGGTTAGGGTTAGGTTTATGGTTAGGATTAGGGTTAGGGTCAGAGTTGGGGGATATTTAGTATTATGTTTCGTGTTAGGGTTTCGGTTAGGGTGAAGTTTATGTTAAGTGTGAGGGTTGGGGTTCGGGTTCGTTTTAGGGGTGGGTTCAGGTTAGGGTCAGGGATAGGGTTTGGGTTAGGTTTAGGGTTAGGGTTAGGGTTAGAGTTAGGTTTAGGGTTAGCTTTAGTTTTGGTTAGGGTTAGGATTTGAATGGATTTAGGTTAGGTTTAGGGTTCTGGATAGGGTGAAATTTTGGTTAAAGGTGAGGGTTCGGTTTAGGTTTAGGGTTAGAGTTATTGTTAGGGGTTAGGGTTAGGTTTGAGCTTATGGTAGGTTTAAAGTCTGGGTTAAGGTTAGGTTAGGGTTATGGTCAGGGTTAGGATTAGGATTCCGTTTAGGGTGAGGGTTAGGATCAGAGTTATTGTAAGGGTTAGTTTTAGGTTGACATGTGCGCCAAGGTTAAGGTTATGGTTTGGTTTAGGTGTAGGGATAAGTTTAGTGTTAGGGTGAGCTTTAGTTTAGGGATAGGGTGAAGTTTAAGATAGAGTGAGGTTTAGGGTTAGGGTTATGGCTAAGGTTTGGTTTAGTTTTCAGGTTAATGTTAAGGTTGTGTTTCGTGTTAGGGTTAAGTTTACGGGTTCTGTTTACTTTTAGGGTGAGGGTTAGATTTTAGGTTAGGGTTAAGTTTAGTGTTAGGGTTCGGGTTAGGGTGACGGTTTGTGTTAGGCTTTGTGGTTGGGGTGAGGGTTAGGTTTAGGGTTAGGGTTGGGTAGGGTTCGGATTATGGTTATGGTAAGGTGTTAGGGGTTAGAGATTTAGTTTAGGGTGAGGATTTGGGTGAGTGTCTCGGTTAGTCACTGTGGTTCTGGTCATGCTTAGTTTTGGTTTATGGTTAGGGTTAGGTTTATGATCAGGTTTAGGGTTAGTGTTAGAGTTAGGGTTAAGCTTTAGGTAAGGCTTTGGTGTTTGGGGTTAGGGTTTAGGTAAGGCTTTGGTGTTTGGGGTTAGGGTTTGGGTTGGGGTTAGGGTTTGGGTTGGGGTTAGAGTTATCGTTACGGCTTAGGGTTTCTCGTTAGTGTTAGGGTTAGGGTTAGGCAGAGCATTAGGGTTAGGGTTGGAGGATACGGTTAGGGGTTAGGGTGAGGGTTATGGTTAGTTTTATGGTTAAGGTGAGGGTTTAGGGTAAGTGTTATGTTTAAGGTTAGAGTTAGGGTTAGGGTTAGGTGTAGCGTAAGTTTTCGGTTTAGGTTCAGGTTTTGAATTAGAGTTAGTGTTCTATTTAAGATCAAGGTTAGACTTAGGGTTAGGGTTAGGATTAGGTCTAGACTTAGGGTCAGGGCTAATGTAAGGCTTAGTTTTAGGGTTAGAGGGGGAGTAGCATTATGACTAGAGTTTGGTTTAAGGTTAGGGTTTGGGTTAGGTTTAGGTTTAGGGTTAAAGTTAGGGTTAGGGTTGGATGAAGTTTAGGATGGGGTGAGGGTTATTCTTATGGTTAGGGCTAGAGTTTGATTTTGTGTTCAGGTTAGTGTTAAGGTTAGGCTTAGGGTTCGGGTTCGGGTTCGGAATTTCGTTTAGGGTTAGTGTTAGGTTTAGATTCAGGGTTAGAGTGACATTTCGGTTCAGGGGGAGGGTTAAGATAAGGGTTAGGATTACGGTGAGGATTATACTTAGTGTTAGAGGTTAGGTTTACGGTTAGGATAGGGTTAAGTTTAGGGTTCATGTTAGGGTTAGTGTTAGATTAGGGTTACTGTTCGTGTTTGGGTTAGGCTTAGGGATAAGTTTAGGGATAGCTTTAGGTTTAGGGTTGGGGATAGGTTTAGGGGTTAGGGTGAGAGTTAGCATTAGGTTTACAGTTAAGGTGAGGGTTTAGGGTAAGTGCTATGGTTAGGGTTAGTGTTAGAGTTAGGGTTAGGGTGAATTTTCAGTTAATAGTGAGGGTTAGGGTAAGGGTTAGGGTTAAGGTTTAGGTTAGATTTAGGATTAAGATTAGTGTTAGGGTTAGGTTTAGGGTCCGGGTTAGGGTAGGGGTAAGGTTAGGGTTAAGGCTAGGTTTACGGTCAGGGGTAGGGCTAGGTTAGGGTTAGGGTTAGGTTTAGAGTTAGAGTTAGTGCTAGGGGTTAGGGTTAGGTTTAGGGTTAGGTTTAGAGTTATTGTTAGGGTTAGGGTAGAGTTAAGGTTAGGGTTAAGTTTAAAGTTAGGTAAGGGTTACGTTTAGGTCAGGGTTAGGGTTATTATTAGAGATAGGGTTAGGTTTAGAGAAAGGGTTAGGGTTCGTGTGAGGGTTAGTGTTAGGTTTACAGTTAAGCTGATGTTTTACAGTGTTACGGTTAGGGTCAGGGTTAGAGTTAGGTTTAGGGTTAGGTTTAGGTGTAGGGCTTGAGTGAGGCGATAGTTTAGGGTTAGATTTAGGGTGAAGGTTAAGATTAGTGTTAGTGTAAATATTAGAGTTAGGCGTTTGTGTTAAGGTTATGATCAGGTTAAGTTTAGGTTTAGAGTTAGAGTTAGGGTTAGGTTTTGGTGTTTGTGTTAATGTTAGGGTCAGGATTAGGGTAGCTTTAGGGTTAGGGTTTGGTTTAGGGTTAGGGTTAGAGTGAAGTTGAAGTTAAGGGTCAGGGTTGAGCTTAGTCTTAGCATTAGGGTTTAGGGTTAGGGTTAAGGTTAGGATAGGTTTTAGGGTTAAGATTAGTTTTAGGGTTAGGGTAAGTGTTAGGGTTAAGTCATGGTTAGGTTTAGGGCTAGTTTAAGGTTAGAGGTAAGGTTAGCTTAAGGGTAGTGTTTAGGTTTCGACGTTAGTGTGAGGGTTAGTGCTAGGTTTCCATTTCAGCTGAGTGTGTAGGGTAAGTTTTAGGGTTAGAATTAGGGTTAGAGATAGAGTTAGGGTCAGGGTTCGGGTTAAGTTTAGGGTTAGGGTTAGGTTTATGGTTAGGATTAGGGTTAGGGTCAGAGTTGGGGGATATTTAGTATTATGTTTCGTGTTAGGGTTTCGGTTAGGGTGAAGTTTATGTTAAGTGTGAGGGTTGGGGTTCGGGTTCGTTTTAGGGGTGGGTTCAGGTTAGGGTCAGGGATAGGGTTTGGGTTAGGTTTAGGGTTAGGGTTAGGGTTAGAGTTAGGTTTAGGGTTAGCTTTAGTTTTGGTTAGGGTTAGGATTTGAATGGATTTAGGTTAGGTTTAGGGTTCTGGATAGGGTGAAATTTTGGTTAAAGGTGAGGGTTCGGTTGAGGTTTAGGGTTAGAGTTATTGTTAGGGGTTAGGGTTAGGTTTGAGCTTATGGTAGGTTTAAAGTCTGGGTTAAGGTTAGGTTAGGGTTATGGTCAGGGTTAGGATTAGGATTCCGTTTAGGGTGAGGGTTAGGATCAGAGTTATTGTAAGGGTTAGTTTTAGGTTGACATGTGCGCCAAGGTTAAGGTTATGGTTTGGTTTAGGGGTAGGGATAGGTTTAGTGTTAGGGTGAGCTTTAGTTTAGGGATAGGGTGAAGTTTAAGATAGAGTGAGGTTTAGGGTTAGGGTTATGGCTAAGGTTTGGTTTAGTTTTCAGGTTAATGTTAAGGTTGTGTTTCGTGTTTGGGTTAAGTTTACGGGTTCTGTTTACTTTTAGGGTGAGGGTTAGATTTTAGGTTAGGGTTAAGTTTAGTGTTAGGGTTCGGGTTAGGGTGACGGTTTGTGTTAGGCTTTGTGGTTGGGGTGAGGGTTAGGTTTAGGGTTAGGGTTGGGTAGGGTTCGGATTATGGTTATGGTAAGGTGTTAGGGGTTAGAGATTTAGTTTAGGGTGAGGATTTGGGTGAGTGTCTCGGTTAGTCACTGTGGTTCTGGTCATGCTTAGTTTTGGTTTATGGTTAGGGTTAGGTTTATGATCAGGTTTAGGGTTAGTGTTAGAGTTAGGGTTAAGCTTTAGGTAAGGCTTTGGTGTTTGGGGTTAGGGTTTAGGTAAGGCTTTGGTGTTTGGGGTTAGGGTTTGGGTTGGGGTTAGGGTTTGGGTTGGGGTTAGAGTTATCGTTACGGCTTAGGATTTCTCGTTAGTGTTAGGGTTAGGGTTAGGCAGAGCATTAGGGTTAGGGTTGGAGGATACGGTTAGGGGTTAGGGTGAGGGTTATGGTTAGTTTTATGGTTAAGGTGAGGGTTTAGGGTAAGTGTTATGTTTAAGGTTAGAGTTAGGGTTAGGGTTAGGTGTAGCGTAAGTTTTCGGTTTAGGTTCAGGTTTTGAATTAGAGTTAGTGTTCTATTTAAGATCAAGGTTAGACTTAGGGTTAGGGTTAGGATTAGGTCTAGACTTAGGGTCCGGGCTAATGTAAGGCTTAGTTTTAGGGTTAGAGGGGGAGTAGCATTATGACTAGAGTTTGGTTTAAGGTTAGGGTTTGGGTTAGGTTTAGGTTTAGGGTTAAAGTTAGGGTTAGGGTTGGATGAAGTTTAGGATGGGGTGAGGGTTATTCTTATGGTTAGGGCTAGAGTTTGATTTTGTGTTCAGGTTAGTGTTAAGGTTAGGCTTAGGGTTCGGGTTCGGGTTCGGAATTTCGTTTAGGGTTAGTGTTAGGTTTAGATTCAGGGTTAGAGTGACATTTCGGTTCAGGGGGAGGGTTAAGATAAGGGTTAGGATTACGGTGAGGATTATACTTAGTGTTAGAGGTTAGGTTTACGGTTAGGATAGGGTTAAGTTTAGGGTTCATGTTAGGGTTAGTGTTAGATTAGGGTTACTGTTCGTGTTTGGGTTAGGCTTAGGGATAAGTTTAGGGATAGCTTTAGGTTTAGGGTTGGGGATAGGTTTAGGGGTTAGGGTGAGAGTTAGCATTAGGTTTACAGTTAAGGTGAGGGTTTAGGGTAAGTGCTATGGTTAGGGTTAGTGTTAGAGTTAGGGTTAGGGTGAATTTTCAGTTAATAGTGAGGGTTAGGGTAAGGGTTAGGGTTAAGGTTTAGGTTAGATTTAGGATTAAGATTAGTGTTAGGGTTAGGTTTAGGGTCCGGGTTAGGGTAGGGGTAAGGTTAGGGTTAAGGCTAGGTTTACGGTCAGGGGTAGGGCTAGGTTAGGGTTAGGGTTAGGTTTAGAGTTAGAGTTAGTGCTAGGGGTTAGGGTTAGGTTTAGGGTTAGGTTTAGAGTTATTGTTAGGGTTAGGGTAGAGTTAAGGTTAGGGTTAAGTTTAAAGTTAGGTAAGGGTTACGTTTAGGTCAGGGTTAGGGTTATTATTAGAGATAGGGTTAGGTTTAGAGAAAGGGTTAGGGTTCGTGTGAGGGTTAGTGTTAGGTTTACAGTTAAGCTGATGTTTTACAGTGTTACGGTTAGGGTCAGGGTTAGAGTTAGGTTTAGGGTTAGGTTTAGGTGTAGGGCTTGAGTGAGGCGATAGTTTAGGGTTAGATTTAGGGTGAAGGTTAAGATTAGTGTTAGTGTAAATATTAGAGTTAGGCGTTTGTGTTAAGGTTATGATCAGGTTAAGTTTAGGTTTAGAGTTAGAGTTAGGGTTAGGTTTTGGTGTTTGTGTTAATGTTAGGGTCAGGATTAGGGTAGCTTTAGGGTTAGGGTTTGGTTTAGGGTTAGGGTTAGAGTGAAGTTGAAGTTAAGGGTCAGGGTTGAGCTTAGTCTTAGCATTAGGGTTTAGGGTTAGGGTTAAGGTTAGGATAGGTTTTAGGGTTAAGATTAGTTTTAGGGTTAGGGTAAGTGTTAGGGTTAAGTCATGGTTAGGTTTAGGGCTAGTTTAAGGTTAGAGGTAAGGTTAGCTTAAGGGTAGTGTTTAGGTTTCGACGTTAGTGTGAGGGTTAGTGCTAGGTTTCCATTTCAGCTGAGTGTGTAGGGTAAGTTTTAGGGTTAGAATTAGGGTTAGAGATAGAGTTAGGGTCAGGGTTCGGGTTAAGTTTAGGGTTAGGGTTAGGTTTATGGTTAGGATTAGGGTTAGGGTCAGAGTTGGGGGATATTTAGTATTATGTTTCGTGTTAGGGTTTCGGTTAGGGTGAAGTTTATGTTAAGTGTGAGGGTTGGGGTTCGGGTTCGTTTTAGGGGTGGGTTCAGGTTAGGGTCAGGGATAGGGTTTGGGTTAGGTTTAGGGTTAGGGTTAGGGTTAGAGTTAGGTTTAGGGTTAGCTTTAGTTTTGGTTAGGGTTAGGATTTGAATGGATTTAGGTTAGGTTTAGGGTTCTGGATAGGGTGAAATTTTGGTTAAAGGTGAGGGTTCGGTTGAGGTTTAGGGTTAGAGTTATTGTTAGGGGTTAGGGTTAGGTTTGAGCTTATGGTAGGTTTAAAGTCTGGGTTAAGGTTAGGTTAGGGTTATGGTCAGGGTTAGGATTAGGATTCCGTTTAGGGTGAGGGCTAGGATCAGAGTTATTGTAAGGGTTAGTTTTAGGTTGACATGTGCGCCAAGGTTAAGGTTATGGTTTGGTTTAGGGGTAGGGATAGGTTTAGTGTTAGGGTGAGCTTTAGTTTAGGGATAGGGTGAAGTTTAAGATAGAGTGAGGTTTAGGGTTAGGGTTATGGCTAAGGTTTGGTTTAGTTTTCAGGTTAATGTTAAGGTTGTGTTTCGTGTTTGGGTTAAGTTTACGGGTTCTGTTTACTTTTAGGGTGAGGGTTAGATTTTAGGTTAGGGTTAAGTTTAGTGTTAGGGTTCGGGTTAGGGTGACGGTTTGTGTTAGGCTTTGTGGTTGGGGTGAGGGTTAGGTTTAGGGTTAGGGTTGGGTAGGGTTCGGATTATGGTTATGGTAAGGTGTTAGGGGTTAGAGATTTAGTTTAGGGTGAGGATTTGGGTGAGTGTCTCGGTTAGTCACTGTGGTTCTGGTCATGCTTAGTTTTGGTTTATGGTTAGGGTTAGGTTTATGATCAGGTTTAGGGTTAGTGTTAGAGTTAGGGTTAAGCTTTAGGTAAGGCTTTGGTGTTTGGGGTTAGGGTTTAGGTAAGGCTTTGGTGTTTGGGGTTAGGGTTTGGGTTGGGGTTAGGGTTTGGGTTGGGGTTAGAGTTATCGTTACGGCTTAGGGTTTCTCGTTAGTGTTAGGGTTAGGGTTAGGCAGAGCATTAGGGTTAGGGTTGGAGGATACGGTTAGGGGTTAGGGTGAGGGTTATGGTTAGTTTTATGGTTAAGGTGAGGGTTTAGGGTAAGTGTTATGTTTAAGGTTAGAGTTAGGGTTAGGGTTAGGTGTAGCGTAAGTTTTCGGTTTAGGTTCAGGTTTTGAATTAGAGTTAGTGTTCTATTTAAGATCAAGGTTAGACTTAGGGTTAGGGTTAGGATTAGGTCTAGACTTAGGGTCCGGGCTAATGTAAGGCTTAGTTTTAGGGTTAGAGGGGGAGTAGCATTATGACTAGAGTTTGGTTTAAGGTTAGGGTTTGGGTTAGGTTTAGGTTTAGGGTTAAAGTTAGGGTTAGGGTTGGATGAAGTTTAGGATGGGGTGAGGGTTATTCTTATGGTTAGGGCTAGAGTTTGATTTTGTGTTCAGGTTAGTGTTAAGGTTAGGCTTAGGGTTCGGGTTCGGGTTCGGAATTTCGTTTAGGGTTAGTGTTAGGTTTAGATTCAGGGTTAGAGTGACATTTCGGTTCAGGGGGAGGGTTAAGATAAGGGTTAGGATTACGGTGAGGATTATACTTAGTGTTAGAGGTTAGGTTTACGGTTAGGATAGGGTTAAGTTTAGGGTTCATGTTAGGGTTAGTGTTAGATTAGGGTTACTGTTCGTGTTTGGGTTAGGCTTAGGGATAAGTTTAGGGATAGCTTTAGGTTTAGGGTTGGGGATAGGTTTAGGGGTTAGGGTGAGAGTTAGCATTAGGTTTACAGTTAAGGTGAGGGTTTAGGGTAAGTGCTATGGTTAGGGTTAGTGTTAGAGTTAGGGTTAGGGTGAATTTTCAGTTAATAGTGAGGGTTAGGGTAAGGGTTAGGGTTAAGGTTTAGGTTAGATTTAGGATTAAGATTAGTGTTAGGGTTAGGTTTAGGGTCCGGGTTAGGGTAGGGGTAAGGTTAGGGTTAAGGCTAGGTTTACGGTCAGGGGTAGGGCTAGGTTAGGGTTAGGGTTAGGTTTAGAGTTAGAGTTAGTGCTAGGGGTTAGGGTTAGGTTTAGGGTTAGGTTTAGAGTTATTGTTAGGGTTAGGGTAGAGTTAAGGTTAGGGTTAAGTTTAAAGTTAGGTAAGGGTTACGTTTAGGTCAGGGTTAGGGTTATTATTAGAGATAGGGTTAGGTTTAGAGAAAGGGTTAGGGTTCGTGTGAGGGTTAGTGTTAGGTTTACAGTTAAGCTGATGTTTTACAGTGTTACGGTTAGGGTCAGGGTTAGAGTTAGGTTTAGGGTTAGGTTTAGGTGTAGGGCTTGAGTGAGGCGATAGTTTAGGGTTAGATTTAGGGTGAAGGTTAAGATTAGTGTTAGTGTAAATATTAGAGTTAGGCGTTTGTGTTAAGGTTATGATCAGGTTAAGTTTAGGTTTAGAGTTAGAGTTAGGGTTAGGTTTTGGTGTTTGTGTTAATGTTAGGGTCAGGATTAGGGTAGCTTTAGGGTTAGGGTTTGGTTTAGGGTTAGGGTTAGAGTGAAGTTGAAGTTAAGGGTCAGGGTTGAGCTTAGTCTTAGCATTAGGGTTTAGGGTTAGGGTTAAGGTTAGGATAGGTTTTAGGGTTAAGATTAGTTTTAGGGTTAGGGTAAGTGTTAGGGTTAAGTCATGGTTAGGTTTAGGGCTAGTTTAAGGTTAGAGGTAAGGTTAGCTTAAGGGTAGTGTTTAGGTTTCGACGTTAGTGTGAGGGTTAGTGCTAGGTTTCCATTTCAGCTGAGTGTGTAGGGTAAGTTTTAGGGTTAGAATTAGGGTTAGAGATAGAGTTAGGGTCAGGGTTCGGGTTAAGTTTAGGGTTAGGGTTAGGTTTATGGTTAGGATTAGGGTTAGGGTCAGAGTTGGGGGATATTTAGTATTATGTTTCGTGTTAGGGTTTCGGTTAGGGTGAAGTTTATGTTAAGTGTGAGGGTTGGGGTTCGGGTTCGTTTTAGGGGTGGGTTCAGGTTAGGGTCAGGGATAGGGTTTGGGTTAGGTTTAGGGTTAGGGTTAGGGTTAGAGTTAGGTTTAGGGTTAGCTTTAGTTTTGGTTAGGGTTAGGATTTGAATGGATTTAGGTTAGGTTTAGGGTTCTGGATAGGGTGAAATTTTGGTTAAAGGTGAGGGTTCGGTTGAGGTTTAGGGTTAGAGTTATTGTTAGGGGTTAGGGTTAGGTTTGAGCTTATGGTAGGTTTAAAGTCTGGGTTAAGGTTAGGTTAGGGTTATGGTCAGGGTTAGGATTAGGATTCCGTTTAGGGTGAGGGCTAGGATCAGAGTTATTGTAAGGGTTAGTTTTAGGTTGACATGTGCGCCAAGGTTAAGGTTATGGTTTGGTTTAGGGGTAGGGATAGGTTTAGTGTTAGGGTGAGCTTTAGTTTAGGGATAGGGTGAAGTTTAAGATAGAGTGAGGTTTAGGGTTAGGGTTATGGCTAAGGTTTGGTTTAGTTTTCAGGTTAATGTTAAGGTTGTGTTTCGTGTTTGGGTTAAGTTTACGGGTTCTGTTTACTTTTAGGGTGAGGGTTAGATTTTAGGTTAGGGTTAAGTTTAGTGTTAGGGTTCGGGTTAGGGTGACGGTTTGTGTTAGGCTTTGTGGTTGGGGTGAGGGTTAGGTTTAGGGTTAGGGTTGGGTAGGGTTCGGATTATGGTTATGGTAAGGTGTTAGGGGTTAGAGATTTAGTTTAGGGTGAGGATTTGGGTGAGTGTCTCGGTTAGTCACTGTGGTTCTGGTCATGCTTAGTTTTGGTTTATGGTTAGGGTTAGGTTTATGATCAGGTTTAGGGTTAGTGTTAGAGTTAGGGTTAAGCTTTAGGTAAGGCTTTGGTGTTTGGGGTTAGGGTTTAGGTAAGGCTTTGGTGTTTGGGGTTAGGGTTTGGGTTGGGGTTAGGGTTTGGGTTGGGGTTAGAGTTATCGTTACGGCTTAGGGTTTCTCGTTAGTGTTAGGGTTAGGGTTAGGCAGAGCATTAGGGTTAGGGTTGGAGGATACGGTTAGGGGTTAGGGTGAGGGTTATGGTTAGTTTTATGGTTAAGGTGAGGGTTTAGGGTAAGTGTTATGTTTAAGGTTAGAGTTAGGGTTAGGGTTAGGTGTAGCGTAAGTTTTCGGTTTAGGTTCAGGTTTTGAATTAGAGTTAGTGTTCTATTTAAGATCAAGGTTAGACTTAGGGTTAGGGTTAGGATTAGGTCTAGACTTAGGGTCCGGGCTAATGTAAGGCTTAGTTTTAGGGTTAGAGGGGGAGTAGCATTATGACTAGAGTTTGGTTTAAGGTTAGGGTTTGGGTTAGGTTTAGGTTTAGGGTTAAAGTTAGGGTTAGGGTTGGATGAAGTTTAGGATGGGGTGAGGGTTATTCTTATGGTTAGGGCTAGAGTTTGATTTTGTGTTCAGGTTAGTGTTAAGGTTAGGCTTAGGGTTCGGGTTCGGGTTCGGAATTTCGTTTAGGGTTAGTGTTAGGTTTAGATTCAGGGTTAGAGTGACATTTCGGTTCAGGGGGAGGGTTAAGATAAGGGTTAGGATTACGGTGAGGATTATACTTAGTGTTAGAGGTTAGGTTTACGGTTAGGATAGGGTTAAGTTTAGGGTTCATGTTAGGGTTAGTGTTAGATTAGGGTTACTGTTCGTGTTTGGGTTAGGCTTAGGGATAAGTTTAGGGATAGCTTTAGGTTTAGGGTTGGGGATAGGTTTAGGGGTTAGGGTGAGAGTTAGCATTAGGTTTACAGTTAAGGTGAGGGTTTAGGGTAAGTGCTATGGTTAGGGTTAGTGTTAGAGTTAGGGTTAGGGTGAATTTTCAGTTAATAGTGAGGGTTAGGGTAAGGGTTAGGGTTAAGGTTTAGGTTAGATTTAGGATTAAGATTAGTGTTAGGGTTAGGTTTAGGGTCCGGGTTAGGGTAGGGGTAAGGTTAGGGTTAAGGCTAGGTTTACGGTCAGGGGTAGGGCTAGGTTAGGGTTAGGGTTAGGTTTAGAGTTAGAGTTAGTGCTAGGGGTTAGGGTTAGGTTTAGGGTTAGGTTTAGAGTTATTGTTAGGGTTAGGGTAGAGTTAAGGTTAGGGTTAAGTTTAAAGTTAGGTAAGGGTTACGTTTAGGTCAGGGTTAGGGTTATTATTAGAGATAGGGTTAGGTTTAGAGAAAGGGTTAGGGTTCGTGTGAGGGTTAGTGTTAGGTTTACAGTTAAGCTGATGTTTTACAGTGTTACGGTTAGGGTCAGGGTTAGAGTTAGGTTTAGGGTTAGGTTTAGGTGTAGGGCTTGAGTGAGGCGATAGTTTAGGGTTAGATTTAGGGTGAAGGTTAAGATTAGTGTTAGTGTAAATATTAGAGTTAGGCGTTTGTGTTAAGGTTATGATCAGGTTAAGTTTAGGTTTAGAGTTAGAGTTAGGGTTAGGTTTTGGTGTTTGTGTTAATGTTAGGGTCAGGATTAGGGTAGCTTTAGGGTTAGGGTTTGGTTTAGGGTTAGGGTTAGAGTGAAGTTGAAGTTAAGGGTCAGGGTTGAGCTTAGTCTTAGCATTAGGGTTTAGGGTTAGGGTTAAGGTTAGGATAGGTTTTAGGGTTAAGATTAGTTTTAGGGTTAGGGTAAGTGTTAGGGTTAAGTCATGGTTAGGTTTAGGGCTAGTTTAAGGTTAGAGGTAAGGTTAGCTTAAGGGTAGTGTTTAGGTTTCGACGTTAGTGTGAGGGTTAGTGCTAGGTTTCCATTTCAGCTGAGTGTGTAGGGTAAGTTTTAGGGTTAGAATTAGGGTTAGAGATAGAGTTAGGGTCAGGGTTCGGGTTAAGTTTAGGGTTAGGGTTAGGTTTATGGTTAGGATTAGGGTTAGGGTCAGAGTTGGGGGATATTTAGTATTATGTTTCGTGTTAGGGTTTCGGTTAGGGTGAAGTTTATGTTAAGTGTGAGGGTTGGGGTTCGGGTTCGTTTTAGGGGTGGGTTCAGGTTAGGGTCAGGGATAGGGTTTGGGTTAGGTTTAGGGTTAGGGTTAGGGTTAGAGTTAGGTTTAGGGTTAGCTTTAGTTTTGGTTAGGGTTAGGATTTGAATGGATTTAGGTTAGGTTTAGGGTTCTGGATAGGGTGAAATTTTGGTTAAAGGTGAGGGTTCGGTTGAGGTTTAGGGTTAGAGTTATTGTTAGGGGTTAGGGTTAGGTTTGAGCTTATGGTAGGTTTAAAGTCTGGGTTAAGGTTAGGTTAGGGTTATGGTCAGGGTTAGGATTAGGATTCCGTTTAGGGTGAGGGCTAGGATCAGAGTTATTGTAAGGGTTAGTTTTAGGTTGACATGTGCGCCAAGGTTAAGGTTATGGTTTCGTTTAGGGGTAGGGATAGGTTTAGTGTTAGGGTGAGCTTTAGTTTAGGGATAGGGTGAAGTTTAAGATAGAGTGAGATTTAGGGTTAGGGTTATGGCTAAGGTTTGGTTTAGTTTTCAGGTTAATGTTAAGGTTGTGTTTCGTGTTTGGGTTAAGTTTACGGGTTCTGTTTACTTTTAGGGTGAGGGTTAGATTTTAGGTTAGGGTTAAGTTTAGTGTTAGGGTTCGGGTTAGGGTGACGGTTTGTGTTAGGCTTTGTGGTTGGGGTGAGGGTTAGGTTTAGGGTTAGGGTTGGGTAGGGTTCGGATTATGGTTATGGTAAGGTGTTAGGGGTTAGAGATTTAGTTTAGGGTGAGGATTTGGGTGAGTGTCTCGGTTAGTCACTGTGGTTCTGGTCATGCTTAGTTTTGGTTTATGGTTAGGGTTAGGTTTATGATCAGGTTTAGGGTTAGTGTTAGAGTTAGGGTTAAGCTTTAGGTAAGGCTTTGGTGTTTGGGGTTAGGGTTTAGGTAAGGCTTTGGTGTTTGGGGTTAGGGTTTGGGTTGGGGTTAGGGTTTGGGTTGGGGTTAGAGTTATCGTTACGGCTTAGGGTTTCTCGTTAGTGTTAGGGTTAGGGTTAGGCAGAGCATTAGGGTTAGGGTTGGAGGATACGGTTAGGGGTTAGGGTGAGGGTTATGGTTAGTTTTATGGTTAAGGTGAGGGTTTAGGGTAAGTGTTATGTTTAAGGTTAGAGTTAGGGTTAGGGTTAGGTGTAGCGTAAGTTTTCGGTTTAGGTTCAGGTTTTGAATTAGAGTTAGTGTTCTATTTAAGATCAAGGTTAGACTTAGGGTTAGGGTTAGGATTAGGTCTAGACTTAGGGTCCGGGCTAATGTAAGGCTTAGTTTTAGGGTTAGAGGGGGAGTAGCATTATGACTAGAGTTTGGTTTAAGGTTAGGGTTTGGGTTAGGTTTAGGTTTAGGGTTAAAGTTAGGGTTAGGGTTGGATGAAGTTTAGGATGGGGTGAGGGTTATTCTTATGGTTAGGGCTAGAGTTTGATTTTGTGTTCAGGTTAGTGTTAAGGTTAGGCTTAGGGTTCGGGTTCGGGTTCGGAATTTCGTTTAGGGTTAGTGTTAGGTTTAGATTCAGGGTTAGAGTGACATTTCGGTTCAGGGGGAGGGTTAAGATAAGGGTTAGGATTACGGTGAGGATTATACTTAGTGTTAGAGGTTAGGTTTACGGTTAGGATAGGGTTAAGTTTAGGGTTCATGTTAGGGTTAGTGTTAGATTAGGGTTACTGTTCGTGTTTGGGTTAGGCTTAGGGATAAGTTTAGGGATAGCTTTAGGTTTAGGGTTGGGGATAGGTTTAGGGGTTAGGGTGAGAGTTAGCATTAGGTTTACAGTTAAGGTGAGGGTTTAGGGTAAGTGCTATGGTTAGGGTTAGTGTTAGAGTTAGGGTTAGGGTGAATTTTCAGTTAATAGTGAGGGTTAGGGTAAGGGTTAGGGTTAAGGTTTAGGTTAGATTTAGGATTAAGATTAGTGTTAGGGTTAGGTTTAGGGTCCGGGTTAGGGTAGGGGTAAGGTTAGGGTTAAGGCTAGGTTTACGGTCAGGGGTAGGGCTAGGTTAGGGTTAGGGTTAGGTTTAGAGTTAGAGTTAGTGCTAGGGGTTAGGGTTAGGTTTAGGGTTAGGTTTAGAGTTATTGTTAGGGTTAGGGTAGAGTTAAGGTTAGGGTTAAGTTTAAAGTTAGGTAAGGGTTACGTTTAGGTCAGGGTTAGGGTTATTATTAGAGATAGGGTTAGGTTTAGAGAAAGGGTTAGGGTTCGTGTGAGGGTTAGTGTTAGGTTTACAGTTAAGCTGATGTTTTACAGTGTTACGGTTAGGGTCAGGGTTAGAGTTAGGTTTAGGGTTAGGTTTAGGTGTAGGGCTTGAGTGAGGCGATAGTTTAGGGTTAGATTTAGGGTGAAGGTTAAGATTAGTGTTAGTGTAAATATTAGAGTTAGGCGTTTGTGTTAAGGTTATGATCAGGTTAAGTTTAGGTTTAGAGTTAGAGTTAGGGTTAGGTTTTGGTGTTTGTGTTAATGTTAGGGTCAGGATTAGGGTAGCTTTAGGGTTAGGGTTTGGTTTACGGTTAGGGTTAGAGTGAAGTTGAAGTTAAGGGTCAGGGTTGAGCTTAGTCTTAGCATTAGGGTTTAGGGTTAGGGTTAAGGTTAGGATAGGTTTTAGGGTTAAGATTAGTTTTAGGGTTAGGGTAAGTGTTAGGGTTAAGTCATGGTTAGGTTTAGGGCTAGTTTAAGGTTAGAGGTAAGGTTAGCTTAAGGGTAGTGTTTAGGTTTCGACGTTAGTGTGAGGGTTAGTGCTAGGTTTCCATTTCAGCTGAGTGTGTAGGGTAAGTTTTAGGGTTAGAATTAGGGTTAGAGATAGAGTTAGGGTCAGGGTTCGGGTTAAGTTTAGGGTTAGGGTTAGGTTTATGGTTAGGATTAGGGTTAGGGTCAGAGTTGGGGGATATTTAGTATTATGTTTCGTGTTAGGGTTTCGGTTAGGGTGAAGTTTATGTTAAGTGTGAGGGTTGGGGTTCGGGTTCGTTTTAGGGGTGGGTTCAGGTTAGGGTCAGGGATAGGGTTTGGGTTAGGTTTAGGGTTAGGGTTAGGGTTAGAGTTAGGTTTAGGGTTAGCTTTAGTTTTGGTTAGGGTTAGGATTTGAATGGATTTAGGTTAGGTTTAGGGTTCTGGATAGGGTGAAATTTTGGTTAAAGGTGAGGGTTCGGTTGAGGTTTAGGGTTAGAGTTATTGTTAGGGGTTAGGGTTAGGTTTGAGCTTATGGTAGGTTTAAAGTCTGGGTTAAGGTTAGGTTAGGGTTATGGTCAGGGTTAGGATTAGGATTCCGTTTAGGGTGAGGGCTAGGATCAGAGTTATTGTAAGGGTTAGTTTTAGGTTGACATGTGCGCCAAGGTTAAGGTTATGGTTTCGTTTAGGGGTAGGGATAGGTTTAGTGTTAGGGTGAGCTTTAGTTTAGGGATAGGGTGAAGTTTAAGATAGAGTGAGATTTAGGGTTAGGGTTATGGCTAAGGTTTGGTTTAGTTTTCAGGTTAATGTTAAGGTTGTGTTTCGTGTTTGGGTTAAGTTTACGGGTTCTGTTTACTTTTAGGGTGAGGGTTAGATTTTAGGTTAGGGTTAAGTTTAGTGTTAGGGTTCGGGTTAGGGTGACGGTTTGTGTTAGGCTTTGTGGTTGGGGTGAGGGTTAGGTTTAGGGTTAGGGTTGGGTAGGGTTCGGATTATGGTTATGGTAAGGTGTTAGGGGTTAGAGATTTAGTTTAGGGTGAGGATTTGGGTGAGTGTCTCGGTTAGTCACTGTGGTTCTGGTCATGCTTAGTTTTGGTTTATGGTTAGGGTTAGGTTTATGATCAGGTTTAGGGTTAGTGTTAGAGTTAGGGTTAAGCTTTAGGTAAGGCTTTGGTGTTTGGGGTTAGGGTTTAGGTAAGGCTTTGGTGTTTGGGGTTAGGGTTTGGGTTGGGGTTAGGGTTTGGGTTGGGGTTAGAGTTATCGTTACGGCTTAGGGTTTCTCGTTAGTGTTAGGGTTAGGGTTAGGCAGAGCATTAGGGTTAGGGTTGGAGGATACGGTTAGGGGTTAGGGTGAGGGTTATGGTTAGTTTTATGGTTAAGGTGAGGGTTTAGGGTAAGTGTTATGTTTAAGGTTAGAGTTAGGGTTAGGGTTAGGTGTAGCGTAAGTTTTCGGTTTAGGTTCAGGTTTTGAATTAGAGTTAGTGTTCTATTTAAGATCAAGGTTAGACTTAGGGTTAGGGTTAGGATTAGGTCTAGACTTAGGGTCCGGGCTAATGTAAGGCTTAGTTTTAGGGTTAGAGGGGGAGTAGCATTATGACTAGAGTTTGGTTTAAGGTTAGGGTTTGGGTTAGGTTTAGGTTTAGGGTTAAAGTTAGGGTTAGGGTTGGATGAAGTTTAGGATGGGGTGAGGGTTATTCTTATGGTTAGGGCTAGAGTTTGATTTTGTGTTCAGGTTAGTGTTAAGGTTAGGCTTAGGGTTCGGGTTCGGGTTCGGAATTTCGTTTAGGGTTAGTGTTAGGTTTAGATTCAGGGTTAGAGTGACATTTCGGTTCAGGGGGAGGGTTAAGATAAGGGTTAGGATTACGGTGAGGATTATACTTAGTGTTAGAGGTTAGGTTTACGGTTAGGATAGGGTTAAGTTTAGGGTTCATGTTAGGGTTAGTGTTAGATTAGGGTTACTGTTCGTGTTTGGGTTAGGCTTAGGGATAAGTTTAGGGATAGCTTTAGGTTTAGGGTTGGGGATAGGTTTAGGGGTTAGGGTGAGAGTTAGCATTAGGTTTACAGTTAAGGTGAGGGTTTAGGGTAAGTGCTATGGTTAGGGTTAGTGTTAGAGTTAGGGTTAGGGTGAATTTTCAGTTAATAGTGAGGGTTAGGGTAAGGGTTAGGGTTAAGGTTTAGGTTAGATTTAGGATTAAGATTAGTGTTAGGGTTAGGTTTAGGGTCCGGGTTAGGGTAGGGGTAAGGTTAGGGTTAAGGCTAGGTTTACGGTCAGGGGTAGGGCTAGGTTAGGGTTAGGGTTAGGTTTAGAGTTAGAGTTAGTGCTAGGGGTTAGGGTTAGGTTTAGGGTTAGGTTTAGAGTTATTGTTAGGGTTAGGGTAGAGTTAAGGTTAGGGTTAAGTTTAAAGTTAGGTAAGGGTTACGTTTAGGTCAGGGTTAGGGTTATTATTAGAGATAGGGTTAGGTTTAGAGAAAGGGTTAGGGTTCGTGTGAGGGTTAGTGTTAGGTTTACAGTTAAGCTGATGTTTTACAGTGTTACGGTTAGGGTCAGGGTTAGAGTTAGGTTTAGGGTTAGGTTTAGGTGTAGGGCTTGAGTGAGGCGATAGTTTAGGGTTAGATTTAGGGTGAAGGTTAAGATTAGTGTTAGTGTAAATATTAGAGTTAGGCGTTTGTGTTAAGGTTATGATCAGGTTAAGTTTAGGTTTAGAGTTAGAGTTAGGGTTAGGTTTTGGTGTTTGTGTTAATGTTAGGGTCAGGATTAGGGTAGCTTTAGGGTTAGGGTTTGGTTTAGGGTTAGGGTTAGAGTGAAGTTGAAGTTAAGGGTCAGGGTTGAGCTTAGTCTTAGCATTAGGGTTTAGGGTTAGGGTTAAGGTTAGGATAGGTTTTAGGGTTAAGATTAGTTTTAGGGTTAGGGTAAGTGTTAGGGTTAAGTCATCGTTAGGTTTAGGGCTAGTTTAAGGTTAGAGGTAAGGTTAGCTTAAGGGTAGTGTTTAGGTTTCGACGTTAGTGTGAGGGTTAGTGCTAGGTTTCCATTTCAGCTGAGTGTGTAGGGTAAGTTTTAGGGTTAGAATTAGGGTTAGAGATAGAGTTAGGGTCAGGGTTCGGGTTAAGTTTAGGGTTAGGGTTAGGTTTATGGTTAGGATTAGGGTTAGGGTCAGAGTTGGGGGATATTTAGTATTATGTTTCGTGTTAGGGTTTCGGTTAGGGTGAAGTTTATGTTAAGTGTGAGGGTTGGGGTTCGGGTTCGTTTTAGGGGTGGGTTCAGGTTAGGGTCAGGGATAGGGTTTGGGTTAGGTTTAGGGTTAGGGTTAGGGTTAGAGTTAGGTTTAGGGTTAGCTTTAGTTTTGGTTAGGGTTAGGATTTGAATGGATTTAGGTTAGGTTTAGGGTTCTGGATAGGGTGAAATTTTGGTTAAAGGTGAGGGTTCGGTTGAGGTTTAGGGTTAGAGTTATTGTTAGGGGTTAGGGTTAGGTTTGAGCTTATGGTAGGTTTAAAGTCTGGGTTAAGGTTAGGTTAGGGTTATGGTCAGGGTTAGGATTAGGATTCCGTTTAGGGTGAGGGCTAGGATCAGAGTTATTGTAAGGGTTAGTTTTAGGTTGACATGTGCGCCAAGGTTAAGGTTATGGTTTGGTTTAGGGGTAGGGATAGGTTTAGTGTTAGGGTGAGCTTTAGTTTAGGGATAGGGTGAAGTTTAAGATAGAGTGAGATTTAGGGTTAGGGTTATGGCTAAGGTTTGGTTTAGTTTTCAGGTTAATGTTAAGGTTGTGTTTCGTGTTTGGGTTAAGTTTACGGGTTCTGTTTACTTTTAGGGTGAGGGTTAGATTTTAGGTTAGGGTTAAGTTTAGTGTTAGGGTTCGGGTTAGGGTGACGGTTTGTGTTAGGCTTTGTGGTTGGGGTGAGGGTTAGGTTTAGGGTTAGGGTTGGGTAGGGTTCGGATTATGGTTATGGTAAGGTGTTAGGGGTTAGAGATTTAGTTTAGGGTGAGGATTTGGGTGAGTGTCTCGGTTAGTCACTGTGGTTCTGGTCATGCTTAGTTTTGGTTTATGGTTAGGGTTAGGTTTATGATCAGGTTTAGGGTTAGTGTTAGAGTTAGGGTTAAGCTTTAGGTAAGGCTTTGGTGTTTGGGGTTAGGGTTTAGGTAAGGCTTTGGTGTTTGGGGTTAGGGTTTGGGTTGGGGTTAGGGTTTGGGTTGGGGTTAGAGTTATCGTTACGGCTTAGGGTTTCTCGTTAGTGTTAGGGTTAGGGTTAGGCAGAGCATTAGGGTTAGGGTTGGAGGATACGGTTAGGGGTTAGGGTGAGGGTTATGGTTAGTTTTATGGTTAAGGTGAGGGTTTAGGGTAAGTGTTATGTTTAAGGTTAGAGTTAGGGTTAGGGTTAGGTGTAGCGTAAGTTTTCGGTTTAGGTTCAGGTTTTGAATTAGAGTTAGTGTTCTATTTAAGATCAAGGTTAGACTTAGGGTTAGGGTTAGGATTAGGTCTAGACTTAGGGTCCGGGCTAATGTAAGGCTTAGTTTTAGGGTTAGAGGGGGAGTAGCATTATGACTAGAGTTTGGTTTAAGGTTAGGGTTTGGGTTAGGTTTAGGTTTAGGGTTAAAGTTAGGGTTAGGGTTGGATGAAGTTTAGGATGGGGTGAGGGTTATTCTTATGGTTAGGGCTAGAGTTTGATTTTGTGTTCAGGTTAGTGTTAAGGTTAGGCTTAGGGTTCGGGTTCGGGTTCGGAATTTCGTTTAGGGTTAGTGTTAGGTTTAGATTCAGGGTTAGAGTGACATTTCGGTTCAGGGGGAGGGTTAAGATAAGGGTTAGGATTACGGTGAGGATTATACTTAGTGTTAGAGGTTAGGTTTACGGTTAGGATAGGGTTAAGTTTAGGGTTCATGTTAGGGTTAGTGTTAGATTAGGGTTACTGTTCGTGTTTGGGTTAGGCTTAGGGATAAGTTTAGGGATAGCTTTAGGTTTAGGGTTGGGGATAGGTTTAGGGGTTAGGGTGAGAGTTAGCATTAGGTTTACAGTTAAGGTGAGGGTTTAGGGTAAGTGCTATGGTTAGGGTTAGTGTTAGAGTTAGGGTTAGGGTGAATTTTCAGTTAATAGTGAGGGTTAGGGTAAGGGTTAGGGTTAAGGTTTAGGTTAGATTTAGGATTAAGATTAGTGTTAGGGTTAGGTTTAGGGTCCGGGTTAGGGTAGGGGTAAGGTTAGGGTTAAGGCTAGGTTTACGGTCAGGGGTAGGGCTAGGTTAGGGTTAGGGTTAGGTTTAGAGTTAGAGTTAGTGCTAGGGGTTAGGGTTAGGTTTAGGGTTAGGTTTAGAGTTATTGTTAGGGTTAGGGTAGAGTTAAGGTTAGGGTTAAGTTTAAAGTTAGGTAAGGGTTACGTTTAGGTCAGGGTTAGGGTTATTATTAGAGATAGGGTTAGGTTTAGAGAAAGGGTTAGGGTTCGTGTGAGGGTTAGTGTTAGGTTTACAGTTAAGCTGATGTTTTACAGTGTTACGGTTAGGGTCAGGGTTAGAGTTAGGTTTAGGGTTAGGTTTAGGTGTAGGGCTTGAGTGAGGCGATAGTTTAGGGTTAGATTTAGGGTGAAGGTTAAGATTAGTGTTAGTGTAAATATTAGAGTTAGGCGTTTGTGTTAAGGTTATGATCAGGTTAAGTTTAGGTTTAGAGTTAGAGTTAGGGTTAGGTTTTGGTGTTTGTGTTAATGTTAGGGTCAGGATTAGGGTAGCTTTAGGGTTAGGGTTTGGTTTAGGGTTAGGGTTAGAGTGAAGTTGAAGTTAAGGGTCAGGGTTGAGCTTAGTCTTAGCATTAGGGTTTAGGGTTAGGGTTAAGGTTAGGATAGGTTTTAGGGTTAAGATTAGTTTTAGGGTTAGGGTAAGTGTTAGGGTTAAGTCATGGTTAGGTTTAGGGCTAGTTTAAGGTTAGAGGTAAGGTTAGCTTAAGGGTAGTGTTTAGGTTTCGACGTTAGTGTGAGGGTTAGTGCTAGGTTTCCATTTCAGCTGAGTGTGTAGGGTAAGTTTTAGGGTTAGAATTAGGGTTAGAGATAGAGTTAGGGTCAGGGTTCGGGTTAAGTTTAGGGTTAGGGTTAGGTTTATGGTTAGGATTAGGGTTAGGGTCAGAGTTGGGGGATATTTAGTATTATGTTTCGTGTTAGGGTTTCGGTTAGGGTGAAGTTTATGTTAAGTGTGAGGGTTGGGGTTCGGGTTCGTTTTAGGGGTGGGTTCAGGTTAGGGTCAGGGATAGGGTTTGGGTTAGGTTTAGGGTTAGGGTTAGGGTTAGAGTTAGGTTTAGGGTTAGCTTTAGTTTTGGTTAGGGTTAGGATTTGAATGGATTTAGGTTAGGTTTAGGGTTCTGGATAGGGTGAAATTTTGGTTAAAGGTGAGGGTTCGGTTGAGGTTTAGGGTTAGAGTTATTGTTAGGGGTTAGGGTTAGGTTTGAGCTTATGGTAGGTTTAAAGTCTGGGTTAAGGTTAGGTTAGGGTTATGGTCAGGGTTAGGATTAGGATTCCGTTTAGGGTGAGGGTTAGGATCAGAGTTATTGTAAGGGTTAGTTTTAGGTTGACATGTGCGCCAAGGTTAAGGTTATGGTTTGGTTTAGGGGTAGGGATAGGTTTAGTGTTAGGGTGAGCTTTAGTTTAGGGATAGGGTGAAGTTTAAGATAGAGTGAGGTTTAGGGTTAGGGTTATGGCTAAGGTTTGGTTTAGTTTTCAGGTTAATGTTAAGGTTGTGTTTCGTGTTTGGGTTAAGTTTACGGGTTCTGTTTACTTTTAGGGTGAGGGTTAGATTTTAGGTTAGGGTTAAGTTTAGTGTTAGGGTTCGGGTTAGGGTGACGGTTTGTGTTAGGCTTTGTGGTTGGGGTGAGGGTTAGGTTTAGGGTTAGGGTTGGGTAGGGTTCGGATTATGGTTATGGTAAGGTGTTAGGGGTTAGAGATTTAGTTTAGGGTGAGGATTTGGGTGAGTGTCTCGGTTAGTCACTGTGGTTCTGGTCATGCTTAGTTTTGGTCTATGGTTAGGGTTAGGTTTATGATCAGGTTTAGGGTTAGTGTTAGAGTTAGGGTTAAGCTTTAGGTAAGGCTTTGGTGTTTGGGGTTAGGGTTTAGGTAAGGCTTTGGTGTTTGGGGTTAGGGTTTGGGTTGGGGTTAGGGTTTGGGTTGGGGTTAGAGTTATCGTTACGGCTTAGGGTTTCTCGTTAGTGTTAGGGTTAGGGTTAGGCAGAGCATTAGGGTTAGGGTTGGAGGATACGGTTAGGGGTTAGGGTGAGGGTTATGGTTAGTTTTATGGTTAAGGTGAGGGTTTAGGGTAAGTGTTATGTTTAAGGTTAGAGTTAGGGTTAGGGTTAGGTGTAGCGTAAGTTTTCGGTTGAGGTTCAGGTTTTGAATTAGAGTTAGTGTTCTATTTAAGATCAAGGTTAGACTTAGGGTTAGGGTTAGGATTAGGTCTAGACTTAGGGTCCGGGCTAATGTAAGGCTTAGTTTTAGGGTTAGAGGGGGAGTAGCATTATGACTAGAGTTTGGTTTAAGGTTAGGGTTTGGGTTAGGTTTAGGTTTAGGGTTAAAGTTAGGGTTAGGGTTGGATGAAGTTTAGGATGGGGTGAGGGTTATTCTTATGGTTAGGGCTAGAGTTTGATTTTGTGTTCAGGTTAGTGTTAAGGTTAGGCTTAGGGTTCGGGTTCGGGTTCGGAATTTCGTTTAGGGTTAGTGTTAGGTTTAGATTCAGGGTTAGAGTGACATTTCGGTTCAGGGGGAGGGTTAAGATAAGGGTTAGGATTACGGTGAGGATTATACTTAGTGTTAGAGGTTAGGTTTACGGTTAGGATAGGGTTAAGTTTAGGGTTCATGTTAGGGTTAGTGTTAGATTAGGGTTACTGTTCGTGTTTGGGTTAGGCTTAGGGATAAGTTTAGGGATAGCTTTAGGTTTAGGGTTGGGGATAGGTTTAGGGGTTAGGGTGAGAGTTAGCATTAGGTTTACAGTTAAGGTGAGGGTTTAGGGTAAGTGCTATGGTTAGGGTTAGTGTTAGAGTTAGGGTTAGGGTGAATTTTCAGTTAATAGTGAGGGTTAGGGTAAGGGTTAGGGTTAAGGTTTAGGTTAGATTTAGGATTAAGATTAGTGTTAGGGTTAGGTTTAGGGTCCGGGTTAGGGTAGGGGTAAGGTTAGGGTTAAGGCTAGGTTTACGGTCAGGGGTAGGGCTAGGTTAGGGTTAGGGTTAGGTTTAGAGTTAGAGTTAGTGCTAGGGGTTAGGGTTAGGTTTAGGGTTAGGTTTAGAGTTATTGTTAGGGTTAGGGTAGAGTTAAGGTTAGGGTTAAGTTTAAAGTTAGGTAAGGGTTACGTTTAGGTCAGGGTTAGGGTTATTATTAGAGATAGGGTTAGGTTTAGAGAAAGGGTTAGGGTTCGTGTGAGGGTTAGTGTTAGGTTTACAGTTAAGCTGATGTTTTACAGTGTTACGGTTAGGGTCAGGGTTAGAGTTAGGTTTAGGGTTAGGTTTAGGTGTAGGGCTTGAGTGAGGCGATAGTTTAGGGTTAGATTTAGGGTGAAGGTTAAGATTAGTGTTAGTGTAAATATTAGAGTTAGGCGTTTGTGTTAAGGTTATGATCAGGTTAAGTTTAGGTTTAGAGTTAGAGTTAGGGTTAGGTTTTGGTGTTTGTGTTAATGTTAGGGTCAGGATTAGGGTAGCTTTAGGGTTAGGGTTTGGTTTAGGGTTAGGGTTAGAGTGAAGTTGAAGTTAAGGGTCAGGGTTGAGCTTAGTCTTAGCATTAGGGTTTAGGGTTAGGGTTAAGGTTAGGATAGGTTTTAGGGTTAAGATTAGTTTTAGGGTTAGGGTAAGTGTTAGGGTTAAGTCATGGTTAGGTTTAGGGCTAGTTTAAGGTTAGAGGTAAGGTTAGCTTAAGGGTAGTGTTTAGGTTTCGACGTTAGTGTGAGGGTTAGTGCTAGGTTTCCATTTCAGCTGAGTGTGTAGGGTAAGTTTTAGGGTTAGAATTAGGGTTAGAGATAGAGTTAGGGTCAGGGTTCGGGTTAAGTTTAGGGTTAGGGTTAGGTTTATGGTTAGGATTAGGGTTAGGGTCAGAGTTGGGGGATATTTAGTATTATGTTTCGTGTTAGGGTTTCGGTTAGGGTGAAGTTTATGTTAAGTGTGAGGGTTGGGGTTCGGGTTCGTTTTAGGGGTGGGTTCAGGTTAGGGTCAGGGATAGGGTTTGGGTTAGGTTTAGGGTTAGGGTTAGGGTTAGAGTTAGGTTTAGGGTTAGCTTTAGTTTTGGTTAGGGTTAGGATTTGAATGGATTTAGGTTAGGTTTAGGGTTCTGGATAGGGTGAAATTTTGGTTAAAGGTGAGGGTTCGGTTGAGGTTTAGGGTTAGAGTTATTGTTAGGGGTTAGGGTTAGGTTTGAGCTTATGGTAGGTTTAAAGTCTGGGTTAAGGTTAGGTTAGGGTTATGGTCAGGGTTAGGATTAGGATTCCGTTTAGGGTGAGGGCTAGGATCAGAGTTATTGTAAGGGTTAGTTTTAGGTTGACATGTGCGCCAAGGTTAAGGTTATGGTTTGGTTTAGGGGTAGGGATAGGTTTAGTGTTAGGGTGAGCTTTAGTTTAGGGATAGGGTGAAGTTTAAGATAGAGTGAGATTTAGGGTTAGGGTTATGGCTAAGGTTTGGTTTAGTTTTCAGGTTAATGTTAAGGTTGTGTTTCGTGTTTGGGTTAAGTTTACGGGTTCTGTTTACTTTTAGGGTGAGGGTTAGATTTTAGGTTAGGGTTAAGTTTAGTGTTAGGGTTCGGGTTAGGGTGACGGTTTGTGTTAGGCTTTGTGGTTGGGGTGAGGGTTAGGTTTAGGGTTAGGGTTGGGTAGGGTTCGGATTATGGTTATGGTAAGGTGTTAGGGGTTAGAGATTTAGTTTAGGGTGAGGATTTGGGTGAGTGTCTCGGTTAGTCACTGTGGTTCTGGTCATGCTTAGTTTTGGTCTATGGTTAGGGTTAGGTTTATGATCAGGTTTAGGGTTAGTGTTAGAGTTAGGGTTAAGCTTTAGGTAAGGCTTTGGTGTTTGGGGTTAGGGTTTAGGTAAGGCTTTGGTGTTTGGGGTTAGGGTTTGGGTTGGGGTTAGGGTTTGGGTTGGGGTTAGAGTTATCGTTACGGCTTAGGGTTTCTCGTTAGTGTTAGGGTTAGGGTTAGGCAGAGCATTAGGGTTAGGGTTGGAGGATACGGTTAGGGGTTAGGGTGAGGGTTATGGTTAGTTTTATGGTTAAGGTGAGGGTTTAGGGTAAGTGTTATGTTTAAGGTTAGAGTTAGGGTTAGGGTTAGGTGTAGCGTAAGTTTTCGGTTGAGGTTCAGGTTTTGAATTAGAGTTAGTGTTCTATTTAAGATCAAGGTTAGACTTAGGGTTAGGGTTAGGATTAGGTCTAGACTTAGGGTCCGGGCTAATGTAAGGCTTAGTTTTAGGGTTAGAGGGGGAGTAGCATTATGACTAGAGTTTGGTTTAAGGTTAGGGTTTGGGTTAGGTTTAGGTTTAGGGTTAAAGTTAGGGTTAGGGTTGGATGAAGTTTAGGATGGGGTGAGGGTTATTCTTATGGTTAGGGCTAGAGTTTGATTTTGTGTTCAGGTTAGTGTTAAGGTTAGGCTTAGGGTTCGGGTTCGGGTTCGGAATTTCGTTTAGGGTTAGTGTTAGGTTTAGATTCAGGGTTAGAGTGACATTTCGGTTCAGGGGGAGGGTTAAGATAAGGGTTAGGATTACGGTGAGGATTATACTTAGTGTTAGAGGTTAGGTTTACGGTTAGGATAGGGTTAAGTTTAGGGTTCATGTTAGGGTTAGTGTTAGATTAGGGTTACTGTTCGTGTTTGGGTTAGGCTTAGGGATAAGTTTAGGGATAGCTTTAGGTTTAGGGTTGGGGATAGGTTTAGGGGTTAGGGTGAGAGTTAGCATTAGGTTTACAGTTAAGGTGAGGGTTTAGGGTAAGTGCTATGGTTAGGGTTAGTGTTAGAGTTAGGGTTAGGGTGAATTTTCAGTTAATAGTGAGGGTTAGGGTTAAGGTTTAGGTTAGATTTAGGATTAAGATTAGTGTTAGGGTTAGGTTTAGGGTCCGGGTTAGGGTAGGGGTAAGGTTAGGGTTAAGGCTAGGTTTACGGTCAGGGGTAGGGCTAGGTTAGGGTTAGGGTTAGGTTTAGAGTTAGAGTTAGTGCTAGGGGTTAGGGTTAGGTTTAGGGTTAGGTTTAGAGTTATTGTTAGGGTTAGGGTAGAGTTAAGGTTAGGGTTAAGTTTAAAGTTAGGTAAGGGTTACGTTTAGGTCAGGGTTAGGGTTATTATTAGAGATAGGGTTAGGTTTAGAGAAAGGGTTAGGGTTCGTGTGAGGGTTAGTGTTAGGTTTACAGTTAAGCTGATGTTTTACAGTGTTACGGTTAGGGTCAGGGTTAGAGTTAGGTTTAGGGTTAGGTTTAGGTGTAGGGCTTGAGTGAGGCGATAGTTTAGGGTTAGATTTAGGGTGAAGGTTAAGATTAGTGTTAGTGTAAATATTAGAGTTAGGCGTTTGTGTTAAGGTTATGATCAGGTTAAGTTTAGGTTTAGAATTAGAGTTAGGGTTAGGTTTTGGTGTTTGTGTTAATGTTAGGGTCAGGATTAGGGTAGCTTTAGGGTTAGGGTTTGGTTTAGGGTTAGGGTTAGAGTGAAGTTGAAGTTAAGGGTCAGGGTTGAGCTTAGTCTTAGCATTAGGGTTTAGGGTTAGGGTTAAGGTTAGGATAGGTTTTAGGGTTAAGATTAGTTTTAGGGTTAGGGTAAGTGTTAGGGTTAAGTCATGGTTAGGTTTAGGGCTAGTTTAAGGTTAGAGGTAAGGTTAGCTTAAGGGTAGTGTTTAGGTTTCGACGTTAGTGTGAGGGTTAGTGCTAGGTTTCCATTTCAGCTGAGTGTGTAGGGTAAGTTTTAGGGTTAGAATTAGGGTTAGAGATAGAGTTAGGGTCAGGGTTCGGGTTAAGTTTAGGGTTAGGGTTAGGTTTATGGTTAGGATTAGGGTTAGGGTCAGAGTTGGGGGATATTTAGTATTATGTTTCGTGTTAGGGTTTCGGTTAGGGTGAAGTTTATGTTAAGTGTGAGGGTTGGGGTTCGGGTTCGTTTTAGGGGTGGGTTCAGGTTAGGGTCAGGGATAGGGTTTGGGTTAGGTTTAGGGTTAGGGTTAGGGTTAGAGTTAGGTTTAGGGTTAGCTTTAGTTTTGGTTAGGGTTAGGATTTGAATGGATTTAGGTTAGGTTTAGGGTTCTGGATAGGGTGAAATTTTGGTTAAAGGTGAGGGTTCGGTTGAGGTTTAGGGTTAGAGTTATTGTTAGGGGTTAGGGTTAGGTTTGAGCTTATGGTAGGTTTAAAGTCTGGGTTAAGGTTAGGTTAGGGTTATGGTCAGGGTTAGGATTAGGATTCCGTTTAGGGTGAGGGCTAGGATCAGAGTTATTGTAAGGGTTAGTTTTAGGTTGACATGTGCGCCAAGGTTAAGGTTATGGTTTGGTTTAGGGGTAGGGATAGGTTTAGTGTTAGGGTGAGCTTTAGTTTAGGGATAGGGTGAAGTTTAAGATAGAGTGAGGTTTAGGGTTAGGGTTATGGCTAAGGTTTGGTTTAGTTTTCAGGTTAATGTTAAGGTTGTGTTTCGTGTTTGGGTTAAGTTTACGGGTTCTGTTTACTTTTAGGGTGAGGGTTAGATTTTAGGTTAGGGTTAAGTTTAGTGTTAGGGTTCGGGTTAGGGTGACGGTTTGTGTTAGGCTTTGTGGTTGGGGTGAGGGTTAGGTTTAGGGTTAGGGTTGGGTAGGGTTCGGATTATGGTTATGGTAAGGTGTTAGGGGTTAGAGATTTAGTTTAGGGTGAGGATTTGGGTGAGTGTCTCGGTTAGTCACTGTGGTTCTGGTCATGCTTAGTTTTGGTCTATGGTTAGGGTTAGGTTTATGATCAGGTTTAGGGTTAGTGTTAGAGTTAGGGTTAAGCTTTAGGTAAGGCTTTGGTGTTTGGGGTTAGGGTTTAGGTAAGGCTTTGGTGTTTGGGGTTAGGGTTTGGGTTGGGGTTAGGGTTTGGGTTGGGGTTAGAGTTATCGTTACGGCTTAGGGTTTCTCGTTAGTGTTAGGGTTAGGGTTAGGCAGAGCATTAGGGTTAGGGTTGGAGGATACGGTTAGGGGTTAGGGTGAGGGTTATGGTTAGTTTTATGGTTAAGGTGAGGGTTTAGGGTAAGTGTTATGTTTAAGGTTAGAGTTAGGGTTAGGGTTAGGTGTAGCGTAAGTTTTCGGTTGAGGTTCAGGTTTTGAATTAGAGTTAGTGTTCTATTTAAGATCAAGGTTAGACTTAGGGTTAGGGTTAGGATTAGGTCTAGACTTAGGGTCCGGGCTAATGTAAGGCTTAGTTTTAGGGTTAGAGGGGGAGTAGCATTATGACTAGAGTTTGGTTTAAGGTTAGGGTTTGGGTTAGGTTTAGGTTTAGGGTTAAAGTTAGGGTTAGGGTTGGATGAAGTTTAGGATGGGGTGAGGGTTATTCTTATGGTTAGGGCTAGAGTTTGATTTTGTGTTCAGGTTAGTGTTAAGGTTAGGCTTAGGGTTCGGGTTCGGGTTCGGAATTTCGTTTAGGGTTAGTGTTAGGTTTAGATTCAGGGTTAGAGTGACATTTCGGTTCAGGGGGAGGGTTAAGATAAGGGTTAGGATTACGGTGAGGATTATACTTAGTGTTAGAGGTTAGGTTTACGGTTAGGATAGGGTTAAGTTTAGGGTTCATGTTAGGGTTAGTGTTAGATTAGGGTTACTGTTCCTGTTTGGGTTAGGCTTAGGGATAAGTTTAGGGATAGCTTTAGGTTTAGGGTTGGGGATAGGTTTAGGGGTTAGGGTGAGAGTTAGCATTAGGTTTACAGTTAAGGTGAGGGTTTAGGGTAAGTGCTATGGTTAGGGTTAGTGTTAGAGTTAGGGTTAGGGTGAATTTTCAGTTAATAGTGAGGGTTAGGGTAAGGGTTAGGGTTAAGGTTTAGGTTAGATTTAGGATTAAGATTAGTGTTAGGGTTAGGTTTAGGGTCCGGGTTAGGGTAGGGGTAAGGTTAGGGTTAAGGCTAGGTTTACGGTCAGGGGTAGGGCTAGGTTAGGGTTAGGGTTAGGTTTAGAGTTAGAGTTAGTGCTAGGGGTTAGGGTTAGGTTTAGGGTTAGGTTTAGAGTTATTGTTAGGGTTAGGGTAGAGTTAAGGTTAGGGTTAAGTTTAAAGTTAGGTAAGGGTTACGTTTAGGTCAGGGTTAGGGTTATTATTAGAGATAGGGTTAGGTTTAGAGAAAGGGTTAGGGTTCGTGTGAGGGTTAGTGTTAGGTTTACAGTTAAGCTGATGTTTTACAGTGTTACGGTTAGGGTCAGGGTTAGAGTTAGGTTTAGGGTTAGGTTTAGGTGTAGGGCTTGAGTGAGGCGATAGTTTAGGGTTAGATTTAGGGTGAAGGTTAAGATTAGTGTTAGTGTAAATATTAGAGTTAGGCGTTTGTGTTAAGGTTATGATCAGGTTAAGTTTAGGTTTAGAATTAGAGTTAGGGTTAGGTTTTGGTGTTTGTGTTAATGTTAGGGTCAGGATTAGGGTAGCTTTAGGGTTAGGGTTTGGTTTAGGGTTAGGGTTAGAGTGAAGTTGAAGTTAAGGGTCAGGGTTGAGCTTAGTCTTAGCATTAGGGTTTAGGGTTAGGGTTAAGGTTAGGATAGGTTTTAGGGTTAAGATTAGTTTTAGGGTTAGGGTAAGTGTTAGGGTTAAGTCATGGTTAGGTTTAGGGCTAGTTTAAGGTTAGAGGTAAGGTTAGCTTAAGGGTAGTGTTTAGGTTTCGACGTTAGTGTGAGGGTTAGTGCTAGGTTTCCATTTCAGCTGAGTGTGTAGGGTAAGTTTTAGGGTTAGAATTAGGGTTAGAGATAGAGTTAGGGTCAGGGTTCGGGTTAAGTTTAGGGTTAGGGTTAGGTTTATGGTTAGGATTAGGGTTAGGGTCAGAGTTGGGGGATATTTAGTATTATGTTTCGTGTTAGGGTTTCGGTTAGGGTGAAGTTTATGTTAAGTGTGAGGGTTGGGGTTCGGGTTCGTTTTAGGGGTGGGTTCAGGTTAGGGTCAGGGATAGGGTTTGGGTTAGGTTTAGGGTTAGGGTTAGGGTTAGAGTTAGGTTTAGGGTTAGCTTTAGTTTTGGTTAGGGTTAGGATTTGAATGGATTTAGGTTAGGTTTAGGGTTCTGGATAGGGTGAAATTTTGGTTAAAGGTGAGGGTTCGGTTGAGGTTTAGGGTTAGAGTTATTGTTAGGGGTTAGGGTTAGGTTTGAGCTTATGGTAGGTTTAAAGTCTGGGTTAAGGTTAGGTTAGGGTTATGGTCAGGGTTAGGATTAGGATTCCGTTTAGGGTGAGGGTTAGGATCAGAGTTATTGTAAGGGTTAGTTTTAGGTTGACATGTGCGCCAAGGTTAAGGTTATGGTTTGGTTTAGGGGTAGGGATAGGTTTAGTGTTAGGGTGAGCTTTAGTTTAGGGATAGGGTGAAGTTTAAGATAGAGTGAGGTTTAGGGTTAGGGTTATGGCTAAGGTTTGGTTTAGTTTTCAGGTTAATGTTAAGGTTGTGTTTCGTGTTTGGGTTAAGTTTACGGGTTCTGTTTACTTTTAGGGTGAGGGTTAGATTTTAGGTTAGGGTTAAGTTTAGTGTTAGGGTTCGGGTTAGGGTGACGGTTTGTGTTAGGCTTTGTGGTTGGGGTGAGGGTTAGGTTTAGGGTTAGGGTTGGGTAGGGTTCGGATTATGGTTATGGTAAGGTGTTAGGGGTTAGAGATTTAGTTTAGGGTGAGGATTTGGGTGAGTGTCTCGGTTAGTCACTGTGGTTCTGGTCATGCTTAGTTTTGGTCTATGGTTAGGGTTAGGTTTATGATCAGGTTTAGGGTTAGTGTTAGAGTTAGGGTTAAGCTTTAGGTAAGGCTTTGGTGTTTGGGGTTAGGGTTTAGGTAAGGCTTTGGTGTTTGGGGTTAGGGTTTGGGTTGGGGTTAGGGTTTGGGTTGGGGTTAGAGTTATCGTTACGGCTTAGGGTTTCTCGTTAGTGTTAGGGTTAGGGTTAGGCAGAGCATTAGGGTTAGGGTTGGAGGATACGGTTAGGGGTTAGGGTGAGGGTTATGGTTAGTTTTATGGTTAAGGTGAGGGTTTAGGGTAAGTGTTATGTTTAAGGTTAGAGTTAGGGTTAGGGTTAGGTGTAGCGTAAGTTTTCGGTTGAGGTTCAGGTTTTGAATTAGAGTTAGTGTTCTATTTAAGATCAAGGTTAGACTTAGGGTTAGGGTTAGGATTAGGTCTAGACTTAGGGTCCGGGCTAATGTAAGGCTTAGTTTTAGGGTTAGAGGGGGAGTAGCATTATGACTAGAGTTTGGTTTAAGGTTAGGGTTTGGGTTAGGTTTAGGTTTAGGGTTAAAGTTAGGGTTAGGGTTGGATGAAGTTTAGGATGGGGTGAGGGTTATTCTTATGGTTAGGGCTAGAGTTTGATTTTGTGTTCAGGTTAGTGTTAAGGTTAGGCTTAGGGTTCGGGTTCGGGTTCGGAATTTCGTTTAGGGTTAGTGTTAGGTTTAGATTCAGGGTTAGAGTGACATTTCGGTTCAGGGGGAGGGTTAAGATAAGGGTTAGGATTACGGTGAGGATTATACTTAGTGTTAGAGGTTAGGTTTACGGTTAGGATAGGGTTAAGTTTAGGGTTCATGTTAGGGTTAGTGTTAGATTAGGGTTACTGTTCGTGTTTGGGTTAGGCTTAGGGATAAGTTTAGGGATAGCTTTAGGTTTAGGGTTGGGGATAGGTTTAGGGGTTAGGGTGAGAGTTAGCATTAGGTTTACAGTTAAGGTGAGGGTTTAGGGTAAGTGCTATGGTTAGGGTTAGTGTTAGAGTTAGGGTTAGGGTGAATTTTCAGTTAATAGTGAGGGTTAGGGTAAGGGTTAGGGTTAAGGTTTAGGTTAGATTTAGGATTAAGATTAGTGTTAGGGTTAGGTTTAGGGTCCGGGTTAGGGTAGGGGTAAGGTTAGGGTTAAGGCTAGGTTTACGGTCAGGGGTAGGGCTAGGTTAGGGTTAGGGTTAGGTTTAGAGTTAGAGTTAGTGCTAGGGGTTAGGGTTAGGTTTAGGGTTAGGTTTAGAGTTATTGTTAGGGTTAGGGTAGAGTTAAGGTTAGGGTTAAGTTTAAAGTTAGGTAAGGGTTACGTTTAGGTCAGGGTTAGGGTTATTATTAGAGATAGGGTTAGGTTTAGAGAAAGGGTTAGGGTTCGTGTGAGCGTTAGTGTTAGGTTTACAGTTAAGCTGATGTTTTACAGTGTTACGGTTAGGGTCAGGGTTAGAGTTAGGTTTAGGGTTAGGTTTAGGTGTAGGGCTTGAGTGAGGCGATAGTTTAGGGTTAGATTTAGGGTGAAGGTTAAGATTAGTGTTAGTGTAAATATTAGAGTTAGGCGTTTGTGTTAAGGTTATGATCAGGTTAAGTTTAGGTTTAGAGTTAGAGTTAGGGTTAGGTTTTGGTGTTTGTGTTAATGTTAGGGTCAGGATTAGGGTAGCTTTAGGGTTAGGGTTTGGTTTAGGGTTAGGGTTAGAGTGAAGTTGAAGTTAAGGGTCAGGGTTGAGCTTAGTCTTAGCATTAGGGTTTAGGGTTAGGGTTAAGGTTAGGATAGGTTTTAGGGTTAAGATTAGTTTTAGGGTTAGGGTAAGTGTTAGGGTTAAGTCATGGTTAGGTTTAGGGCTAGTTTAAGGTTAGAGGTAAGGTTAGCTTAAGGGTAGTGTTTAGGTTTCGACGTTAGTGTGAGGGTTAGTGCTAGGTTTCCATTTCAGCTGAGTGTGTAGGGTAAGTTTTAGGGTTAGAATTAGGGTTAGAGATAGAGTTAGGGTCAGGGTTCGGGTTAAGTTTAGGGTTAGGGTTAGGTTTATGGTTAGGATTAGGGTTAGGGTCAGAGTTGGGGGATATTTAGTATTATGTTTCGTGTTAGGGTTTCGGTTAGGGTGAAGTTTATGTTAAGTGTGAGGGTTGGGGTTCGGGTTCGTTTTAGGGGTGGGTTCAGGTTAGGGTCAGGGATAGGGTTTGGGTTAGGTTTAGGGTTAGGGTTAGGGTTAGAGTTAGGTTTAGGGTTAGCTTTAGTTTTGGTTAGGGTTAGGATTTGAATGGATTTAGGTTAGGTTTAGGGTTCTGGATAGGGTGAAATTTTGGTTAAAGGTGAGGGTTCGGTTGAGGTTTAGGGTTAGAGTTATTGTTAGGGGTTAGGGTTAGGTTTGAGCTTATGGTAGGTTTAAAGTCTGGGTTAAGGTTAGGTTAGGGTTATGGTCAGGGTTAGGATTAGGATTCCGTTTAGGGTGAGGGTTAGGATCAGAGTTATTGTAAGGGTTAGTTTTAGGTTGACATGTGCGCCAAGGTTAAGGTTATGGTTTGGTTTAGGGGTAGGGATAGGTTTAGTGTTAGGGTGAGCTTTAGTTTAGGGATAGGGTGAAGTTTAAGATAGAGTGAGGTTTAGGGTTAGGGTTATGGCTAAGGTTTGGTTTAGTTTTCAGGTTAATGTTAAGGTTGTGTTTCGTGTTTGGGTTAAGTTTACGGGTTCTGTTTACTTTTAGGGTGAGGGTTAGATTTTAGGTTAGGGTTAAGTTTAGTGTTAGGGTTCGGGTTAGGGTGACGGTTTGTGTTAGGCTTTGTGGTTGGGGTGAGGGTTAGGTTTAGGGTTAGGGTTGGGTAGGGTTCGGATTATGGTTATGGTAAGGTGTTAGGGGTTAGAGATTTAGTTTAGGGTGAGGATTTGGGTGAGTGTCTCGGTTAGTCACTGTGGTTCTGGTCATGCTTAGTTTTGGTCTATGGTTAGGGTTAGGTTTATGATCAGGTTTAGGGTTAGTGTTAGAGTTAGGGTTAAGCTTTAGGTAAGGCTTTGGTGTTTGGGGTTAGGGTTTAGGTAAGGCTTTGGTGTTTGGGGTTAGGGTTTGGGTTGGGGTTAGGGTTTGGGTTGGGGTTAGAGTTATCGTTACGGCTTAGGGTTTCTCGTTAGTGTTAGGGTTAGGGTTAGGCAGAGCATTAGGGTTAGGGTTGGAGGATACGGTTAGGGGTTAGGGTGAGGGTTATGGTTAGTTTTATGGTTAAGGTGAGGGTTTAGGGTAAGTGTTATGTTTAAGGTTAGAGTTAGGGTTAGGGTTAGGTGTAGCGTAAGTTTTCGGTTGAGGTTCAGGTTTTGAATTAGAGTTAGTGTTCTATTTAAGATCAAGGTTAGACTTAGGGTTAGGGTTAGGATTAGGTCTAGACTTAGGGTCCGGGCTAATGTAAGGCTTAGTTTTAGGGTTAGAGGGGGAGTAGCATTATGACTAGAGTTTGGTTTAAGGTTAGGGTTTGGGTTAGGTTTAGGTTTAGGGTTAAAGTTAGGGTTAGGGTTGGATGAAGTTTAGGATGGGGTGAGGGTTATTCTTATGGTTAGGGCTAGAGTTTGATTTTGTGTTCAGGTTAGTGTTAAGGTTAGGCTTAGGGTTCGGGTTCGGGTTCGGAATTTCGTTTAGGGTTAGTGTTAGGTTTAGATTCAGGGTTAGAGTGACATTTCGGTTCAGGGGGAGGGTTAAGATAAGGGTTAGGATTACGGTGAGGATTATACTTAGTGTTAGAGGTTAGGTTTACGGTTAGGATAGGGTTAAGTTTAGGGTTCATGTTAGGGTTAGTGTTAGATTAGGGTTACTGTTCGTGTTTGGGTTAGGCTTAGGGATAAGTTTAGGGATAGCTTTAGGTTTAGGGTTGGGGATAGGTTTAGGGGTTAGGGTGAGAGTTAGCATTAGGTTTACAGTTAAGGTGAGGGTTTAGGGTAAGTGCTATGGTTAGGGTTAGTGTTAGAGTTAGGGTTAGGGTGAATTTTCAGTTAATAGTGAGGGTTAGGGTAAGGGTTAGGGTTAAGGTTTAGGTTAGATTTAGGATTAAGATTAGTGTTAGGGTTAGGTTTAGGGTCCGGGTTAGGGTAGGGGTAAGGTTAGGGTTAAGGCTAGGTTTACGGTCAGGGGTAGGGCTAGGTTAGGGTTAGGGTTAGGTTTAGAGTTAGAGTTAGTGCTAGGGGTTAGGGTTAGGTTTAGGGTTAGGTTTAGAGTTATTGTTAGGGTTAGGGTAGAGTTAAGGTTAGGGTTAAGTTTAAAGTTAGGTAAGGGTTACGTTTAGGTCAGGGTTAGGGTTATTATTAGAGATAGGGTTAGGTTTAGAGAAAGGGTTAGGGTTCGTGTGAGCGTTAGTGTTAGGTTTACAGTTAAGCTGATGTTTTACAGTGTTACGGTTAGGGTCAGGGTTAGAGTTAGGTTTAGGGTTAGGTTTAGGTGTAGGGCTTGAGTGAGGCGATAGTTTAGGGTTAGATTTAGGGTGAAGGTTAAGATTAGTGTTAGTGTAAATATTAGAGTTAGGCGTTTGTGTTAAGGTTATGATCAGGTTAAGTTTAGGTTTAGAGTTAGAGTTAGGGTTAGGTTTTGGTGTTTGTGTTAATGTTAGGGTCAGGATTAGGGTAGCTTTAGGGTTAGGGTTTGGTTTAGGGTTAGGGTTAGAGTGAAGTTGAAGTTAAGGGTCAGGGTTGAGCTTAGTCTTAGCATTAGGGTTTAGGGTTAGGGTTAAGGTTAGGATAGGTTTTAGGGTTAAGATTAGTTTTAGGGTTAGGGTAAGTGTTAGGGTTAAGTCATGGTTAGGTTTAGGGCTAGTTTAAGGTTAGAGGTAAGGTTAGCTTAAGGGTAGTGTTTAGGTTTCGACGTTAGTGTGAGGGTTAGTGCTAGGTTTCCATTTCAGCTGAGTGTGTAGGGTAAGTTTTAGGGTTAGAATTAGGGTTAGAGATAGAGTTAGGGTCAGGGTTCGGGTTAAGTTTAGGGTTAGGGTTAGGTTTATGGTTAGGATTAGGGTTAGGGTCAGAGTTGGGGGATATTTAGTATTATGTTTCGTGTTAGGGTTTCGGTTAGGGTGAAGTTTATGTTAAGTGTGAGGGTTGGGGTTCGGGTTCGTTTTAGGGGTGGGTTCAGGTTAGGGTCAGGGATAGGGTTTGGGTTAGGTTTAGGGTTAGGGTTAGGGTTAGAGTTAGGTTTAGGGTTAGCTTTAGTTTTGGTTAGGGTTAGGATTTGAATGGATTTAGGTTAGGTTTAGGGTTCTGGATAGGGTGAAATTTTGGTTAAAGGTGAGGGTTCGGTTGAGGTTTAGGGTTAGAGTTATTGTTAGGGGTTAGGGTTAGGTTTGAGCTTATGGTAGGTTTAAAGTCTGGGTTAAGGTTAGGTTAGGGTTATGGTCAGGGTTAGGATTAGGATTCCGTTTAGGGTGAGGGTTAGGATCAGAGTTATTGTAAGGGTTAGTTTTAGGTTGACATGTGCGCCAAGGTTAAGGTTATGGTTTGGTTTAGGGGTAGGGATAGGTTTAGTGTTAGGGTGAGCTTTAGTTTAGGGATAGGGTGAAGTTTAAGATAGAGTGAGGTTTAGGGTTAGGGTTATGGCTAAGGTTTGGTTTAGTTTTCAGGTTAATGTTAAGGTTGTGTTTCGTGTTTGGGTTAAGTTTACGGGTTCTGTTTACTTTTAGGGTGAGGGTTAGATTTTAGGTTAGGGTTAAGTTTAGTGTTAGGGTTCGGGTTAGGGTGACGGTTTGTGTTAGGCTTTGTGGTTGGGGTGAGGGTTAGGTTTAGGGTTAGGGTTGGGTAGGGTTCGGATTATGGTTATGGTAAGGTGTTAGGGGTTAGAGATTTAGTTTAGGGTGAGGATTTGGGTGAGTGTCTCGGTTAGTCACTGTGGTTCTGGTCATGCTTAGTTTTGGTCTATGGTTAGGGTTAGGTTTATGATCAGGTTTAGGGTTAGTGTTAGAGTTAGGGTTAAGCTTTAGGTAAGGCTTTGGTGTTTGGGGTTAGGGTTTAGGTAAGGCTTTGGTGTTTGGGGTTAGGGTTTGGGTTGGGGTTAGGGTTTGGGTTGGGGTTAGAGTTATCGTTACGGCTTAGGGTTTCTCGTTAGTGTTAGGGTTAGGGTTAGGCAGAGCATTAGGGTTAGGGTTGGAGGATACGGTTAGGGGTTAGGGTGAGGGTTATGGTTAGTTTTATGGTTAAGGTGAGGGTTTAGGGTAAGTGTTATGTTTAAGGTTAGAGTTAGGGTTAGGGTTAGGTGTAGCGTAAGTTTTCGGTTGAGGTTCAGGTTTTGAATTAGAGTTAGTGTTCTATTTAAGATCAAGGTTAGACTTAGGGTTAGGGTTAGGATTAGGTCTAGACTTAGGGTCCGGGCTAATGTAAGGCTTAGTTTTAGGGTTAGAGGGGGAGTAGCATTATGACTAGAGTTTGGTTTAAGGTTAGGGTTTGGGTTAGGTTTAGGTTTAGGGTTAAAGTTAGGGTTAGGGTTGGATGAAGTTTAGGATGGGGTGAGGGTTATTCTTATGGTTAGGGCTAGAGTTTGATTTTGTGTTCAGGTTAGTGTTAAGGTTAGGCTTAGGGTTCGGGTTCGGGTTCGGAATTTCGTTTAGGGTTAGTGTTAGGTTTAGATTCAGGGTTAGAGTGACATTTCGGTTCAGGGGGAGGGTTAAGATAAGGGTTAGGATTACGGTGAGGATTATACTTAGTGTTAGAGGTTAGGTTTACGGTTAGGATAGGGTTAAGTTTAGGGTTCATGTTAGGGTTAGTGTTAGATTAGGGTTACTGTTCGTGTTTGGGTTAGGCTTAGGGATAAGTTTAGGGATAGCTTTAGGTTTAGGGTTGGGGATAGGTTTAGGGGTTAGGGTGAGAGTTAGCATTAGGTTTACAGTTAAGGTGAGGGTTTAGGGTAAGTGCTATGGTTAGGGTTAGTGTTAGAGTTAGGGTTAGGGTGAATTTTCAGTTAATAGTGAGGGTTAGGGTAAGGGTTAGGGTTAAGGTTTAGGTTAGATTTAGGATTAAGATTAGTGTTAGGGTTAGGTTTAGGGTCCGGGTTAGGGTAGGGGTAAGGTTAGGGTTAAGGCTAGGTTTACGGTCAGGGGTAGGGCTAGGTTAGGGTTAGGGTTAGGTTTAGAGTTAGAGTTAGTGCTAGGGGTTAGGGTTAGGTTTAGGGTTAGGTTTAGAGTTATTGTTAGGGTTAGGGTAGAGTTAAGGTTAGGGTTAAGTTTAAAGTTAGGTAAGGGTTACGTTTAGGTCAGGGTTAGGGTTATTATTAGAGATAGGGTTAGGTTTAGAGAAAGGGTTAGGGTTCGTGTGAGGGTTAGTGTTAGGTTTACAGTTAAGCTGATGTTTTACAGTGTTACGGTTAGGGTCAGGGTTAGAGTTAGGTTTAGGGTTAGGTTTAGGTGTAGGGCTTGAGTGAGGCGATAGTTTAGGGTTAGATTTAGGGTGAAGGTTAAGATTAGTGTTAGTGTAAATATTAGAGTTAGGCGTTTGTGTTAAGGTTATGATCAGGTTAAGTTTAGGTTTAGAGTTAGAGTTAGGGTTAGGTTTTGGTGTTTGTGTTAATGTTAGGGTCAGGATTAGGGTAGCTTTAGGGTTAGGGTTTGGTTTAGGGTTAGGGTTAGAGTGAAGTTGAAGTTAAGGGTCAGGGTTGAGCTTAGTCTTAGCATTAGGGTTTAGGGTTAGGGTTAAGGTTAGGATAGGTTTTAGGGTTAAGATTAGTTTTAGGGTTAGGGTAAGTGTTAGGGTTAAGTCATGGTTAGGTTTAGGGCTAGTTTAAGGTTAGAGGTAAGGTTAGCTTAAGGGTAGTGTTTAGGTTTCGACGTTAGTGTGAGGGTTAGTGCTAGGTTTCCATTTCAGCTGAGTGTGTAGGGTAAGTTTTAGGGTTAGAATTAGGGTTAGAGATAGAGTTAGGGTCAGGGTTCGGGTTAAGTTTAGGGTTAGGGTTAGGTTTATGGTTAGGATTAGGGTTAGGGTCAGAGTTGGGGGATATTTAGTATTATGTTTCGTGTTAGGGTTTCGGTTAGGGTGAAGTTTATGTTAAGTGTGAGGGTTGGGGTTCGGGTTCGTTTTAGGGGTGGGTTCAGGTTAGGGTCAGGGATAGGGTTTGGGTTAGGTTTAGGGTTAGGGTTAGGGTTAGAGTTAGGTTTAGGGTTAGCTTTAGTTTTGGTTAGGGTTAGGATTTGAATGGATTTAGGTTAGGTTTAGGGTTCTGGATAGGGTGAAATTTTGGTTAAAGGTGAGGGTTCGGTTGAGGTTTAGGGTTAGAGTTATTGTTAGGGGTTAGGGTTAGGTTTGAGCTTATGGTAGGTTTAAAGTCTGGGTTAAGGTTAGGTTAGGGTTATGGTCAGGGTTAGGATTAGGATTCCGTTTAGGGTGAGGGTTAGGATCAGAGTTATTGTAAGGGTTAGTTTTAGGTTGACATGTGCGCCAAGGTTAAGGTTATGGTTTGGTTTAGGGGTAGGGATAGGTTTAGTGTTAGGGTGAGCTTTAGTTTAGGGATAGGGTGAAGTTTAAGATAGAGTGAGGTTTAGGGTTAGGGTTATGGCTAAGGTTTGGTTTAGTTTTCAGGTTAATGTTAAGGTTGTGTTTCGTGTTTGGGTTAAGTTTACGGGTTCTGTTTACTTTTAGGGTGAGGGTTAGATTTTAGGTTAGGGTTAAGTTTAGTGTTAGGGTTCGGGTTAGGGTGACGGTTTGTGTTAGGCTTTGTGGTTGGGGTGAGGGTTAGGTTTAGGGTTAGGGTTGGGTAGGGTTCGGATTATGGTTATGGTAAGGTGTTAGGGGTTAGAGATTTAGTTTAGGGTGAGGATTTGGGTGAGTGTCTCGGTTAGTCACTGTGGTTCTGGTCATGCTTAGTTTTGGTCTATGGTTAGGGTTAGGTTTATGATCAGGTTTAGGGTTAGTGTTAGAGTTAGGGTTAAGCTTTAGGTAAGGCTTTGGTGTTTGGGGTTAGGGTTTAGGTAAGGCTTTGGTGTTTGGGGTTAGGGTTTGGGTTGGGGTTAGGGTTTGGGTTGGGGTTAGAGTTATCGTTACGGCTTAGGGTTTCTCGTTAGTGTTAGGGTTAGGGTTAGGCAGAGCATTAGGGTTAGGGTTGGAGGATACGGTTAGGGGTTAGGGTGAGGGTTATGGTTAGTTTTATGGTTAAGGTGAGGGTTTAGGGTAAGTGTTATGTTTAAGGTTAGAGTTAGGGTTAGGGTTAGGTGTAGCGTAAGTTTTCGGTTGAGGTTCAGGTTTTGAATTAGAGTTAGTGTTCTATTTAAGATCAAGGTTAGACTTAGGGTTAGGGTTAGGATTAGGTCTAGACTTAGGGTCCGGGCTAATGTAAGGCTTAGTTTTAGGGTTAGAGGGGGAGTAGCATTATGACTAGAGTTTGGTTTAAGGTTAGGGTTTGGGTTAGGTTTAGGTTTAGGGTTAAAGTTAGGGTTAGGGTTGGATGAAGTTTAGGATGGGGTGAGGGTTATTCTTATGGTTAGGGCTAGAGTTTGATTTTGTGTTCAGGTTAGTGTTAAGGTTAGGCTTAGGGTTCGGGTTCGGGTTCGGAATTTCGTTTAGGGTTAGTGTTAGGTTTAGATTCAGGGTTAGAGTGACATTTCGGTTCAGGGGGAGGGTTAAGATAAGGGTTAGGATTACGGTGAGGATTATACTTAGTGTTAGAGGTTAGGTTTACGGTTAGGATAGGGTTAAGTTTAGGGTTCATGTTAGGGTTAGTGTTAGATTAGGGTTACTGTTCGTGTTTGGGTTAGGCTTAGGGATAAGTTTAGGGATAGCTTTAGGTTTAGGGTTGGGGATAGGTTTAGGGGTTAGGGTGAGAGTTAGCATTAGGTTTACAGTTAAGGTGAGGGTTTAGGGTAAGTGCTATGGTTAGGGTTAGTGTTAGAGTTAGGGTTAGGGTGAATTTTCAGTTAATAGTGAGGGTTAGGGTTAAGGTTTAGGTTAGATTTAGGATTAAGATTAGTGTTAGGATTAGGTTTAGGGTCCGGGTTAGGGTAGGGGTAAGGTTAGGGTTAAGGCTAGGTTTACGGTCAGGGGTAGGGCTAGGTTAGGGTTAGGGTTAGGTTTAGAGTTAGAGTTAGTGCTAGGGGTTAGGGTTAGGTTTAGGGTTAGGTTTAGAGTTATTGTTAGGGTTAGGGTAGAGTTAAGGTTAGGGTTAAGTTTAAAGTTAGGTAAGGGTTACGTTTAGGTCAGGGTTAGGGTTATTATTAGAGATAGGGTTAGGTTTAGAGAAAGGGTTAGGGTTCGTGTGAGGGTTAGTGTTAGGTTTACAGTTAAGCTGATGTTTTACAGTGTTACGGTTAGGGTCAGGGTTAGAGTTAGGTTTAGGGTTAGGTTTAGGTGTAGGGCTTGAGTGAGGCGATAGTTTAGGGTTAGATTTAGGGTGAAGGTTAAGATTAGTGTTAGTGTAAATATTAGAGTTAGGCGTTTGTGTTAAGGTTATGATCAGGTTAAGTTTAGGTTTAGAGTTAGAGTTAGGGTTAGGTTTTGGTGTTTGTGTTAATGTTAGGGTCAGGATTAGGGTAGCTTTAGGGTTAGGGTTTGGTTTAGGGTTAGGGTTAGAGTGAAGTTGAAGTTAAGGGTCAGGGTTGAGCTTAGTCTTAGCATTAGGGTTTAGGGTTAGGGTTAAGGTTAGGATAGGTTTTAGGGTTAAGATTAGTTTTAGGGTTAGGGTAAGTGTTAGGGTTAAGTCATGGTTAGGTTTAGGGCTAGTTTAAGGTTAGAGGTAAGGTTAGCTTAAGGGTAGTGTTTAGGTTTCGACGTTAGTGTGAGGGTTAGTGCTAGGTTTCCATTTCAGCTGAGTGTGTAGGGTAAGTTTTAGGGTTAGAATTAGGGTTAGAGATAGAGTTAGGGTCAGGGTTCGGGTTAAGTTTAGGGTTAGGGTTAGGTTTATGGTTAGGATTAGGGTTAGGGTCAGAGTTGGGGGATATTTAGTATTATGTTTCGTGTTAGGGTTTCGGTTAGGGTGAAGTTTATGTTAAGTGTGAGGGTTGGGGTTCGGGTTCGTTTTAGGGGTGGGTTCAGGTTAGGGTCAGGGATAGGGTTTGGGTTAGGTTTAGGGTTAGGGTTAGGGTTAGAGTTAGGTTTAGGGTTAGCTTTAGTTTTGGTTAGGGTTAGGATTTGAATGGATTTAGGTTAGGTTTAGGGTTCTGGATAGGGTGAAATTTTGGTTAAAGGTGAGGGTTCGGTTGAGGTTTAGGGTTAGAGTTATTGTTAGGGGTTAGGGTTAGGTTTGAGCTTATGGTAGGTTTAAAGTCTGGGTTAAGGTTAGGTTAGGGTTATGGTCAGGGTTAGGGTTAGGATTCCGTTTAGGGTGAGGGTTAGGATCAGAGTTATTGTAAGGGTTAGTTTTAGGTTGACATGTGCGCCAAGGTTAAGGTTATGGTTTGGTTTAGGGGTAGGGATAGGTTTAGTGTTAGGGTGAGCTTTAGTTTAGGGATAGGGTGAAGTTTAAGATAGAGTGAGATTTAGGGTTAGGGTTATGGCTAAGGTTTGGTTTAGTTTTCAGGTTAATGTTAAGGTTGTGTTTCGTGTTTGGGTTAAGTTTACGGGTTCTGTTTACTTTTAGGGTGAGGGTTAGATTTTAGGTTAGGGTTAAGTTTAGTGTTAGGGTTCGGGTTAGGGTGACGGTTTGTGTTAGGCTTTGTGGTTGGGGTGAGGGTTAGGTTTAGGGTTAGGGTTGGGTAGGGTTCGGATTATGGTTATGGTAAGGTGTTAGGGGTTAGAGATTTAGTTTAGGGTGAGGATTTGGGTGAGTGTCTCGGTTAGTCACTGTGGTTCTGGTCATGCTTAGTTTTGGTTTATGGTTAGGGTTAGGTTTATGATCAGGTTTAGGGTTAGTGTTAGAGTTAGGGTTAAGCTTTAGGTAAGGCTTTGGTGTTTGGGGTTAGGGTTTAGGTAAGGCTTTGGTGTTTGGGGTTAGGGTTTGGGTTGGGGTTAGGGTTTGGGTTGGGGTTAGAGTTATCGTTACGGCTTAGGGTTTCTCGTTAGTGTTAGGGTTAGGGTTAGGCAGAGCATTAGGGTTAGGGTTGGAGGATACGGTTAGGGGTTAGGGTGAGGGTTATGGTTAGTTTTATGGTTAAGGTGAGGGTTTAGGGTAAGTGTTATGTTTAAGGTTAGAGTTAGGGTTAGGGTTAGGTGTAGCGTAAGTTTTCGGTTTAGGTTCAGGTTTTGAATTAGAGTTAGTGTTCTATTTAAGATCAAGGTTAGACTTAGGGTTAGGGTTAGGATTAGGTCTAGACTTAGGGTCCGGGCTAATGTAAGGCTTAGTTTTAGGGTTAGAGGGGGAGTAGCATTATGACTAGAGTTTGGTTTAAGGTTAGGGTTTGGGTTAGGTTTAGGTTTAGGGTTAAAGTTAGGGTTAGGGTTGGATGAAGTTTAGGATGGGGTGAGGGTTATTCTTATGGTTAGGGCTAGAGTTTGATTTTGTGTTCAGGTTAGTGTTAAGGTTAGGCTTAGGGTTCGGGTTCGGGTTCGGAATTTCGTTTAGGGTTAGTGTTAGGTTTAGATTCAGGGTTAGAGTGACATTTCGGTTCAGGGGGAGGGTTAAGATAAGGGTTAGGATTACGGTGAGGATTATACTTAGTGTTAGAGGTTAGGTTTACGGTTAGGATAGGGTTAAGTTTAGGGTTCATGTTAGGGTTAGTGTTAGATTAGGGTTACTGTTCGTGTTTGGGTTAGGCTTAGGGATAAGTTTAGGGATAGCTTTAGGTTTAGGGTTGGGGATAGGTTTAGGGGTTAGGGTGAGAGTTAGCATTAGGTTTACAGTTAAGGTGAGGGTTTAGGGTAAGTGCTATGGTTAGGGTTAGTGTTAGAGTTAGGGTTAGGGTGAATTTTCAGTTAATAGTGAGGGTTAGGGTAAGGGTTAGGGTTAAGGTTTAGGTTAGATTTAGGATTAAGATTAGTGTTAGGGTTAGGTTTAGGGTCCGGGTTAGGGTAGGGGTAAGGTTAGGGTTAAGGCTAGGTTTACGGTCAGGGGTAGGGCTAGGTTAGGGTTAGGGTTAGGTTTAGAGTTAGAGTTAGTGCTAGGGGTTAGGGTTAGGTTTAGGGTTAGGTTTAGAGTTATTGTTAGGGTTAGGGTAGAGTTAAGGTTAGGGTTAAGTTTAAAGTTAGGTAAGGGTTACGTTTAGGTCAGGGTTAGGGTTATTATTAGAGATAGGGTTAGGTTTAGAGAAAGGGTTAGGGTTCGTGTGAGGGTTAGTGTTAGGTTTACAGTTAAGCTGATGTTTTACAGTGTTACGGTTAGGGTCAGGGTTAGAGTTAGGTTTAGGGTTAGGTTTAGGTGTAGGGCTTGAGTGAGGCGATAGTTTAGGGTTAGATTTAGGGTGAAGGTTAAGATTAGTGTTAGTGTAAATATTAGAGTTAGGCGTTTGTGTTAAGGTTATGATCAGGTTAAGTTTAGGTTTAGAGTTAGAGTTAGGGTTAGGTTTTGGTGTTTGTGTTAATGTTAGGGTCAGGATTAGGGTAGCTTTAGGGTTAGGGTTTGGTTTAGGGTTAGGGTTAGAGTGAAGTTGAAGTTAAGGGTCAGGGTTGAGCTTAGTCTTAGCATTAGGGTTTAGGGTTAGGGTTAAGGTTAGGATAGGTTTTAGGGTTAAGATTAGTTTTAGGGTTAGGGTAAGTGTTAGGGTTAAGTCATGGTTAGGTTTAGGGCTAGTTTAAGGTTAGAGGTAAGGTTAGCTTAAGGGTAGTGTTTAGGTTTCGACGTTAGTGTGAGGGTTAGTGCTAGGTTTCCATTTCAGCTGAGTGTGTAGGGTAAGTTTTAGGGTTAGAATTAGGGTTAGAGATAGAGTTAGGGTCAGGGTTCGGGTTAAGTTTAGGGTTAGGGTTAGGTTTATGGTTAGGATTAGGGTTAGGGTCAGAGTTGGGGGATATTTAGTATTATGTTTCGTGTTAGGGTTTCGGTTAGGGTGAAGTTTATGTTAAGTGTGAGGGTTGGGGTTCGGGTTCGTTTTAGGGGTGGGTTCAGGTTAGGGTCAGGGATAGGGTTTGGGTTAGGTTTAGGGTTAGGGTTAGGGTTAGAGTTAGGTTTAGGGTTAGCTTTAGTTTTGGTTAGGGTTAGGATTTGAATGGATTTAGGTTAGGTTTAGGGTTCTGGATAGGGTGAAATTTTGGTTAAAGGTGAGGGTTCGGTTGAGGTTTAGGGTTAGAGTTATTGTTAGGGGTTAGGGTTAGGTTTGAGCTTATGGTAGGTTTAAAGTCTGGGTTAAGGTTAGGTTAGGGTTATGGTCAGGGTTAGGATTAGGATTCCGTTTAGGGTGAGGGTTAGGATCAGAGTTATTGTAAGGGTTAGTTTTAGGTTGACATGTGCGCCAAGGTTAAGGTTATGGTTTGGTTTAGGGGTAGGGATAGGTTTAGTGTTAGGGTGAGCTTTAGTTTAGGGATAGGGTGAAGTTTAAGATAGAGTGAGGTTTAGGGTTAGGGTTATGGCTAAGGTTTGGTTTAGTTTTCAGGTTAATGTTAAGGTTGTGTTTCGTGTTTGGGTTAAGTTTACGGGTTCTGTTTACTTTTAGGGTGAGGGTTAGATTTTAGGTTAGGGTTAAGTTTAGTGTTAGGGTTCGGGTTAGGGTGACGGTTTGTGTTAGGCTTTGTGGTTGGGGTGAGGGTTAGGTTTAGGGTTAGGGTTGGGTAGGGTTCGGATTATGGTTATGGTAAGGTGTTAGGGGTTAGAGATTTAGTTTAGGGTGAGGATTTGGGTGAGTGTCTCGGTTAGTCACTGTGGTTCTGGTCATGCTTAGTTTTGGTCTATGGTTAGGGTTAGGTTTATGATCAGGTTTAGGGTTAGTGTTAGAGTTAGGGTTAAGCTTTAGGTAAGGCTTTGGTGTTTGGGGTTAGGGTTTAGGTAAGGCTTTGGTGTTTGGGGTTAGGGTTTGGGTTGGGGTTAGGGTTTGGGTTGGGGTTAGAGTTATCGTTACGGCTTAGGGTTTCTCGTTAGTGTTAGGGTTAGGGTTAGGCAGAGCATTAGGGTTAGGGTTGGAGGATACGGTTAGGGGTTAGGGTGAGGGTTATGGTTAGTTTTATGGTTAAGGTGAGGGTTTAGGGTAAGTGTTATGTTTAAGGTTAGAGTTAGGGTTAGGGTTAGGTGTAGCGTAAGTTTTCGGTTGAGGTTCAGGTTTTGAATTAGAGTTAGTGTTCTATTTAAGATCAAGGTTAGACTTAGGGTTAGGGTTAGGATTAGGTCTAGACTTAGGGTCCGGGCTAATGTAAGGCTTAGTTTTAGGGTTAGAGGGGGAGTAGCATTATGACTAGAGTTTGGTTTAAGGTTAGGGTTTGGGTTAGGTTTAGGTTTAGGGTTAAAGTTAGGGTTAGGGTTGGATGAAGTTTAGGATGGGGTGAGGGTTATTCTTATGGTTAGGGCTAGAGTTTGATTTTGTGTTCAGGTTAGTGTTAAGGTTAGGCTTAGGGTTCGGGTTCGGGTTCGGAATTTCGTTTAGGGTTAGTGTTAGGTTTAGATTCAGGGTTAGAGTGACATTTCGGTTCAGGGGGAGGGTTAAGATAAGGGTTAGGATTACGGTGAGGATTATACTTAGTGTTAGAGGTTAGGTTTACGGTTAGGATAGGGTTAAGTTTAGGGTTCATGTTAGGGTTAGTGTTAGATTAGGGTTACTGTTCGTGTTTGGGTTAGGCTTAGGGATAAGTTTAGGGATAGCTTTAGGTTTAGGGTTGGGGATAGGTTTAGGGGTTAGGGTGAGAGTTAGCATTAGGTTTACAGTTAAGGTGAGGGTTTAGGGTAAGTGCTATGGTTAGGGTTAGTGTTAGAGTTAGGGTTAGGGTGAATTTTCAGTTAATAGTGAGGGTTAGGGTTAAGGTTTAGGTTAGATTTAGGATTAAGATTAGTGTTAGGATTAGGTTTAGGGTCCGGGTTAGGGTAGGGGTAAGGTTAGGGTTAAGGCTAGGTTTACGGTCAGGGGTAGGGCTAGGTTAGGGTTAGGGTTAGGTTTAGAGTTAGAGTTAGTGCTAGGGGTTAGGGTTAGGTTTAGGGTTAGGTTTAGAGTTATTGTTAGGGTTAGGGTAGAGTTAAGGTTAGGGTTAAGTTTAAAGTTAGGTAAGGGTTACGTTTAGGTCAGGGTTAGGGTTATTATTAGAGATAGGGTTAGGTTTAGAGAAAGGGTTAGGGTTCGTGTGAGGGTTAGTGTTAGGTTTACAGTTAAGCTGATGTTTTACAGTGTTACGGTTAGGGTCAGGGTTAGAGTTAGGTTTAGGGTTAGGTTTAGGTGTAGGGCTTGAGTGAGGCGATAGTTTAGGGTTAGATTTAGGGTGAAGGTTAAGATTAGTGTTAGTGTAAATATTAGAGTTAGGCGTTTGTGTTAAGGTTATGATCAGGTTAAGTTTAGGTTTAGAGTTAGAGTTAGGGTTAGGTTTTGGTGTTTGTGTTAATGTTAGGGTCAGGATTAGGGTAGCTTTAGGGTTAGGGTTTGGTTTAGGGTTAGGGTTAGAGTGAAGTTGAAGTTAAGGGTCAGGGTTGAGCTTAGTCTTAGCATTAGGGTTTAGAGTTAGGGTTAAGGTTAGGATAGGTTTTAGGGTTAAGATTAGTTTTAGGGTTAGGGTAAGTGTTAGGGTTAAGTCATGGTTAGGTTTAGGGCTAGTTTAAGGTTAGAGGTAAGGTTAGCTTAAGGGTAGTGTTTAGGTTTCGACGTTAGTGTGAGGGTTAGTGCTAGGTTTCCATTTCAGCTGAGTGTGTAGGGTAAGTTTTAGGGTTAGAATTAGGGTTAGAGATAGAGTTAGGGTCAGGGTTCGGGTTAAGTTTAGGGTTAGGGTTAGGTTTATGGTTAGGATTAGGGTTAGGGTCAGAGTTGGGGGATATTTAGTATTATGTTTCGTGTTAGGGTTTCGGTTAGGGTGAAGTTTATGTTAAGTGTGAGGGTTGGGGTTCGGGTTCGTTTTAGGGGTGGGTTCAGGTTAGGGTCAGGGATAGGGTTTGGGTTAGGTTTAGGGTTAGGGTTAGGGTTAGAGTTAGGTTTAGGGTTAGCTTTAGTTTTGGTTAGGGTTAGGATTTGAATGGATTTAGGTTAGGTTTAGGGTTCTGGATAGGGTGAAATTTTGGTTAAAGGTGAGGGTTCGGTTGAGGTTTAGGGTTAGAGTTATTGTTAGGGGTTAGGGTTAGGTTTGAGCTTATGGTAGGTTTAAAGTCTGGGTTAAGGTTAGGTTAGGGTTATGGTCAGGGTTAGGGTTAGGATTCCGTTTAGGGTGAGGGTTAGGATCAGAGTTATTGTAAGGGTTAGTTTTAGGTTGACATGTGCGCCAAGGTTAAGGTTATGGTTTGGTTTAGGGGTAGGGATAGGTTTAGTGTTAGGGTGAGCTTTAGTTTAGGGATAGGGTGAAGTTTAAGATAGAGTGAGATTTAGGGTTAGGGTTATGGCTAAGGTTTGGTTTAGTTTTCAGGTTAATGTTAAGGTTGTGTTTCGTGTTTGGGTTAAGTTTACGGGTTCTGTTTACTTTTAGGGTGAGGGTTAGATTTTAGGTTAGGGTTAAGTTTAGTGTTAGGGTTCGGGTTAGGGTGACGGTTTGTGTTAGGCTTTGTGGTTGGGGTGAGGGTTAGGTTTAGGGTTAGGGTTGGGTAGGGTTCGGATTATGGTTATGGTAAGGTGTTAGGGGTTAGAGATTTAGTTTAGGGTGAGGATTTGGGTGAGTGTCTCGGTTAGTCACTGTGGTTCTGGTCATGCTTAGTTTTGGTTTATGGTTAGGGTTAGGTTTATGATCAGGTTTAGGGTTAGTGTTAGAGTTAGGGTTAAGCTTTAGGTAAGGCTTTGGTGTTTGGGGTTAGGGTTTAGGTAAGGCTTTGGTGTTTGGGGTTAGGGTTTGGGTTGGGGTTAGGGTTTGGGTTGGGGTTAGAGTTATCGTTACGGCTTAGGGTTTCTCGTTAGTGTTAGGGTTAGGGTTAGGCAGAGCATTAGGGTTAGGGTTGGAGGATACGGTTAGGGGTTAGGGTGAGGGTTATGGTTAGTTTTATGGTTAAGGTGAGGGTTTAGGGTAAGTGTTATGTTTAAGGTTAGAGTTAGGGTTAGGGTTAGGTGTAGCGTAAGTTTTCGGTTTAGGTTCAGGTTTTGAATTAGAGTTAGTGTTCTATTTAAGATCAAGGTTAGACTTAGGGTTAGGGTTAGGATTAGGTCTAGACTTAGGGTCCGGGCTAATGTAAGGCTTAGTTTTAGGGTTAGAGGGGGAGTAGCATTATGACTAGAGTTTGGTTTAAGGTTAGGGTTTGGGTTAGGTTTAGGTTTAGGGTTAAAGTTAGGGTTAGGGTTGGATGAAGTTTAGGATGGGGTGAGGGTTATTCTTATGGTTAGGGCTAGAGTTTGATTTTGTGTTCAGGTTAGTGTTAAGGTTAGGCTTAGGGTTCGGGTTCGGGTTCGGAATTTCGTTTAGGGTTAGTGTTAGGTTTAGATTCAGGGTTAGAGTGACATTTCGGTTCAGGGGGAGGGTTAAGATAAGGGTTAGGATTACGGTGAGGATTATACTTAGTGTTAGAGGTTAGGTTTACGGTTAGGATAGGGTTAAGTTTAGGGTTCATGTTAGGGTTAGTGTTAGATTAGGGTTACTGTTCGTGTTTGGGTTAGGCTTAGGGATAAGTTTAGGGATAGCTTTAGGTTTAGGGTTGGGGATAGGTTTAGGGGTTAGGGTGAGAGTTAGCATTAGGTTTACAGTTAAGGTGAGGGTTTAGGGTAAGTGCTATGGTTAGGGTTAGTGTTAGAGTTAGGGTTAGGGTGAATTTTCAGTTAATAGTGAGGGTTAGGGTAAGGGTTAGGGTTAAGGTTTAGGTTAGATTTAGGATTAAGATTAGTGTTAGGGTTAGGTTTAGGGTCCGGGTTAGGGTAGGGGTAAGGTTAGGGTTAAGGCTAGGTTTACGGTCAGGGGTAGGGCTAGGTTAGGGTTAGGGTTAGGTTTAGAGTTAGAGTTAGTGCTAGGGGTTAGGGTTAGGTTTAGGGTTAGGTTTAGAGTTATTGTTAGGGTTAGGGTAGAGTTAAGGTTAGGGTTAAGTTTAAAGTTAGGTAAGGGTTACGTTTAGGTCAGGGTTAGGGTTATTATTAGAGATAGGGTTAGGTTTAGAGAAAGGGTTAGGGTTCGTGTGAGGGTTAGTGTTAGGTTTACAGTTAAGCTGATGTTTTACAGTGTTACGGTTAGGGTCAGGGTTAGAGTTAGGTTTAGGGTTAGGTTTAGGTGTAGGGCTTGAGTGAGGCGATAGTTTAGGGTTAGATTTAGGGTGAAGGTTAAGATTAGTGTTAGTGTAAATATTAGAGTTAGGCGTTTGTGTTAAGGTTATGATCAGGTTAAGTTTAGGTTTAGAGTTAGAGTTAGGGTTAGGTTTTGGTGTTTGTGTTAATGTTAGGGTCAGGATTAGGGTAGCTTTAGGGTTAGGGTTTGGTTTAGGGTTAGGGTTAGAGTGAAGTTGAAGTTAAGGGTCAGGGTTGAGCTTAGTCTTAGCATTAGGGTTTAGGGTTAGGGTTAAGGTTAGGATAGGTTTTAGGGTTAAGATTAGTTTTAGGGTTAGGGTAAGTGTTAGGGTTAAGTCATGGTTAGGTTTAGGGCTAGTTTAAGGTTAGAGGTAAGGTTAGCTTAAGGGTAGTGTTTAGGTTTCGACGTTAGTGTGAGGGTTAGTGCTAGGTTTCCATTTCAGCTGAGTGTGTAGGGTAAGTTTTAGGGTTAGAATTAGGGTTAGAGATAGAGTTAGGGTCAGGGTTCGGGTTAAGTTTAGGGTTAGGGTTAGGTTTATGGTTAGGATTAGGGTTAGGGTCAGAGTTGGGGGATATTTAGTATTATGTTTCGTGTTAGGGTTTCGGTTAGGGTGAAGTTTATGTTAAGTGTGAGGGTTGGGGTTCGGGTTCGTTTTAGGGGTGGGTTCAGGTTAGGGTCAGGGATAGGGTTTGGGTTAGGTTTAGGGTTAGGGTTAGGGTTAGAGTTAGGTTTAGGGTTAGCTTTAGTTTTGGTTAGGGTTAGGATTTGAATGGATTTAGGTTAGGTTTAGGGTTCTGGATAGGGTGAAATTTTGGTTAAAGGTGAGGGTTCGGTTGAGGTTTAGGGTTAGAGTTATTGTTAGGGGTTAGGGTTAGGTTTGAGCTTATGGTAGGTTTAAAGTCTGGGTTAAGGTTAGGTTAGGGTTATGGTCAGGGTTAGGATTAGGATTCCGTTTAGGGTGAGGGTTAGGATCAGAGTTATTGTAAGGGTTAGTTTTAGGTTGACATGTGCGCCAAGGTTAAGGTTATGGTTTGGTTTAGGGGTAGGGATAGGTTTAGTGTTAGGGTGAGCTTTAGTTTAGGGATAGGGTGAAGTTTAAGATAGAGTGAGGTTTAGGGTTAGGGTTATGGCTAAGGTTTGGTTTAGTTTTCAGGTTAATGTTAAGGTTGTGTTTCGTGTTTGGGTTAAGTTTACGGGTTCTGTTTACTTTTAGGGTGAGGGTTAGATTTTAGGTTAGGGTTAAGTTTAGTGTTAGGGTTCGGGTTAGGGTGACGGTTTGTGTTAGGCTTTGTGGTTGGGGTGAGGGTTAGGTTTAGGGTTAGGGTTGGGTAGGGTTCGGATTATGGTTATGGTAAGGTGTTAGGGGTTAGAGATTTAGTTTAGGGTGAGGATTTGGGTGAGTGTCTCGGTTAGTCACTGTGGTTCTGGTCATGCTTAGTTTTGGTCTATGGTTAGGGTTAGGTTTATGATCAGGTTTAGGGTTAGTGTTAGAGTTAGGGTTAAGCTTTAGGTAAGGCTTTGGTGTTTGGGGTTAGGGTTTAGGTAAGGCTTTGGTGTTTGGGGTTAGGGTTTGGGTTGGGGTTAGGGTTTGGGTTGGGGTTAGAGTTATCGTTACGGCTTAGGGTTTCTCGTTAGTGTTAGGGTTAGGGTTAGGCAGAGCATTAGGGTTAGGGTTGGAGGATACGGTTAGGGGTTAGGGTGAGGGTTATGGTTAGTTTTATGGTTAAGGTGAGGGTTTAGGGTAAGTGTTATGTTTAAGGTTAGAGTTAGGGTTAGGGTTAGGTGTAGCGTAAGTTTTCGGTTGAGGTTCAGGTTTTGAATTAGAGTTAGTGTTCTATTTAAGATCAAGGTTAGACTTAGGGTTAGGGTTAGGATTAGGTCTAGACTTAGGGTCCGGGCTAATGTAAGGCTTAGTTTTAGGGTTAGAGGGGGAGTAGCATTATGACTAGAGTTTGGTTTAAGGTTAGGGTTTGGGTTAGGTTTAGGTTTAGGGTTAAAGTTAGGGTTAGGGTTGGATGAAGTTTAGGATGGGGTGAGGGTTATTCTTATGGTTAGGGCTAGAGTTTGATTTTGTGTTCAGGTTAGTGTTAAGGTTAGGCTTAGGGTTCGGGTTCGGGTTCGGAATTTCGTTTAGGGTTAGTGTTAGGTTTAGATTCAGGGTTAGAGTGACATTTCGGTTCAGGGGGAGGGTTAAGATAAGGGTTAGGATTACGGTGAGGATTATACTTAGTGTTAGAGGTTAGGTTTACGGTTAGGATAGGGTTAAGTTTAGGGTTCATGTTAGGGTTAGTGTTAGATTAGGGTTACTGTTCGTGTTTGGGTTAGGCTTAGGGATAAGTTTAGGGATAGCTTTAGGTTTAGGGTTGGGGATAGGTTTAGGGGTTAGGGTGAGAGTTAGCATTAGGTTTACAGTTAAGGTGAGGGTTTAGGGTAAGTGCTATGGTTAGGGTTAGTGTTAGAGTTAGGGTTAGGGTGAATTTTCAGTTAATAGTGAGGGTTAGGGTAAGGGTTAGGGTTAAGGTTTAGGTTAGATTTAGGATTAAGATTAGTGTTAGGGTTAGGTTTAGGGTCCGGGTTAGGGTAGGGGTAAGGTTAGGGTTAAGGCTAGGTTTACGGTCAGGGGTAGGGCTAGGTTAGGGTTAGGGTTAGGTTTAGAGTTAGAGTTAGTGCTAGGGGTTAGGGTTAGGTTTAGGGTTAGGTTTAGAGTTATTGTTAGGGTTAGGGTAGAGTTAAGGTTAGGGTTAAGTTTAAAGTTAGGTAAGGGTTACGTTTAGGTCAGGGTTAGGGTTATTATTAGAGATAGGGTTAGGTTTAGAGAAAGGGTTAGGGTTCGTGTGAGGGTTAGTGTTAGGTTTACAGTTAAGCTGATGTTTTACAGTGTTACGGTTAGGGTCAGGGTTAGAGTTAGGTTTAGGGTTAGGTTTAGGTGTAGGGCTTGAGTGAGGCGATAGTTTAGGGTTAGATTTAGGGTGAAGGTTAAGATTAGTGTTAGTGTAAATATTAGAGTTAGGCGTTTGTGTTAAGGTTATGATCAGGTTAAGTTTAGGTTTAGAGTTAGAGTTAGGGTTAGGTTTTGGTGTTTGTGTTAATGTTAGGGTCAGGATTAGGGTAGCTTTAGGGTTAGGGTTTGGTTTAGGGTTAGGGTTAGAGTGAAGTTGAAGTTAAGGGTCAGGGTTGAGCTTAGTCTTAGCATTAGGGTTTAGGGTTAGGGTTAAGGTTAGGATAGGTTTTAGGGTTAAGATTAGTTTTAGGGTTAGGGTAAGTGTTAGGGTTAAGTCATGGTTAGGTTTAGGGCTAGTTTAAGGTTAGAGGTAAGGTTAGCTTAAGGGTAGTGTTTAGGTTTCGACGTTAGTGTGAGGGTTAGTGCTAGGTTTCCATTTCAGCTGAGTGTGTAGGGTAAGTTTTAGGGTTAGAATTAGGGTTAGAGATAGAGTTAGGGTCAGGGTTCGGGTTAAGTTTAGGGTTAGGGTTAGGTTTATGGTTAGGATTAGGGTTAGGGTCAGAGTTGGGGGATATTTAGTATTATGTTTCGTGTTAGGGTTTCGGTTAGGGTGAAGTTTATGTTAAGTGTGAGGGTTGGGGTTCGGGTTCGTTTTAGGGGTGGGTTCAGGTTAGGGTCAGGGATAGGGTTTGGGTTAGGTTTAGGGTTAGGGTTAGGGTTAGAGTTAGGTTTAGGGTTAGCTTTAGTTTTGGTTAGGGTTAGGATTTGAATGGATTTAGGTTAGGTTTAGGGTTCTGGATAGGGTGAAATTTTGGTTAAAGGTGAGGGTTCGGTTGAGGTTTAGGGTTAGAGTTATTGTTAGGGGTTAGGGTTAGGTTTGAGCTTATGGTAGGTTTAAAGTCTGGGTTAAGGTTAGGTTAGGGTTATGGTCAGGGTTAGGATTAGGATTCCGTTTAGGGTGAGGGTTAGGATCAGAGTTATTGTAAGGGTTAGTTTTAGGTTGACATGTGCGCCAAGGTTAAGGTTATGGTTTGGTTTAGGGGTAGGGATAGGTTTAGTGTTAGGGTGAGCTTTAGTTTAGGGATAGGGTGAAGTTTAAGATAGAGTGAGGTTTAGGGTTAGGGTTATGGCTAAGGTTTGGTTTAGTTTTCAGGTTAATGTTAAGGTTGTGTTTCGTGTTTGGGTTAAGTTTACGGGTTCTGTTTACTTTTAGGGTGAGGGTTAGATTTTAGGTTAGGGTTAAGTTTAGTGTTAGGGTTCGGGTTAGGGTGACGGTTTGTGTTAGGCTTTGTGGTTGGGGTGAGGGTTAGGTTTAGGGTTAGGGTTGGGTAGGGTTCGGATTATGGTTATGGTAAGGTGTTAGGGGTTAGAGATTTAGTTTAGGGTGAGGATTTGGGTGAGTGTCTCGGTTAGTCACTGTGGTTCTGGTCATGCTTAGTTTTGGTTTATGGTTAGGGTTAGGTTTATGATCAGGTTTAGGGTTAGTGTTAGAGTTAGGGTTAAGCTTTAGGTAAGGCTTTGGTGTTTGGGGTTAGGGTTTAGGTAAGGCTTTGGTGTTTGGGGTTAGGGTTTGGGTTGGGGTTAGGGTTTGGGTTGGGGTTAGAGTTATCGTTACGGCTTAGGGTTTCTCGTTAGTGTTAGGGTTAGGGTTAGGCAGAGCATTAGGGTTAGGGTTGGAGGATACGGTTAGGGGTTAGGGTGAGGGTTATGGTTAGTTTTATGGTTAAGGTGAGGGTTTAGGGTAAGTGTTATGTTTAAGGTTAGAGTTAGGGTTAGGGTTAGGTGTAGCGTAAGTTTTCGGTTTAGGTTCAGGTTTTGAATTAGAGTTAGTGTTCTATTTAAGATCAAGGTTAGACTTAGGGTTAGGGTTAGGATTAGGTCTAGACTTAGGGTCCGGGCTAATGTAAGGCTTAGTTTTAGGGTTAGAGGGGGAGTAGCATTATGACTAGAGTTTGGTTTAAGGTTAGGGTTTGGGTTAGGTTTAGGTTTAGGGTTAAAGTTAGGGTTAGGGTTGGATGAAGTTTAGGATGGGGTGAGGGTTATTCTTATGGTTAGGGCTAGAGTTTGATTTTGTGTTCAGGTTAGTGTTAAGGTTAGGCTTAGGGTTCGGGTTCGGGTTCGGAATTTCGTTTAGGGTTAGTGTTTGGTTTAGATTCAGGGTTAGAGTGACATTTCGGTTCAGGGGGAGGGTTAAGATAAGGGTTAGGATTACGGTGAGGATTATACTTAGTGTTAGAGGTTAGGTTTACGGTTAGGATAGGGTTAAGTTTAGGGTTCATGTTAGGGTTAGTGTTAGATTAGGGTTACTGTTCGTGTTTGGGTTAGGCTTAGGGATAAGTTTAGGGATAGCTTTAGGTTTAGGGTTGGGGATAGGTTTAGGGGTTAGGGTGAGAGTTAGCATTAGGTTTACAGTTAAGGTGAGGGTTTAGGGTAAGTGCTATGGTTAGGGTTAGTGTTAGAGTTAGGGTTAGGGTGAATTTTCAGTTAATAGTGAGGGTTAGGGTTAAGGTTTAGGTTAGATTTAGGATTAAGATTAGTGTTAGGATTAGGTTTAGGGTCCGGGTTAGGGTAGGGGTAAGGTTAGGGTTAAGGCTAGGTTTACGGTCAGGGGTAGGGCTAGGTTAGGGTTAGGGTTAGGTTTAGAGTTAGAGTTAGTGCTAGGGGTTAGGGTTAGGTTTAGGGTTAGGTTTAGAGTTATTGTTAGGGTTAGGGTAGAGTTAAGGTTAGGGTTAAGTTTAAAGTTAGGTAAGGGTTACGTTTAGGTCAGGGTTAGGGTTATTATTAGAGATAGGGTTAGGTTTAGAGAAAGGGTTAGGGTTCGTGTGAGGGTTAGTGTTAGGTTTACAGTTAAGCTGATGTTTTACAGTGTTACGGTTAGGGTCAGGGTTAGAGTTAGGTTTAGGGTTAGGTTTAGGTGTAGGGCTTGAGTGAGGCGATAGTTTAGGGTTAGATTTAGGGTGAAGGTTAAGATTAGTGTTAGTGTAAATATTAGAGTTAGGCGTTTGTGTTAAGGTTATGATCAGGTTAAGTTTAGGTTTAGAGTTAGAGTTAGGGTTAGGTTTTGGTGTTTGTGTTAATGTTAGGGTCAGGATTAGGGTAGCTTTAGGGTTAGGGTTTGGTTTAGGGTTAGGGTTAGAGTGAAGTTGAAGTTAAGGGTCAGGGTTGAGCTTAGTCTTAGCATTAGGGTTTAGAGTTAGGGTTAAGGTTAGGATAGGTTTTAGGGTTAAGATTAGTTTTAGGGTTAGGGTAAGTGTTAGGGTTAAGTCATGGTTAGGTTTAGGGCTAGTTTAAGGTTAGAGGTAAGGTTAGCTTAAGGGTAGTGTTTAGGTTTCGACGTTAGTGTGAGGGTTAGTGCTAGGTTTCCATTTCAGCTGAGTGTGTAGGGTAAGTTTTAGGGTTAGAATTAGGGTTAGAGATAGAGTTAGGGTCAGGGTTCGGGTTAAGTTTAGGGTTAGGGTTAGGTTTATGGTTAGGATTAGGGTTAGGGTCAGAGTTGGGGGATATTTAGTATTATGTTTCGTGTTAGGGTTTCGGTTAGGGTGAAGTTTATGTTAAGTGTGAGGGTTGGGGTTCGGGTTCGTTTTAGGGGTGGGTTCAGGTTAGGGTCAGGGATAGGGTTTGGGTTAGGTTTAGGGTTAGGGTTAGGGTTAGAGTTAGGTTTAGGGTTAGCTTTAGTTTTGGTTAGGGTTAGGATTTGAATGGATTTAGGTTAGGTTTAGGGTTCTGGATAGGGTGAAATTTTGGTTAAAGGTGAGGGTTCGGTTGAGGTTTAGGGTTAGAGTTATTGTTAGGGGTTAGGGTTAGGTTTGAGCTTATGGTAGGTTTAAAGTCTGGGTTAAGGTTAGGTTAGGGTTATGGTCAGGGTTAGGGTTAGGATTCCGTTTAGGGTGAGGGTTAGGATCAGAGTTATTGTAAGGGTTAGTTTTAGGTTGACATGTGCGCCAAGGTTAAGGTTATGGTTTGGTTTAGGGGTAGGGATAGGTTTAGTGTTAGGGTGAGCTTTAGTTTAGGGATAGGGTGAAGTTTAAGATAGAGTGAGATTTAGGGTTAGGGTTATGGCTAAGGTTTGGTTTAGTTTTCAGGTTAATGTTAAGGTTGTGTTTCGTGTTTGGGTTAAGTTTACGGGTTCTGTTTACTTTTAGGGTGAGGGTTAGATTTTAGGTTAGGGTTAAGTTTAGTGTTAGGGTTCGGGTTAGGGTGACGGTTTGTGTTAGGCTTTGTGGTTGGGGTGAGGGTTAGGTTTAGGGTTAGGGTTGGGTAGGGTTCGGATTATGGTTATGGTAAGGTGTTAGGGGTTAGAGATTTAGTTTAGGGTGAGGATTTGGGTGAGTGTCTCGGTTAGTCACTGTGGTTCTGGTCATGCTTAGTTTTGGTTTATGGTTAGGGTTAGGTTTATGATCAGGTTTAGGGTTAGTGTTAGAGTTAGGGTTAAGCTTTAGGTAAGGCTTTGGTGTTTGGGGTTAGGGTTTAGGTAAGGCTTTGGTGTTTGGGGTTAGGGTTTGGGTTGGGGTTAGGGTTTGGGTTGGGGTTAGAGTTATCGTTACGGCTTAGGGTTTCTCGTTAGTGTTAGGGTTAGGGTTAGGCAGAGCATTAGGGTTAGGGTTGGAGGATACGGTTAGGGGTTAGGGTGAGGGTTATGGTTAGTTTTATGGTTAAGGTGAGGGTTTAGGGTAAGTGTTATGTTTAAGGTTAGAGTTAGGGTTAGGGTTAGGTGTAGCGTAAGTTTTCGGTTTAGGTTCAGGTTTTGAATTAGAGTTAGTGTTCTATTTAAGATCAAGGTTAGACTTAGGGTTAGGGTTAGGATTAGGTCTAGACTTAGGGTCCGGGCTAATGTAAGGCTTAGTTTTAGGGTTAGAGGGGGAGTAGCATTATGACTAGAGTTTGGTTTAAGGTTAGGGTTTGGGTTAGGTTTAGGTTTAGGGTTAAAGTTAGGGTTAGGGTTGGATGAAGTTTAGGATGGGGTGAGGGTTATTCTTATGGTTAGGGCTAGAGTTTGATTTTGTGTTCAGGTTAGTGTTAAGGTTAGGCTTAGGGTTCGGGTTCGGGTTCGGAATTTCGTTTAGGGTTAGTGTTAGGTTTAGATTCAGGGTTAGAGTGACATTTCGGTTCAGGGGGAGGGTTAAGATAAGGGTTAGGATTACGGTGAGGATTATACTTAGTGTTAGAGGTTAGGTTTACGGTTAGGATAGGGTTAAGTTTAGGGTTCATGTTAGGGTTAGTGTTAGATTAGGGTTACTGTTCGTGTTTGGGTTAGGCTTAGGGATAAGTTTAGGGATAGCTTTAGGTTTAGGGTTGGGGATAGGTTTAGGGGTTAGGGTGAGAGTTAGCATTAGGTTTACAGTTAAGGTGAGGGTTTAGGGTAAGTGCTATGGTTAGGGTTAGTGTTAGAGTTAGGGTTAGGGTGAATTTTCAGTTAATAGTGAGGGTTAGGGTAAGGGTTAGGGTTAAGGTTTAGGTTAGATTTAGGATTAAGATTAGTGTTAGGGTTAGGTTTAGGGTCCGGGTTAGGGTAGGGGTAAGGTTAGGGTTAAGGCTAGGTTTACGGTCAGGGGTAGGGCTAGGTTAGGGTTAGGGTTAGGTTTAGAGTTAGAGTTAGTGCTAGGGGTTAGGGTTAGGTTTAGGGTTAGGTTTAGAGTTATTGTTAGGGTTAGGGTAGAGTTAAGGTTAGGGTTAAGTTTAAAGTTAGGTAAGGGTTACGTTTAGGTCAGGGTTAGGGTTATTATTAGAGATAGGGTTAGGTTTAGAGAAAGGGTTAGGGTTCGTGTGAGGGTTAGTGTTAGGTTTACAGTTAAGCTGATGTTTTACAGTGTTACGGTTAGGGTCAGGGTTAGAGTTAGGTTTAGGGTTAGGTTTAGGTGTAGGGCTTGAGTGAGGCGATAGTTTAGGGTTAGATTTAGGGTGAAGGTTAAGATTAGTGTTAGTGTAAATATTAGAGTTAGGCGTTTGTGTTAAGGTTATGATCAGGTTAAGTTTAGGTTTAGAGTTAGAGTTAGGGTTAGGTTTTGGTGTTTGTGTTAATGTTAGGGTCAGGATTAGGGTAGCTTTAGGGTTAGGGTTTGGTTTAGGGTTAGGGTTAGAGTGAAGTTGAAGTTAAGGGTCAGGGTTGAGCTTAGTCTTAGCATTAGGGTTTAGGGTTAGGGTTAAGGTTAGGATAGGTTTTAGGGTTAAGATTAGTTTTAGGGTTAGGGTAAGTGTTAGGGTTAAGTCATGGTTAGGTTTAGGGCTAGTTTAAGGTTAGAGGTAAGGTTAGCTTAAGGGTAGTGTTTAGGTTTCGACGTTAGTGTGAGGGTTAGTGCTAGGTTTCCATTTCAGCTGAGTGTGTAGGGTAAGTTTTAGGGTTAGAATTAGGGTTAGAGATAGAGTTAGGGTCAGGGTTCGGGTTAAGTTTAGGGTTAGGGTTAGGTTTATGGTTAGGATTAGGGTTAGGGTCAGAGTTGGGGGATATTTAGTATTATGTTTCGTGTTAGGGTTTCGGTTAGGGTGAAGTTTATGTTAAGTGTGAGGGTTGGGGTTCGGGTTCGTTTTAGGGGTGGGTTCAGGTTAGGGTCAGGGATAGGGTTTGGGTTAGGTTTAGGGTTAGGGTTAGGGTTAGAGTTAGGTTTAGGGTTAGCTTTAGTTTTGGTTAGGGTTAGGATTTGAATGGATTTAGGTTAGGTTTAGGGTTCTGGATAGGGTGAAATTTTGGTTAAAGGTGAGGGTTCGGTTGAGGTTTAGGGTTAGAGTTATTGTTAGGGGTTAGGGTTAGGTTTGAGCTTATGGTAGGTTTAAAGTCTGGGTTAAGGTTAGGTTAGGGTTATGGTCAGGGTTAGGATTAGGATTCCGTTTAGGGTGAGGGTTAGGATCAGAGTTATTGTAAGGGTTAGTTTTAGGTTGACATGTGCGCCAAGGTTAAGGTTATGGTTTGGTTTAGGGGTAGGGATAGGTTTAGTGTTAGGGTGAGCTTTAGTTTAGGGATAGGGTGAAGTTTAAGATAGAGTGAGGTTTAGGGTTAGGGTTATGGCTAAGGTTTGGTTTAGTTTTCAGGTTAATGTTAAGGTTGTGTTTCGTGTTTGGGTTAAGTTTACGGGTTCTGTTTACTTTTAGGGTGAGGGTTAGATTTTAGGTTAGGGTTAAGTTTAGTGTTAGGGTTCGGGTTAGGGTGACGGTTTGTGTTAGGCTTTGTGGTTGGGGTGAGGGTTAGGTTTAGGGTTAGGGTTGGGTAGGGTTCGGATTATGGTTATGGTAAGGTGTTAGGGGTTAGAGATTTAGTTTAGGGTGAGGATTTGGGTGAGTGTCTCGGTTAGTCACTGTGGTTCTGGTCATGCTTAGTTTTGGTTTATGGTTAGGGTTAGGTTTATGATCAGGTTTAGGGTTAGTGTTAGAGTTAGGGTTAAGCTTTAGGTAAGGCTTTGGTGTTTGGGGTTAGGGTTTAGGTAAGGCTTTGGTGTTTGGGGTTAGGGTTTGGGTTGGGGTTAGGGTTTGGGTTGGGGTTAGAGTTATCGTTACGGCTTAGGGTTTCTCGTTAGTGTTAGGGTTAGGGTTAGGCAGAGCATTAGGGTTAGGGTTGGAGGATACGGTTAGGGGTTAGGGTGAGGGTTATGGTTAGTTTTATGGTTAAGGTGAGGGTTTAGGGTAAGTGTTATGTTTAAGGTTAGAGTTAGGGTTAGGGTTAGGTGTAGCGTAAGTTTTCGGTTTAGGTTCAGGTTTTGAATTAGAGTTAGTGTTCTATTTAAGATCAAGGTTAGACTTAGGGTTAGGGTTAGGATTAGGTCTAGACTTAGGGTCCGGGCTAATGTAAGGCTTAGTTTTAGGGTTAGAGGGGGAGTAGCATTATGACTAGAGTTTGGTTTAAGGTTAGGGTTTGGGTTAGGTTTAGGTTTAGGGTTAAAGTTAGGGTTAGGGTTGGATGAAGTTTAGGATGGGGTGAGGGTTATTCTTATGGTTAGGGCTAGAGTTTGATTTTGTGTTCAGGTTAGTGTTAAGGTTAGGCTTAGGGTTCGGGTTCGGGTTCGGAATTTCGTTTAGGGTTAGTGTTAGGTTTAGATTCAGGGTTAGAGTGACATTTCGGTTCAGGGGGAGGGTTAAGATAAGGGTTAGGATTACGGTGAGGATTATACTTAGTGTTAGAGGTTAGGTTTACGGTTAGGATAGGGTTAAGTTTAGGGTTCATGTTAGGGTTAGTGTTAGATTAGGGTTACTGTTCGTGTTTGGGTTAGGCTTAGGGATAAGTTTAGGGATAGCTTTAGGTTTAGGGTTGGGGATAGGTTTAGGGGTTAGGGTGAGAGTTAGCATTAGGTTTACAGTTAAGGTGAGGGTTTAGGGTAAGTGCTATGGTTAGGGTTAGTGTTAGAGTTAGGGTTAGGGTGAATTTTCAGTTAATAGTGAGGGTTAGGGTAAGGGTTAGGGTTAAGGTTTAGGTTAGATTTAGGATTAAGATTAGTGTTAGGGTTAGGTTTAGGGTCCGGGTTAGGGTAGGGGTAAGGTTAGGGTTAAGGCTAGGTTTACGGTCAGGGGTAGGGCTAGGTTAGGGTTAGGGTTAGGTTTAGAGTTAGAGTTAGTGCTAGGGGTTAGGGTTAGGTTTAGGGTTAGGTTTAGAGTTATTGTTAGGGTTAGGGTAGAGTTAAGGTTAGGGTTAAGTTTAAAGTTAGGTAAGGGTTACGTTTAGGTCAGGGTTAGGGTTATTATTAGAGATAGGGTTAGGTTTAGAGAAAGGGTTAGGGTTCGTGTGAGGGTTAGTGTTAGGTTTACAGTTAAGCTGATGTTTTACAGTGTTACGGTTAGGGTCAGGGTTAGAGTTAGGTTTAGGGTTAGGTTTAGGTGTAGGGCTTGAGTGAGGCGATAGTTTAGGGTTAGATTTAGGGTGAAGGTTAAGATTAGTGTTAGTGTAAATATTAGAGTTAGGCGTTTGTGTTAAGGTTATGATCAGGTTAAGTTTAGGTTTAGAGTTAGAGTTAGGGTTAGGTTTTGGTGTTTGTGTTAATGTTAGGGTCAGGATTAGGGTAGCTTTAGGGTTAGGGTTTGGTTTAGGGTTAGGGTTAGAGTGAAGTTGAAGTTAAGGGTCAGGGTTGAGCTTAGTCTTAGCATTAGGGTTTAGGGTTAGGGTTAAGGTTAGGATAGGTTTTAGGGTTAAGATTAGTTTTAGGGTTAGGGTAAGTGTTAGGGTTAAGTCATGGTTAGGTTTAGGGCTAGTTTAAGGTTAGAGGTAAGGTTAGCTTAAGGGTAGTGTTTAGGTTTCGACGTTAGTGTGAGGGTTAGTGCTAGGTTTCCATTTCAGCTGAGTGTGTAGGGTAAGTTTTAGGGTTAGAATTAGGGTTAGAGATAGAGTTAGGGTCAGGGTTCGGGTTAAGTTTAGGGTTAGGGTTAGGTTTATGGTTAGGATTAGGGTTAGGGTCAGAGTTGGGGGATATTTAGTATTATGTTTCGTGTTAGGGTTTCGGTTAGGGTGAAGTTTATGTTAAGTGTGAGGGTTGGGGTTCGGGTTCGTTTTAGGGGTGGGTTCAGGTTAGGGTCAGGGATAGGGTTTGGGTTAGGTTTAGGGTTAGGGTTAGGGTTAGAGTTAGGTTTAGGGTTAGCTTTAGTTTTGGTTAGGGTTAGGATTTGAATGGATTTAGGTTAGGTTTAGGGTTCTGGATAGGGTGAAATTTTGGTTAAAGGTGAGGGTTCGGTTGAGGTTTAGGGTTAGAGTTATTGTTAGGGGTTAGGGTTAGGTTTGAGCTTATGGTAGGTTTAAAGTCTGGGTTAAGGTTAGGTTAGGGTTATGGTCAGGGTTAGGATTAGGATTCCGTTTAGGGTGAGGGTTAGGATCAGAGTTATTGTAAGGGTTAGTTTTAGGTTGACATGTGCGCCAAGGTTAAGGTTATGGTTTGGTTTAGGGGTAGGGATAGGTTTAGTGTTAGGGTGAGCTTTAGTTTAGGGATAGGGTGAAGTTTAAGATAGAGTGAGGTTTAGGGTTAGGGTTATGGCTAAGGTTTGGTTTAGTTTTCAGGTTAATGTTAAGGTTGTGTTTCGTGTTTGGGTTAAGTTTACGGGTTCTGTTTACTTTTAGGGTGAGGGTTAGATTTTAGGTTAGGGTTAAGTTTAGTGTTAGGGTTCGGGTTAGGGTGACGGTTTGTGTTAGGCTTTGTGGTTGGGGTGAGGGTTAGGTTTAGGGTTAGGGTTGGGTAGGGTTCGGATTATGGTTATGGTAAGGTGTTAGGGGTTAGAGATTTAGTTTAGGGTGAGGATTTGGGTGAGTGTCTCGGTTAGTCACTGTGGTTCTGGTCATGCTTAGTTTTGGTTTATGGTTAGGGTTAGGTTTATGATCAGGTTTAGGGTTAGTGTTAGAGTTAGGGTTAAGCTTTAGGTAAGGCTTTGGTGTTTGGGGTTAGGGTTTAGGTAAGGCTTTGGTGTTTGGGGTTAGGGTTTGGGTTGGGGTTAGGGTTTGGGTTGGGGTTAGAGTTATCGTTACGGCTTAGGGTTTCTCGTTAGTGTTAGGGTTAGGGTTAGGCAGAGCATTAGGGTTAGGGTTGGAGGATACGGTTAGGGGTTAGGGTGAGGGTTATGGTTAGTTTTATGGTTAAGGTGAGGGTTTAGGGTAAGTGTTATGTTTAAGGTTAGAGTTAGGGTTAGGGTTAGGTGTAGCGTAAGTTTTCGGTTGAGGTTCAGGTTTTGAATTAGAGTTAGTGTTCTATTTAAGATCAAGGTTAGACTTAGGGTTAGGGTTAGGATTAGGTCTAGACTTAGGGTCCGGGCTAATGTAAGGCTTAGTTTTAGGGTTAGAGGGGGAGTAGCATTATGACTAGAGTTTGGTTTAAGGTTAGGGTTTGGGTTAGGTTTAGGTTTAGGGTTAAAGTTAGGGTTAGGGTTGGATGAAGTTTAGGATGGGGTGAGGGTTATTCTTATGGTTAGGGCTAGAGTTTGATTTTGTGTTCAGGTTAGTGTTAAGGTTAGGCTTAGGGTTCGGGTTCGGAATTTCGTTTAGGGTTAGTGTTTGGTTTAGATTCAGGGTTAGAGTGACATTTCGGTTCAGGGGGAGGGTTAAGATAAGGGTTAGGATTACGGTGAGGATTATACTTAGTGTTAGAGGTTAGGTTTACGGTTAGGATAGGGTTAAGTTTAGGGTTCATGTTAGGGTTAGTGTTAGATTAGGGTTACTGTTCGTGTTTGGGTTAGGCTTAGGGATAAGTTTAGGGATAGCTTTAGGTTTAGGGTTGGGGATAGGTTTAGGGGTTAGGGTGAGAGTTAGCATTAGGTTTACAGTTAAGGTGAGGGTTTAGGGTAAGTGCTATGGTTAGGGTTAGTGTTAGAGTTAGGGTTAGGGTGAATTTTCAGTTAATAGTGAGGGTTAGGGTAAGGGTTAGGGTTAAGGTTTAGGTTAGATTTAGGATTAAGATTAGTGTTAGGGTTAGGTTTAGGGTCCGGGTTAGGGTAGGGGTAAGGTTAGGGTTAAGGCTAGGTTTACGGTCAGGGGTAGGGCTAGGTTAGGGTTAGGGTTAGGTTTAGAGTTAGAGTTAGTGCTAGGGGTTAGGGTTAGGTTTAGGGTTAGGTTTAGAGTTATTGTTAGGGTTAGGGTAGAGTTAAGGTTAGGGTTAAGTTTAAAGTTAGGTAAGGGTTACGTTTAGGTCAGGGTTAGGGTTATTATTAGAGATAGGGTTAGGTTTAGAGAAAGGGTTAGGGTTCGTGTGAGGGTTAGTGTTAGGTTTACAGTTAAGCTGATGTTTTACAGTGTTACGGTTAGGGTCAGGGTTAGAGTTAGGTTTAGGGTTAGGTTTAGGTGTAGGGCTTGAGTGAGGCGATAGTTTAGGGTTAGATTTAGGGTGAAGGTTAAGATTAGTGTTAGTGTAAATATTAGAGTTAGGCGTTTGTGTTAAGGTTATGATCAGGTTAAGTTTAGGTTTAGAGTTAGAGTTAGGGTTAGGTTTTGGTGTTTGTGTTAATGTTAGGGTCAGGATTAGGGTAGCTTTAGGGTTAGGGTTTGGTTTAGGGTTAGGGTTAGAGTGAAGTTGAAGTTAAGGGTCAGGGTTGAGCTTAGTCTTAGCATTAGGGTTTAGGGTTAGGGTTAAGGTTAGGATAGGTTTTAGGGTTAAGATTAGTTTTAGGGTTAGGGTAAGTGTTAGGGTTAAGTCATGGTTAGGTTTAGGGCTAGTTTAAGGTTAGAGGTAAGGTTAGCTTAAGGGTAGTGTTTAGGTTTCGACGTTAGTGTGAGGGTTAGTGCTAGGTTTCCATTTCAGCTGAGTGTGTAGGGTAAGTTTTAGGGTTAGAATTAGGGTTAGAGATAGAGTTAGGGTCAGGGTTCGGGTTAAGTTTAGGGTTAGGGTTAGGTTTATGGTTAGGATTAGGGTTAGGGTCAGAGTTGGGGGATATTTAGTATTATGTTTCGTGTTAGGGTTTCGGTTAGGGTGAAGTTTATGTTAAGTGTGAGGGTTGGGGTTCGGGTTCGTTTTAGGGGTGGGTTCAGGTTAGGGTCAGGGATAGGGTTTGGGTTAGGTTTAGGGTTAGGGTTAGGGTTAGAGTTAGGTTTAGGGTTAGCTTTAGTTTTGGTTAGGGTTAGGATTTGAATGGATTTAGGTTAGGTTTAGGGTTCTGGATAGGGTGAAATTTTGGTTAAAGGTGAGGGTTCGGTTGAGGTTTAGGGTTAGAGTTATTGTTAGGGGTTAGGGTTAGGTTTGAGCTTATGGTAGGTTTAAAGTCTGGGTTAAGGTTAGGTTAGGGTTATGGTCAGGGTTAGGATTAGGATTCCGTTTAGGGTGAGGGTTAGGATCAGAGTTATTGTAAGGGTTAGTTTTAGGTTGACATGTGCGCCAAGGTTAAGGTTATGGTTTGGTTTAGGGGTAGGGATAGGTTTAGTGTTAGGGTGAGCTTTAGTTTAGGGATAGGGTGAAGTTTAAGATAGAGTGAGGTTTAGGGTTAGGGTTATGGCTAAGGTTTGGTTTAGTTTTCAGGTTAATGTTAAGGTTGTGTTTCGTGTTTGGGTTAAGTTTACGGGTTCTGTTTACTTTTAGGGTGAGGGTTAGATTTTAGGTTAGGGTTAAGTTTAGTGTTAGGGTTCGGGTTAGGGTGACGGTTTGTGTTAGGCTTTGTGGTTGGGGTGAGGGTTAGGTTTAGGGTTAGGGTTGGGTAGGGTTCGGATTATGGTTATGGTAAGGTGTTAGGGGTTAGAGATTTAGTTTAGGGTGAGGATTTGGGTGAGTGTCTCGGTTAGTCACTGTGGTTCTGGTCATGCTTAGTTTTGGTTTATGGTTAGGGTTAGGTTTATGATCAGGTTTAGGGTTAGTGTTAGAGTTAGGGTTAAGCTTTAGGTAAGGCTTTGGTGTTTGGGGTTAGGGTTTAGGTAAGGCTTTGGTGTTTGGGGTTAGGGTTTGGGTTGGGGTTAGGGTTTGGGTTGGGGTTAGAGTTATCGTTACGGCTTAGGGTTTCTCGTTAGTGTTAGGGTTAGGGTTAGGCAGAGCATTAGGGTTAGGGTTGGAGGATACGGTTAGGGGTTAGGGTGAGGGTTATGGTTAGTTTTATGGTTAAGGTGAGGGTTTAGGGTAAGTGTTATGTTTAAGGTTAGAGTTAGGGTTAGGGTTAGGTGTAGCGTAAGTTTTCGGTTTAGGTTCAGGTTTTGAATTAGAGTTAGTGTTCTATTTAAGATCAAGGTTAGACTTAGGGTTAGGGTTAGGATTAGGTCTAGACTTAGGGTCCGGGCTAATGTAAGGCTTAGTTTTAGGGTTAGAGGGGGAGTAGCATTATGACTAGAGTTTGGTTTAAGGTTAGGGTTTGGGTTAGGTTTAGGTTTAGGGTTAAAGTTAGGGTTAGGGTTGGATGAAGTTTAGGATGGGGTGAGGGTTATTCTTATGGTTAGGGCTAGAGTTTGATTTTGTGTTCAGGTTAGTGTTAAGGTTAGGCTTAGGGTTCGGGTTCGGGTTCGGAATTTCGTTTAGGGTTAGTGTTAGGTTTAGATTCAGGGTTAGAGTGACATTTCGGTTCAGGGGGAGGGTTAAGATAAGGGTTAGGATTACGGTGAGGATTATACTTAGTGTTAGAGGTTAGGTTTACGGTTAGGATAGGGTTAAGTTTAGGGTTCATGTTAGGGTTAGTGTTAGATTAGGGTTACTGTTCGTGTTTGGGTTAGGCTTAGGGATAAGTTTAGGGATAGCTTTAGGTTTAGGGTTGGGGATAGGTTTAGGGGTTAGGGTGAGAGTTAGCATTAGGTTTACAGTTAAGGTGAGGGTTTAGGGTAAGTGCTATGGTTAGGGTTAGTGTTAGAGTTAGGGTTAGGGTGAATTTTCAGTTAATAGTGAGGGTTAGGGTAAGGGTTAGGGTTAAGGTTTAGGTTAGATTTAGGATTAAGATTAGTGTTAGGGTTAGGTTTAGGGTCCGGGTTAGGGTAGGGGTAAGGTTAGGGTTAAGGCTAGGTTTACGGTCAGGGGTAGGGCTAGGTTAGGGTTAGGGTTAGGTTTAGAGTTAGAGTTAGTGCTAGGGGTTAGGGTTAGGTTTAGGGTTAGGTTTAGAGTTATTGTTAGGGTTAGGGTAGAGTTAAGGTTAGGGTTAAGTTTAAAGTTAGGTAAGGGTTACGTTTAGGTCAGGGTTAGGGTTATTATTAGAGATAGGGTTAGGTTTAGAGAAAGGGTTAGGGTTCGTGTGAGGGTTAGTGTTAGGTTTACAGTTAAGCTGATGTTTTACAGTGTTACGGTTAGGGTCAGGGTTAGAGTTAGGTTTAGGGTTAGGTTTAGGTGTAGGGCTTGAGTGAGGCGATAGTTTAGGGTTAGATTTAGGGTGAAGGTTAAGATTAGTGTTAGTGTAAATATTAGAGTTAGGCGTTTGTGTTAAGGTTATGATCAGGTTAAGTTTAGGTTTAGAGTTAGAGTTAGGGTTAGGTTTTGGTGTTTGTGTTAATGTTAGGGTCAGGATTAGGGTAGCTTTAGGGTTAGGGTTTGGTTTAGGGTTAGGGTTAGAGTGAAGTTGAAGTTAAGGGTCAGGGTTGAGCTTAGTCTTAGCATTAGGGTTTAGGGTTAGGGTTAAGGTTAGGATAGGTTTTAGGGTTAAGATTAGTTTTAGGGTTAGGGTAAGTGTTAGGGTTAAGTCATGGTTAGGTTTAGGGCTAGTTTAAGGTTAGAGGTAAGGTTAGCTTAAGGGTAGTGTTTAGGTTTCGACGTTAGTGTGAGGGTTAGTGCTAGGTTTCCATTTCAGCTGAGTGTGTAGGGTAAGTTTTAGGGTTAGAATTAGGGTTAGAGATAGAGTTAGGGTCAGGGTTCGGGTTAAGTTTAGGGTTAGGGTTAGGTTTATGGTTAGGATTAGGGTTAGGGTCAGAGTTGGGGGATATTTAGTATTATGTTTCGTGTTAGGGTTTCGGTTAGGGTGAAGTTTATGTTAAGTGTGAGGGTTGGGGTTCGGGTTCGTTTTAGGGGTGGGTTCAGGTTAGGGTCAGGGATAGGGTTTGGGTTAGGTTTAGGGTTAGGGTTAGGGTTAGAGTTAGGTTTAGGGTTAGCTTTAGTTTTGGTTAGGGTTAGGATTTGAATGGATTTAGGTTAGGTTTAGGGTTCTGGATAGGGTGAAATTTTGGTTAAAGGTGAGGGTTCGGTTGAGGTTTAGGGTTAGAGTTATTGTTAGGGGTTAGGGTTAGGTTTGAGCTTATGGTAGGTTTAAAGTCTGGGTTAAGGTTAGGTTAGGGTTATGGTCAGGGTTAGGATTAGGATTCCGTTTAGGGTGAGGGTTAGGATCAGAGTTATTGTAAGGGTTAGTTTTAGGTTGACATGTGCGCCAAGGTTAAGGTTATGGTTTGGTTTAGGGGTAGGGATAGGTTTAGTGTTAGGGTGAGCTTTAGTTTAGGGATAGGGTGAAGTTTAAGATAGAGTGAGGTTTAGGGTTAGGGTTATGGCTAAGGTTTGGTTTAGTTTTCAGGTTAATGTTAAGGTTGTGTTTCGTGTTTGGGTTAAGTTTACGGGTTCTGTTTACTTTTAGGGTGAGGGTTAGATTTTAGGTTAGGGTTAAGTTTAGTGTTAGGGTTCGGGTTAGGGTGACGGTTTGTGTTAGGCTTTGTGGTTGGGGTGAGGGTTAGGTTTAGGGTTAGGGTTGGGTAGGGTTCGGATTATGGTTATGGTAAGGTGTTAGGGGTTAGAGATTTAGTTTAGGGTGAGGATTTGGGTGAGTGTCTCGGTTAGTCACTGTGGTTCTGGTCATGCTTAGTTTTGGTTTATGGTTAGGGTTAGGTTTATGATCAGGTTTAGGGTTAGTGTTAGAGTTAGGGTTAAGCTTTAGGTAAGGCTTTGGTGTTTGGGGTTAGGGTTTAGGTAAGGCTTTGGTGTTTGGGGTTAGGGTTTGGGTTGGGGTTAGGGTTTGGGTTGGGGTTAGAGTTATCGTTACGGCTTAGGGTTTCTCGTTAGTGTTAGGGTTAGGGTTAGGCAGAGCATTAGGGTTAGGGTTGGAGGATACGGTTAGGGGTTAGGGTGAGGGTTATGGTTAGTTTTATGGTTAAGGTGAGGGTTTAGGGTAAGTGTTATGTTTAAGGTTAGAGTTAGGGTTAGGGTTAGGTGTAGCGTAAGTTTTCGGTTGAGGTTCAGGTTTTGAATTAGAGTTAGTGTTCTATTTAAGATCAAGGTTAGACTTAGGGTTAGGGTTAGGATTAGGTCTAGACTTAGGGTCCGGGCTAATGTAAGGCTTAGTTTTAGGGTTAGAGGGGGAGTAGCATTATGACTAGAGTTTGGTTTAAGGTTAGGGTTTGGGTTAGGTTTAGGTTTAGGGTTAAAGTTAGGGTTAGGGTTGGATGAAGTTTAGGATGGGGTGAGGGTTATTCTTATGGTTAGGGCTAGAGTTTGATTTTGTGTTCAGGTTAGTGTTAAGGTTAGGCTTAGGGTTCGGGTTCGGAATTTCGTTTAGGGTTAGTGTTTGGTTTAGATTCAGGGTTAGAGTGACATTTCGGTTCAGGGGGAGGGTTAAGATAAGGGTTAGGATTACGGTGAGGATTATACTTAGTGTTAGAGGTTAGGTTTACGGTTAGGATAGGGTTAAGTTTAGGGTTCATGTTAGGGTTAGTGTTAGATTAGGGTTACTGTTCGTGTTTGGGTTAGGCTTAGGGATAAGTTTAGGGATAGCTTTAGGTTTAGGGTTGGGGATAGGTTTAGGGGTTAGGGTGAGAGTTAGCATTAGGTTTACAGTTAAGGTGAGGGTTTAGGGTAAGTGCTATGGTTAGGGTTAGTGTTAGAGTTAGGGTTAGGGTGAATTTTCAGTTAATAGTGAGGGTTAGGGTAAGGGTTAGGGTTAAGGTTTAGGTTAGATTTAGGATTAAGATTAGTGTTAGGGTTAGGTTTAGGGTCCGGGTTAGGGTAGGGGTAAGGTTAGGGTTAAGGCTAGGTTTACGGTCAGGGGTAGGGCTAGGTTAGGGTTAGGGTTAGGTTTAGAGTTAGAGTTAGTGCTAGGGGTTAGGGTTAGGTTTAGGGTTAGGTTTAGAGTTATTGTTAGGGTTAGGGTAGAGTTAAGGTTAGGGTTAAGTTTAAAGTTAGGTAAGGGTTACGTTTAGGTCAGGGTTAGGGTTATTATTAGAGATAGGGTTAGGTTTAGAGAAAGGGTTAGGGTTCGTGTGAGGGTTAGTGTTAGGTTTACAGTTAAGCTGATGTTTTACAGTGTTACGGTTAGGGTCAGGGTTAGAGTTAGGTTTAGGGTTAGGTTTAGGTGTAGGGCTTGAGTGAGGCGATAGTTTAGGGTTAGATTTAGGGTGAAGGTTAAGATTAGTGTTAGTGTAAATATTAGAGTTAGGCGTTTGTGTTAAGGTTATGATCAGGTTAAGTTTAGGTTTAGAGTTAGAGTTAGGGTTAGGTTTTGGTGTTTGTGTTAATGTTAGGGTCAGGATTAGGGTAGCTTTAGGGTTAGGGTTTGGTTTAGGGTTAGGGTTAGAGTGAAGTTGAAGTTAAGGGTCAGGGTTGAGCTTAGTCTTAGCATTAGGGTTTAGGGTTAGGGTTAAGGTTAGGATAGGTTTTAGGGTTAAGATTAGTTTTAGGGTTAGGGTAAGTGTTAGGGTTAAGTCATGGTTAGGTTTAGGGCTAGTTTAAGGTTAGAGGTAAGGTTAGCTTAAGGGTAGTGTTTAGGTTTCGACGTTAGTGTGAGTGTTAGTGCTAGGTTTCCATTTCAGCTGAGTGTGTAGGGTAAGTTTTAGGGTTAGAATTAGGGTTAGAGATAGAGTTAGGGTCAGGGTTCGGGTTAAGTTTAGGGTTAGGGTTAGGTTTATGGTTAGGATTAGGGTTAGGGTCAGAGTTGGGGGATATTTAGTATTATGTTTCGTGTTAGGGTTTCGGTTAGGGTGAAGTTTATGTTAAGTGTGAGGGTTGGGGTTCGGGTTCGTTTTAGGGGTGGGTTCAGGTTAGGGTCAGGGATAGGGTTTGGGTTAGGTTTAGGGTTAGGGTTAGGGTTAGAGTTAGGTTTAGGGTTAGCTTTAGTTTTGGTTAGGGTTAGGATTTGAATGGATTTAGGTTAGGTTTAGGGTTCTGGATAGGGTGAAATTTTGGTTAAAGGTGAGGGTTCGGTTGAGGTTTAGGGTTAGAGTTATTGTTAGGGGTTAGGGTTAGGTTTGAGCTTATGGTAGGTTTAAAGTCTGGGTTAAGGTTAGGTTAGGGTTATGGTCAGGGTTAGGATTAGGATTCCGTTTAGGGTGAGGGTTAGGATCAGAGTTATTGTAAGGGTTAGTTTTAGGTTGACATGTGCGCCAAGGTTAAGGTTATGGTTTGGTTTAGGGGTAGGGATAGGTTTAGTGTTAGGGTGAGCTTTAGTTTAGGGATAGGGTGAAGTTTAAGATAGAGTGAGGTTTAGGGTTAGGGTTATGGCTAAGGTTTGGTTTAGTTTTCAGGTTAATGTTAAGGTTGTGTTTCGTGTTTGGGTTAAGTTTACGGGTTCTGTTTACTTTTAGGGTGAGGGTTAGATTTTAGGTTAGGGTTAAGTTTAGTGTTAGGGTTCGGGTTAGGGTGACGGTTTGTGTTAGGCTTTGTGGTTGGGGTGAGGGTTAGGTTTAGGGTTAGGGTTGGGTAGGGTTCGGATTATGGTTATGGTAAGGTGTTAGGGGTTAGAGATTTAGTTTAGGGTGAGGATTTGGGTGAGTGTCTCGGTTAGTCACTGTGGTTCTGGTCATGCTTAGTTTTGGTTTATGGTTAGGGTTAGGTTTATGATCAGGTTTAGGGTTAGTGTTAGAGTTAGGGTTAAGCTTTAGGTAAGGCTTTGGTGTTTGGGGTTAGGGTTTAGGTAAGGCTTTGGTGTTTGGGGTTAGGGTTTGGGTTGGGGTTAGGGTTTGGGTTGGGGTTAGAGTTATCGTTACGGCTTAGGGTTTCTCGTTAGTGTTAGGGTTAGGGTTAGGCAGAGCATTAGGGTTAGGGTTGGAGGATACGGTTAGGGGTTAGGGTGAGGGTTATGGTTAGTTTTATGGTTAAGGTGAGGGTTTAGGGTAAGTGTTATGTTTAAGGTTAGAGTTAGGGTTAGGGTTAGGTGTAGCGTAAGTTTTCGGTTGAGGTTCAGGTTTTGAATTAGAGTTAGTGTTCTATTTAAGATCAAGGTTAGACTTAGGGTTAGGGTTAGGATTAGGTCTAGACTTAGGGTCCGGGCTAATGTAAGGCTTAGTTTTAGGGTTAGAGGGGGAGTAGCATTATGACTAGAGTTTGGTTTAAGGTTAGGGTTTGGGTTAGGTTTAGGTTTAGGGTTAAAGTTAGGGTTAGGGTTGGATGAAGTTTAGGATGGGGTGAGGGTTATTCTTATGGTTAGGGCTAGAGTTTGATTTTGTGTTCAGGTTAGTGTTAAGGTTAGGCTTAGGGTTCGGGTTCGGAATTTCGTTTAGGGTTAGTGTTTGGTTTAGATTCAGGGTTAGAGTGACATTTCGGTTCAGGGGGAGGGTTAAGATAAGGGTTAGGATTACGGTGAGGATTATACTTAGTGTTAGAGGTTAGGTTTACGGTTAGGATAGGGTTAAGTTTAGGGTTCATGTTAGGGTTAGTGTTAGATTAGGGTTACTGTTCGTGTTTGGGTTAGGCTTAGGGATAAGTTTAGGGATAGCTTTAGGTTTAGGGTTGGGGATAGGTTTAGGGGTTAGGGTGAGAGTTAGCATTAGGTTTACAGTTAAGGTGAGGGTTTAGGGTAAGTGCTATGGTTAGGGTTAGTGTTAGAGTTAGGGTTAGGGTGAATTTTCAGTTAATAGTGAGGGTTAGGGTAAGGGTTAGGGTTAAGGTTTAGGTTAGATTTAGGATTAAGATTAGTGTTAGGGTTAGGTTTAGGGTCCGGGTTAGGGTAGGGGTAAGGTTAGGGTTAAGGCTAGGTTTACGGTCAGGGGTAGGGCTAGGTTAGGGTTAGGGTTAGGTTTAGAGTTAGAGTTAGTGCTAGGGGTTAGGGTTAGGTTTAGGGTTAGGTTTAGAGTTATTGTTAGGGTTAGGGTAGAGTTAAGGTTAGGGTTAAGTTTAAAGTTAGGTAAGGGTTACGTTTAGGTCAGGGTTAGGGTTATTATTAGAGATAGGGTTAGGTTTAGAGAAAGGGTTAGGGTTCGTGTGAAGGTTAGTGTTAGGTTTACAGTTAAGCTGATGTTTTACAGTGTTACGGTTAGGGTCAGGGTTAGAGTTAGGTTTAGGGTTAGGTTTAGGTGTAGGGCTTGAGTGAGGCGATAGTTTAGGGTTAGATTTAGGGTGAAGGTTAAGATTAGTGTTAGTGTAAATATTAGAGTTAGGCGTTTGTGTTAAGGTTATGATCAGGTTAAGTTTAGGTTTAGAGTTAGAGTTAGGGTTAGGTTTTGGTGTTTGTGTTAATGTTAGGGTCAGGATTAGGGTAGCTTTAGGGTTAGGGTTTGGTTTAGGGTTAGGGTTAGAGTGAAGTTGAAGTTAAGGGTCAGGGTTGAGCTTAGTCTTAGCATTAGGGTTTAGGGTTAGGGTTAAGGTTAGGATAGGTTTTAGGGTTAAGATTAGTTTTAGGGTTAGGGTAAGTGTTAGGGTTAAGTCATGGTTAGGTTTAGGGCTAGTTTAAGGTTAGAGGTAAGGTTAGCTTAAGGGTAGTGTTTAGGTTTCGACGTTAGTGTGAGGGTTAGTGCTAGGTTTCCATTTCAGCTGAGTGTGTAGGGTAAGTTTTAGGGTTAGAATTAGGGTTAGAGATAGAGTTAGGGTCAGGGTTCGGGTTAAGTTTAGGGTTAGGGTTAGGTTTATGGTTAGGATTAGGGTTAGGGTCAGAGTTGGGGGATATTTAGTATTATGTTTCGTGTTAGGGTTTCGGTTAGGGTGAAGTTTATGTTAAGTGTGAGGGTTGGGGTTCGGGTTCGTTTTAGGGGTGGGTTCAGGTTAGGGTCAGGGATAGGGTTTGGGTTAGGTTTAGGGTTAGGGTTAGGGTTAGAGTTAGGTTTAGGGTTAGCTTTAGTTTTGGTTAGGGTTAGGATTTGAATGGATTTAGGTTAGGTTTAGGGTTCTGGATAGGGTGAAATTTTGGTTAAAGGTGAGGGTTCGGTTGAGGTTTAGGGTTAGAGTTATTGTTAGGGGTTAGGGTTAGGTTTGAGCTTATGGTAGGTTTAAAGTCTGGGTTAAGGTTAGGTTAGGGTTATGGTCAGGGTTAGGATTAGGATTCCGTTTAGGGTGAGGGTTAGGATCAGAGTTATTGTAAGGGTTAGTTTTAGGTTGACATGTGCGCCAAGGTTAAGGTTATGGTTTGGTTTAGGGGTAGGGATAGGTTTAGTGTTAGGGTGAGCTTTAGTTTAGGGATAGGGTGAAGTTTAAGATAGAGTGAGGTTTAGGGTTAGGGTTATGGCTAAGGTTTGGTTTAGTTTTCAGGTTAATGTTAAGGTTGTGTTTCGTGTTTGGGTTAAGTTTACGGGTTCTGTTTACTTTTAGGGTGAGGGTTAGATTTTAGGTTAGGGTTAAGTTTAGTGTTAGGGTTCGGGTTAGGGTGACGGTTTGTGTTAGGCTTTGTGGTTGGGGTGAGGGTTAGGTTTAGGGTTAGGGTTGGGTAGGGTTCGGATTATGGTTATGGTAAGGTGTTAGGGGTTAGAGATTTAGTTTAGGGTGAGGATTTGGGTGAGTGTCTCGGTTAGTCACTGTGGTTCTGGTCATGCTTAGTTTTGGTTTATGGTTAGGGTTAGGTTTATGATCAGGTTTAGGGTTAGTGTTAGAGTTAGGGTTAAGCTTTAGGTAAGGCTTTGGTGTTTGGGGTTAGGGTTTAGGTAAGGCTTTGGTGTTTGGGGTTAGGGTTTGGGTTGGGGTTAGGGTTTGGGTTGGGGTTAGAGTTATCGTTACGGCTTAGGGTTTCTCGTTAGTGTTAGGGTTAGGGTTAGGCAGAGCATTAGGGTTAGGGTTGGAGGATACGGTTAGGGGTTAGGGTGAGGGTTATGGTTAGTTTTATGGTTAAGGTGAGGGTTTAGGGTAAGTGTTATGTTTAAGGTTAGAGTTAGGGTTAGGGTTAGGTGTAGCGTAAGTTTTCGGTTGAGGTTCAGGTTTTGAATTAGAGTTAGTGTTCTATTTAAGATCAAGGTTAGACTTAGGGTTAGGGTTAGGATTAGGTCTAGACTTAGGGTCCGGGCTAATGTAAGGCTTAGTTTTAGGGTTAGAGGGGGAGTAGCATTATGACTAGAGTTTGGTTTAAGGTTAGGGTTTGGGTTAGGTTTAGGTTTAGGGTTAAAGTTAGGGTTAGGGTTGGATGAAGTTTAGGATGGGGTGAGGGTTATTCTTATGGTTAGGGCTAGAGTTTGATTTTGTGTTCAGGTTAGTGTTAAGGTTAGGCTTAGGGTTCGGGTTCGGAATTTCGTTTAGGGTTAGTGTTTGGTTTAGATTCAGGGTTAGAGTGACATTTCGGTTCAGGGGGAGGGTTAAGATAAGGGTTAGGATTACGGTGAGGATTATACTTAGTGTTAGAGGTTAGGTTTACGGTTAGGATAGGGTTAAGTTTAGGGTTCATGTTAGGGTTAGTGTTAGATTAGGGTTACTGTTCGTGTTTGGGTTAGGCTTAGGGATAAGTTTAGGGATAGCTTTAGGTTTAGGGTTGGGGATAGGTTTAGGGGTTAGGGTGAGAGTTAGCATTAGGTTTACAGTTAAGGTGAGGGTTTAGGGTAAGTGCTATGGTTAGGGTTAGTGTTAGAGTTAGGGTTAGGGTGAATTTTCAGTTAATAGTGAGGGTTAGGGTAAGGGTTAGGGTTAAGGTTTAGGTTAGATTTAGGATTAAGATTAGTGTTAGGGTTAGGTTTAGGGTCCGGGTTAGGGTAGGGGTAAGGTTAGGGTTAAGGCTAGGTTTACGGTCAGGGGTAGGGCTAGGTTAGGGTTAGGGTTAGGTTTAGAGTTAGAGTTAGTGCTAGGGGTTAGGGTTAGGTTTAGGGTTAGGTTTAGAGTTATTGTTAGGGTTAGGGTAGAGTTAAGGTTAGGGTTAAGTTTAAAGTTAGGTAAGGGTTACGTTTAGGTCAGGGTTAGGGTTATTATTAGAGATAGGGTTAGGTTTAGAGAAAGGGTTAGGGTTCGTGTGAAGGTTAGTGTTAGGTTTACAGTTAAGCTGATGTTTTACAGTGTTACGGTTAGGGTCAGGGTTAGAGTTAGGTTTAGGGTTAGGTTTAGGTGTAGGGCTTGAGTGAGGCGATAGTTTAGGGTTAGATTTAGGGTGAAGGTTAAGATTAGTGTTAGTGTAAATATTAGAGTTAGGCGTTTGTGTTAAGGTTATGATCAGGTTAAGTTTAGGTTTAGAGTTAGAGTTAGGGTTAGGTTTTGGTGTTTGTGTTAATGTTAGGGTCAGGATTAGGGTAGCTTTAGGGTTAGGGTTTGGTTTAGGGTTAGGGTTAGAGTGAAGTTGAAGTTAAGGGTCAGGGTTGAGCTTAGTCTTAGCATTAGGGTTTAGGGTTAGGGTTAAGGTTAGGATAGGTTTTAGGGTTAAGATTAGTTTTAGGGTTAGGGTAAGTGTTAGGGTTAAGTCATGGTTAGGTTTAGGGCTAGTTTAAGGTTAGAGGTAAGGTTAGCTTAAGGGTAGTGTTTAGGTTTCGACGTTAGTGTGAGGGTTAGTGCTAGGTTTCCATTTCAGCTGAGTGTGTAGGGTAAGTTTTAGGGTTAGAATTAGGGTTAGAGATAGAGTTAGGGTCAGGGTTCGGGTTAAGTTTAGGGTTAGGGTTAGGTTTATGGTTAGGATTAGGGTTAGGGTCAGAGTTGGGGGATATTTAGTATTATGTTTCGTGTTAGGGTTTCGGTTAGGGTGAAGTTTATGTTAAGTGTGAGGGTTGGGGTTCGGGTTCGTTTTAGGGGTGGGTTCAGGTTAGGGTCAGGGATAGGGTTTGGGTTAGGTTTAGGGTTAGGGTTAGGGTTAGAGTTAGGTTTAGGGTTAGCTTTAGTTTTGGTTAGGGTTAGGATTTGAATGGATTTAGGTTAGGTTTAGGGTTCTGGATAGGGTGAAATTTTGGTTAAAGGTGAGGGTTCGGTTGAGGTTTAGGGTTAGAGTTATTGTTAGGGGTTAGGGTTAGGTTTGAGCTTATGGTAGGTTTAAAGTCTGGGTTAAGGTTAGGTTAGGGTTATGGTCAGGGTTAGGATTAGGATTCCGTTTAGGGTGAGGGTTAGGATCAGAGTTATTGTAAGGGTTAGTTTTAGGTTGACATGTGCGCCAAGGTTAAGGTTATGGTTTGGTTTAGGGGTAGGGATAGGTTTAGTGTTAGGGTGAGCTTTAGTTTAGGGATAGGGTGAAGTTTAAGATAGAGTGAGGTTTAGGGTTAGGGTTATGGCTAAGGTTTGGTTTAGTTTTCAGGTTAATGTTAAGGTTGTGTTTCGTGTTTGGGTTAAGTTTACGGGTTCTGTTTACTTTTAGGGTGAGGGTTAGATTTTAGGTTAGGGTTAAGTTTAGTGTTAGGGTTCGGGTTAGGGTGACGGTTTGTGTTAGGCTTTGTGGTTGGGGTGAGGGTTAGGTTTAGGGTTAGGGTTGGGTAGGGTTCGGATTATGGTTATGGTAAGGTGTTAGGGGTTAGAGATTTAGTTTAGGGTGAGGATTTGGGTGAGTGTCTCGGTTAGTCACTGTGGTTCTGGTCATGCTTAGTTTTGGTTTATGGTTAGGGTTAGGTTTATGATCAGGTTTAGGGTTAGTGTTAGAGTTAGGGTTAAGCTTTAGGTAAGGCTTTGGTGTTTGGGGTTAGGGTTTAGGTAAGGCTTTGGTGTTTGGGGTTAGGGTTTGGGTTGGGGTTAGGGTTTGGGTTGGGGTTAGAGTTATCGTTACGGCTTAGGGTTTCTCGTTAGTGTTAGGGTTAGGGTTAGGCAGAGCATTAGGGTTAGGGTTGGAGGATACGGTTAGGGGTTAGGGTGAGGGTTATGGTTAGTTTTATGGTTAAGGTGAGGGTTTAGGGTAAGTGTTATGTTTAAGGTTAGAGTTAGGGTTAGGGTTAGGTGTAGCGTAAGTTTTCGGTTGAGGTTCAGGTTTTGAATTAGAGTTAGTGTTCTATTTAAGATCAAGGTTAGACTTAGGGTTAGGGTTAGGATTAGGTCTAGACTTAGGGTCCGGGCTAATGTAAGGCTTAGTTTTAGGGTTAGAGGGGGAGTAGCATTATGACTAGAGTTTGGTTTAAGGTTAGGGTTTGGGTTAGGTTTAGGTTTAGGGTTAAAGTTAGGGTTAGGGTTGGATGAAGTTTAGGATGGGGTGAGGGTTATTCTTATGGTTAGGGCTAGAGTTTGATTTTGTGTTCAGGTTAGTGTTAAGGTTAGGCTTAGGGTTCGGGTTCGGGTTCGGAATTTCGTTTAGGGTTAGTGTTTGGTTTAGATTCAGGGTTAGAGTGACATTTCGGTTCAGGGGGAGGGTTAAGATAAGGGTTAGGATTACGGTGAGGATTATACTTAGTGTTAGAGGTTAGGTTTACGGTTAGGATAGGGTTAAGTTTAAGGTTCATGTTAGGGTTAGTGTTAGATTAGGGTTACTGTTCGTGTTTGGGTTAGGCTTAGGGATAAGTTTAGGGATAGCTTTAGGTTTAGGGTTGGGGATAGGTTTAGGGGTTAGGGTGAGAGTTAGCATTAGGTTTACAGTTAAGGTGAGGGTTTAGGGTAAGTGCTATGGTTAGGGTTAGTGTTAGAGTTAGGGTTAGGGTGAATTTTCAGTTAATAGTGAGGGTTAGGGTAAGGGTTAGGGTTAAGGTTTAGGTTAGATTTAGGATTAAGATTAGTGTTAGGGTTAGGTTTAGGGTCCGGGTTAGGGTAGGGGTAAGGTTAGGGTTAAGGCTAGGTTTACGGTCAGGGGTAGGGCTAGGTTAGGGTTAGGGTTAGGTTTAGAGTTAGAGTTAGTGCTAGGGGTTAGGGTTAGGTTTAGGGTTAGGTTTAGAGTTATTGTTAGGGTTAGGGTAGAGTTAAGGTTAGGGTTAAGTTTAAAGTTAGGTAAGGGTTACGTTTAGGTCAGGGTTAGGGTTATTATTAGAGATAGGGTTAGGTTTAGAGAAAGGGTTAGGGTTCGTGTGAGGGTTAGTGTTAGGTTTACAGTTAAGCTGATGTTTTACAGTGTTACGGTTAGGGTCAGGGTTAGAGTTAGGTTTAGGGTTAGGTTTAGGTGTAGGGCTTGAGTGAGGCGATAGTTTAGGGTTAGATTTAGGGTGAAGGTTAAGATTAGTGTTAGTGTAAATATTAGAGTTAGGCGTTTGTGTTAAGGTTATGATCAGGTTAAGTTTAGGTTTAGAGTTAGAGTTAGGGTTAGGTTTTGGTGTTTGTGTTAATGTTAGGGTCAGGATTAGGGTAGCTTTAGGGTTAGGGTTTGGTTTAGGGTTAGGGTTAGAGTGAAGTTGAAGTTAAGGGTCAGGGTTGAGCTTAGTCTTAGCATTAGGGTTTAGGGTTAGGGTTAAGGTTAGGATAGGTTTTAGGGTTAAGATTAGTTTTAGGGTTAGGGTAAGTGTTAGGGTTAAGTCATGGTTAGGTTTAGGGCTAGTTTAAGGTTAGAGGTAAGGTTAGCTTAAGGGTAGTGTTTAGGTTTCGACGTTAGTGTGAGGGTTAGTGCTAGGTTTCCATTTCAGCTGAGTGTGTAGGGTAAGTTTTAGGGTTAGAATTAGGGTTAGAGATAGAGTTAGGGTCAGGGTTCGGGTTAAGTTTAGGGTTAGGGTTAGGTTTATGGTTAGGATTAGGGTTAGGGTCAGAGTTGGGGGATATTTAGTATTATGTTTCGTGTTAGGGTTTCGGTTAGGGTGAAGTTTATGTTAAGTGTGAGGGTTGGGGTTCGGGTTCGTTTTAGGGGTGGGTTCAGGTTAGGGTCAGGGATAGGGTTTGGGTTAGGTTTAGGGTTAGGGTTAGGGTTAGAGTTAGGTTTAGGGTTAGCTTTAGTTTTGGTTAGGGTTAGGATTTGAATGGATTTAGGTTAGGTTTAGGGTTCTGGATAGGGTGAAATTTTGGTTAAAGGTGAGGGTTCGGTTGAGGTTTAGGGTTAGAGTTATTGTTAGGGGTTAGGGTTAGGTTTGAGCTTATGGTAGGTTTAAAGTCTGGGTTAAGGTTAGGTTAGGGTTATGGTCAGGGTTAGGATTAGGATTCCGTTTAGGGTGAGGGTTAGGATCAGAGTTATTGTAAGGGTTAGTTTTAGGTTGACATGTGCGCCAAGGTTAAGGTTATGGTTTGGTTTAGGGGTAGGGATAGGTTTAGTGTTAGGGTGAGCTTTAGTTTAGGGATAGGGTGAAGTTTAAGATAGAGTGAGGTTTAGGGTTAGGGTTATGGCTAAGGTTTGGTTTAGTTTTCAGGTTAATGTTAAGGTTGTGTTTCGTGTTTGGGTTAAGTTTACGGGTTCTGTTTACTTTTAGGGTGAGGGTTAGATTTTAGGTTAGGGTTAAGTTTAGTGTTAGGGTTCGGGTTAGGGTGACGGTTTGTGTTAGGCTTTGTGGTTGGGGTGAGGGTTAGGTTTAGGGTTAGGGTTGGGTAGGGTTCGGATTATGGTTATGGTAAGGTGTTAGGGGTTAGAGATTTAGTTTAGGGTGAGGATTTGGGTGAGTGTCTCGGTTAGTCACTGTGGTTCTGGTCATGCTTAGTTTTGGTTTATGGTTAGGGTTAGGTTTATGATCAGGTTTAGGGTTAGTGTTAGAGTTAGGGTTAAGCTTTAGGTAAGGCTTTGGTGTTTGGGGTTAGGGTTTAGGTAAGGCTTTGGTGTTTGGGGTTAGGGTTTGGGTTGGGGTTAGGGTTTGGGTTGGGGTTAGAGTTATCGTTACGGCTTAGGGTTTCTCGTTAGTGTTAGGGTTAGGGTTAGGCAGAGCATTAGGGTTAGGGTTGGAGGATACGGTTAGGGGTTAGGGTGAGGGTTATGGTTAGTTTTATGGTTAAGGTGAGGGTTTAGGGTAAGTGTTATGTTTAAGGTTAGAGTTAGGGTTAGGGTTAGGTGTAGCGTAAGTTTTCGGTTGAGGTTCAGGTTTTGAATTAGAGTTAGTGTTCTATTTAAGATCAAGGTTAGACTTAGGGTTAGGGTTAGGATTAGGTCTAGACTTAGGGTCCGGGCTAATGTAAGGCTTAGTTTTAGGGTTAGAGGGGGAGTAGCATTATGACTAGAGTTTGGTTTAAGGTTAGGGTTTGGGTTAGGTTTAGGTTTAGGGTTAAAGTTAGGGTTAGGGTTGGATGAAGTTTAGGATGGGGTGAGGGTTATTCTTATGGTTAGGGCTAGAGTTTGATTTTGTGTTCAGGTTAGTGTTAAGGTTAGGCTTAGGGTTCGGGTTCGGGTTCGGAATTTCGTTTAGGGTTAGTGTTTGGTTTAGATTCAGGGTTAGAGTGACATTTCGGTTCAGGGGGAGGGTTAAGATAAGGGTTAGGATTACGGTGAGGATTATACTTAGTGTTAGAGGTTAGGTTTACGGTTAGGATAGGGTTAAGTTTAGGGTTCATGTTAGGGTTAGTGTTAGATTAGGGTTACTGTTCGTGTTTGGGTTAGGCTTAGGGATAAGTTTAGGGATAGCTTTAGGTTTAGGGTTGGGGATAGGTTTAGGGGTTAGGGTGAGAGTTAGCATTAGGTTTACAGTTAAGGTGAGGGTTTAGGGTAAGTGCTATGGTTAGGGTTAGTGTTAGAGTTAGGGTTAGGGTGAATTTTCAGTTAATAGTGAGGGTTAGGGTAAGGGTTAGGGTTAAGGTTTAGGTTAGATTTAGGATTAAGATTAGTGTTAGGGTTAGGTTTAGGGTCCGGGTTAGGGTAGGGGTAAGGTTAGGGTTAAGGCTAGGTTTACGGTCAGGGGTAGGGCTAGGTTAGGGTTAGGGTTAGGTTTAGAGTTAGAGTTATTGCTAGGGGTTAGGGTTAGGTTTAGGGTTAGGTTTAGAGTTATTGTTAGGGTTAGGGTAGAGTTAAGGTTAGGGTTAAGTTTAAAGTTAGGTAAGGGTTACGTTTAGGTCAGGGTTAGGGTTATTATTAGAGATAGGGTTAGGTTTAGAGAAAGGGTTAGGGTTCGTGTGAGGGTTAGTGTTAGGTTTACAGTTAAGCTGATGTTTTACAGTGTTACGGTTAGGGTCAGGGTTAGAGTTAGGTTTAGGGTTAGGTTTAGGTGTAGGGCTTGAGTGAGGCGATAGTTTAGGGTTAGATTTAGGGTGAAGGTTAAGATTAGTGTTAGTGTAAATATTAGAGTTAGGCGTTTGTGTTAAGGTTATGATCAGGTTAAGTTTAGGTTTAGAGTTAGAGTTAGGGTTAGGTTTTGGTGTTTGTGTTAATGTTAGGGTCAGGATTAGGGTAGCTTTAGGGTTAGGGTTTGGTTTAGGGTTAGGGTTAGAGTGAAGTTGAAGTTAAGGGTCAGAGTTGAGCTTAGTCTTAGCATTAGGGTTTAGGGTTAGGGTTAAGGTTAGGATAGGTTTTAGGGTTAAGATTAGTTTTAGGGTTAGGGTAAGTGTTAGGGTTAAGTCATGGTTAGGTTTAGGGCTAGTTTAAGGTTAGAGGTAAGGTTAGCTTAAGGGTAGTGTTTAGGTTTCGACGTTAGTGTGAGGGTTAGTGCTAGGTTTCCATTTCAGCTGAGTGTGTAGGGTAAGTTTTAGGGTTAGAATTAGGGTTAGAGATAGAGTTAGGGTCAGGGTTCGGGTTAAGTTTAGGGTTAGGGTTAGGTTTATGGTTAGGATTAGGGTTAGGGTCAGAGTTGGGGGATATTTAGTATTATGTTTCGTGTTAGGGTTTCGGTTAGGGTGAAGTTTATGTTAAGTGTGAGGGTTGGGGTTCGGGTTCGTTTTAGGGGTGGGTTCAGGTTAGGGTCAGGGATAGGGTTTGGGTTAGGTTTAGGGTTAGGGTTAGGGTTAGAGTTAGGTTTAGGGTTAGCTTTAGTTTTGGTTAGGGTTAGGATTTGAATGGATTTAGGTTAGGTTTAGGGTTCTGGATAGGGTGAAATTTTGGTTAAAGGTGAGGGTTCGGTTGAGGTTTAGGGTTAGAGTTATTGTTAGGGGTTAGGGTTAGGTTTGAGCTTATGGTAGGTTTAAAGTCTGGGTTAAGGTTAGGTTAGGGTTATGGTCAGGGTTAGGATTAGGATTCCGTTTAGGGTGAGGGTTAGGATCAGAGTTATTGTAAGGGTTAGTTTTAGGTTGACATGTGCGCCAAGGTTAAGGTTATGGTTTGGTTTAGGGGTAGGGATAGGTTTAGTGTTAGGGTGAGCTTTAGTTTAGGGATAGGGTGAAGTTTAAGATAGAGTGAGATTTAGGGTTAGGGTTATGGCTAAGGTTTGGTTTAGTTTTCAGGTTAATGTTAAGGTTGTGTTTCGTGTTTGGGTTAAGTTTACGGGTTCTGTTTACTTTTAGGGTGAGGGTTAGATTTTAGGTTAGGGTTAAGTTTAGTGTTAGGGTTCGGGTTAGGGTGACGGTTTGTGTTAGGCTTTGTGGTTGGGGTGAGGGTTAGGTTTAGGGTTAGGGTTGGGTAGGGTTCGGATTATGGTTATGGTAAGGTGTTAGGGGTTAGAGATTTAGTTTAGGGTGAGGATTTGGGTGAGTGTCTCGGTTAGTCACTGTGGTTCTGGTCATGCTTAGTTTTGGTTTATGGTTAGGGTTAGGTTTATGATCAGGTTTAGGGTTAGTGTTAGAGTTAGGGTTAAGCTTTAGGTAAGGCTTTGGTGTTTGGGGTTAGGGTTTAGGTAAGGCTTTGGTGTTTGGGGTTAGGGTTTGGGTTGGGGTTAGGGTTTGGGTTGGGGTTAGAGTTATCGTTACGGCTTAGGGTTTCTCGTTAGTGTTAGGGTTAGGGTTAGGCAGAGCATTAGGGTTAGGGTTGGAGGATACGGTTAGGGGTTAGGGTGAGGGTTATGGTTAGTTCTATGGTTAAGGTGAGGGTTTAGGGTAAGTGTTATGTTTAAGGTTAGAGTTAGGGTTAGGGTTAGGTGTAGCGTAAGTTTTCGGTTTAGGTTCAGGTTTTGAATTAGAGTTAGTGTTCTATTTAAGATCAAGGTTAGACTTAGGGTTAGGGTTAGGATTAGGTCTAGACTTAGGGTCCGGGCTAATGTAAGGCTTAGTTTTAGGGTTAGAGGGGGAGTAGCATTATGACTAGAGTTTGGTTTAAGGTTAGGGTTTGGGTTAGGTTTAGGTTTAGGGTTAAAGTTAGGGTTAGGGTTGGATGAAGTTTAGGATGGGGTGAGGGTTATTCTTATGGTTAGGGCTAGAGTTTGATTTTGTGTTCAGGTTAGTGTTAAGGTTAGGCTTAGGGTTCGGGTTCGGGTTCGGAATTTCGTTTAGGGTTAGTGTTAGGTTTAGCTTCAGGGTTAGAGTGACATTTCGGTTCAGGGGGAGGGTTAAGATAAGGGTTAGGATTACGGTGAGGATTATACTTAGTGTTAGAGGTTAGGTTTACGGTTAGGATAGGGTTAAGTTTAGGGTTCATGTTAGGGTTAGTGTTAGATTAGGGTTACTGTTCGTGTTTGGGTTAGGCTTAGGGATAAGTTTAGGGATAGCTTTAGGTTTAGGGTTGGGGATAGGTTTAGGGGTTAGGGTGAGAGTTAGCATTAGGTTTACAGTTAAGGTGAGGGTTTAGGGTAAGTGCTATGGTTAGGGTTAGTGTTAGAGTTAGGGTTAGGGTGAATTTTCAGTTAATAGTGAGGGTTAGGGTAAGGGTTAGGGTTAAGGTTTAGGTTAGATTTAGGATTAAGATTAGTGTTAGGGTTAGGTTTAGGGTCCGGGTTAGGGTAGGGGTAAGGTTAGGGTTAAGGCTAGGTTTACGGTCAGGGGTAGGGCTAGGTTAGGGTTAGGGTTAGGTTTAGAGTTAGAGTTAGTGCTAGGGGTTAGGGTTAGGTTTAGGGTTAGGTTTAGAGTTATTGTTAGGGTTAGGGTAGAGTTAAGGTTAGGGTTAAGTTTAAAGTTAGGTAAGGGTTACGTTTAGGTCAGGGTTAGGGTTATTATTAGAGATAGGGTTAGGTTTAGAGAAAGGGTTAGGGTTCGTGTGAGGGTTAGTGTTAGGTTTACAGTTAAGCTGATGTTTTACAGTGTTACGGTTAGGGTCAGGGTTAGAGTTAGGTTTAGGGTTAGGTTTAGGTGTAGGGCTTGAGTGAGGCGATAGTTTAGGGTTAGATTTAGGGTGAAGGTTAAGATTAGTGTTAGTGTAAATATTAGAGTTAGGCGTTTGTGTTAAGGTTATGATCAGGTTAAGTTTAGGTTTAGAGTTAGAGTTAGGGTTAGGTTTTGGTGTTTGTGTTAATGTTAGGGTCAGGATTAGGGTAGCTTTAGGGTTAGGGTTTGGTTTAGGGTTAGGGTTAGAGTGAAGTTGAAGTTAAGGGTCAGGGTTGAGCTTAGTCTTAGCATTAGGGTTTAGGGTTAGGGTTAAGGTTAGGATAGGTTTTAGGGTTAAGATTAGTTTTAGGGTTAGGGTAAGTGTTAGGGTTAAGTCATGGTTAGGTTTAGGGCTAGTTTAAGGTTAGAGGTAAGGTTAGCTTAAGGGTAGTGTTTAGGTTTCGACGTTAGTGTGAGGGTTAGTGCTAGGTTTCCATTTCAGCTGAGTGTGTAGGGTAAGTTTTAGGGTTAGAATTAGGGTTAGAGATAGAGTTAGGGTCAGGGTTCGGGTTAAGTTTAGGGTTAGGGTTAGGTTTATGGTTAGGATTAGGGTTAGGGTCAGAGTTGGGGGATATTTAGTATTATGTTTCGTGTTAGGGTTTCGGTTAGGGTGAAGTTTATGTTAAGTGTGAGGGTTGGGGTTCGGGTTCGTTTTAGGGGTGGGTTCAGGTTAGGGTCAGGGATAGGGTTTGGGTTAGGTTTAGGGTTAGGGTTAGGGTTAGAGTTAGGTTTAGGGTTAGCTTTAGTTTTGGTTAGGGTTAGGATTTGAATGGATTTAGGTTAGGTTTAGGGTTCTGGATAGGGTGAAATTTTGGTTAAAGGTGAGGGTTCGGTTGAGGTTTAGGGTTAGAGTTATTGTTAGGGGTTAGGGTTAGGTTTGAGCTTATGGTAGGTTTAAAGTCTGGGTTAAGGTTAGGTTAGGGTTATGGTCAGGGTTAGGATTAGGATTCCGTTTAGGGTGAGGGTTAGGATCAGAGTTATTGTAAGGGTTAGTTTTAGGTTGACATGTGCGCCAAGGTTAAGGTTATGGTTTGGTTTAGGGGTAGGGATAGGTTTAGTGTTAGGGTGAGCTTTAGTTTAGGGATAGGGTGAAGTTTAAGATAGAGTGAGATTTAGGGTTAGGGTTATGGCTAAGGTTTGGTTTAGTTTTCAGGTTAATGTTAAGGTTGTGTTTCGTGTTTGGGTTAAGTTTACGGGTTCTGTTTACTTTTAGGGTGAGGGTTAGATTTTAGGTTAGGGTTAAGTTTAGTGTTAGGGTTCGGGTTAGGGTGACGGTTTGTGTTAGGCTTTGTGGTTGGGGTGAGGGTTAGGTTTAGGGTTAGGGTTGGGTAGGGTTCGGATTATGGTTATGGTAAGGTGTTAGGGGTTAGAGATTTAGTTTAGGGTGAGGATTTGGGTGAGTGTCTCGGTTAGTCACTGTGGTTCTGGTCATGCTTAGTTTTGGTTTATGGTTAGGGTTAGGTTTATGATCAGGTTTAGGGTTAGTGTTAGAGTTAGGGTTAAGCTTTAGGTAAGGCTTTGGTGTTTGGGGTTAGGGTTTAGGTAAGGCTTTGGTGTTTGGGGTTAGGGTTTAGGTAAGGCTTTGGTGTTTGGGGTTAGGGTTTGGGTTGGGGTTAGAGTTATCGTTACGGCTTAGGGTTTCTCGTTAGTGTTAGGGTTAGGGTTAGGCAGAGCATTAGGGTTAGGGTTGGAGGATACGGTTAGGGGTTAGGGTGAGGGTTATGGTTAGTTTTATGGTTAAGGTGAGGGTTTAGGGTAAGTGTTATGTTTAAGGTTAGAGTTAGGGTTAGGGTTAGGTGTAGCGTAAGTTTTCGGTTTAGGTTCAGGTTTTGAATTAGAGTTAGTGTTCTATTTAAGATCAAGGTTAGACTTAGGGTTAGGGTTAGGATTAGGTCTAGACTTAGGGTCCGGGCTAATGTAAGGCTTAGTTTTAGGGTTAGAGGGGGAGTAGCATTATGACTAGAGTTTGGTTTAAGGTTAGGGTTTGGGTTAGGTTTAGGTTTAGGGTTAAAGTTAGGGTTAGGGTTGGATGAAGTTTAGGATGGGGTGAGGGTTATTCTTATGGTTAGGGCTAGAGTTTGATTTTGTGTTCAGGTTAGTGTTAAGGTTAGGCTTAGGGTTCGGGTTCGGGTTCGGAATTTCGTTTAGGGTTAGTGTTAGGTTTAGATTCAGGGTTAGAGTGACATTTCGGTTCAGGGGGAGGGTTAAGATAAGGGTTAGGATTACGGTGAGGATTATACTTAGTGTTAGAGGTTAGGTTTACGGTTAGGATAGGGTTAAGTTTCGGGTTCATGTTAGGGTTAGTGTTAGATTAGGGTTACTGTTCGTGTTTGGGTTAGGCTTAGGGATAAGTTTAGGGATAGCTTTAGGTTTAGGGTTGGGGATAGGTTTAGGGGTTAGGGTGAGAGTTAGCATTAGGTTTACAGTTCAGGTGAGGGTTTAGGGTAAGTGCTATGGTTAGGGTTAGTGTTAGAGTTAGGGTTAGGGTGAATTTTCAGTTAATAGTGAGGGTTAGGGTAAGGGTTAGGGTTAAGGTTTAGGTTAGATTTAGGATTAAGATTAGTGTTAGGGTTAGGTTTAGGGTCCGGGTTAGGGTAGGGGTAAGGTTAGGGTTAAGGCTAGGTTTACGGTCAGGGGTAGGGCTAGGTTAGGGTTAGGGTTAGGTTTAGAGTTAGAGTTAGTGCTAGGGGTTAGGGTTAGGTTTAGGGTTAGGTTTAGAGTTATTGTTAGGGTTAGGGTAGAGTTAAGGTTAGGGTTAAGTTTAAAGTTAGGTAAGGGTTACGTTTAGGTCAGGGTTAGGGTTATTATTAGAGATAGGGTTAGGTTTAGAGAAAGGGTTAGGGTTCGTGTGAGGGTTAGTGTTAGGTTTACAGTTAAGCTGATGTTTTACAGTGTTACGGTTAGGGTCAGGGTTAGAGTTAGGTTTAGGGTTAGGTTTAGGTGTAGGGCTTGAGTGAGGCGATAGTTTAGGGTTAGATTTAGGGTGAAGGTTAAGATTAGTGTTAGTGTAAATATTAGAGTTAGGCGTTTGTGTTAAGGTTATGATCAGGTTAAGTTTAGGTTTCGAGTTAGAGTTAGGGTTAGGTTTTGGTGTTTGTGTTAATGTTAGGGTCAGGATTAGGGTAGCTTTAGGGTTAGGGTTTGGTTTAGGGTTAGGGTTAGGGTGAAGTTGAAGTTAAGGGTCAGGGTTGAGCTTAGTCTTAGCATTAGGGTTTAGGTTAGGGTTAAGGTTAGGATAGGTTTTAGGGTTAAGATTAGTTTTAGGGTTAGGGTAAGTGTTAGGGTTAAGTCATGGTTAGGCTTAGGGCTAGTTTAAGGTTAGAGGTAAGGTTAGCTTAAGGGTAGTGTTTAGGTTTCGACGTTAGTGTGAGGGTTAGTGCTAGGTTTCCATTTCAGCTGAGTGTGTAGGGTAAGTTTTAGGGTTAGAATTAGGGTTAGAGATAGAGTTAGGGTCAGGGTTCGGGTTAAGTTTAGGGTTAGGGTTAGGTTTATGGTTAGGATTAGGGTTAGGGTCAGAGTTGGGGGATATTTAGTATTATGTTTCGTGTTAGGGTTTCGGTTAGGGTGAAGTTTATGTTAAGTGTGAGGGTTGGGGTTCGGGTTCGTTTTAGGGGTGGGTTCCGGTTAGGGTCAGGGATAGAGTTTGGGTTAGGTTTAGGGTTAGGGTTAGGGTTAGAGTTAGGTTTAGGGTTAGCTTTAGTTTTGGTTAGGGTTAGGATTTGAATGGATTTAGGTTAGGTTTAGGGTTCTGGATAGGGTGAAATTTTGGTTAAAGGTGAGGGTTCGGTTTAGGTTTAGGGTTGGAGTTATTGTTAGGGGTTAGGGTTAGGTTTGAGCTTATGGTAGGTTTAAAGTCTGGGTTAAGGTTAGGTTAGGGTTATGGTCAGGGTTAGGATTAGGATTCCGTTTAGGGTGAGGGTTAGGATCAGAGTTATTGTAAGGGTTAGTTTTAGGTTGACATGTGCGCCAAGGTTAAGGTTATGGTTTGGTTTAGGGGTAGGGATAGGTTTAGTGTTAGGGTGAGCTTTACTTTAGGGATAGGGTGAAGTTTAAGATAGAGTGAGGTTTAGGGTTAGGGTTATGGCTAAGGTTTGGTTTAGTTTTCAGGTTAATGTTAAGGTTGTGTTTCGTGTTAGGGTTAAGTTTACGGGTTCTGTTTACTTTGAGGGTGAGGGTTAGATTTTAGGTTAGGGTTAAGTTTAGTGTTAGGGTTCGGGTTAGGGTGACGGTTTGTGTTAGGCTTTGTGGTTGGGGTGAGGGTTAGGTTTAGGGTTAGGGTTGGGTAGGGTTCGGATTATGGTTATGGTAAGGTGTTAGGGGTTAGAGATTTAGTTTAGGGTGAGGGTTTGGGTGAGTGTCTCGGTTAGTCACTGTGGTTCTGGTCATGCTTAGTTTTGGTTTATGGTTAGGGTTAGGTTTATGATCAGGTTTAGGGTTAGTGTTAGAGTTAGGGTTAAGCTTTAGGTAAGGCTTTGGTGTTTGGGGTTAGGGTTTAGGTAAGGCTTTGGTGTTTGGGGTAGGGTTTAGGTAAGGCTTTGGTGTTTGGGGTTAGGGTTTGGGTTGGGGTTAGAGTTATCGTTACGGCTTAGGGTTTCTCGTTAGTGTTAGGGTTAGGGTTAGGCAGAGCATTAGGGTTAGGGTTGGAGGATACGGTTAGGGGTTAGGGTGAGGGTTATGGTTAGTTTTATGGTTAAGGTGAGGGTTTAGGGTAAGTGTTATGTTTAAGGTTAGAGTTAGGGTTAGGGTTAGGTGTAGCGTAAGTTTTCGGTTTAGGTTCAGGTTTTGAATTAGAGTTAGTGTTCTATTTAAGATCAAGGTTAGACTTAGGGTTAGGGTTAGGATTAGGTCTAGACTTAGGGTCAGGGCTAATGTAAGGCTTAGTTTTAGGGTTAGAGGTGGAGTAGCATTATGACTAGAGTTTGGTTTAAGGTTAGGGTTTGGGTTAGGTTTAGGTTTAGGGTTAAAGTTAGGGTTAGGGTTGGATGAAGTTTAGGATGGGGTGAGGGTTATTCTTATGGTTAGGGCTAGAGTTTGATTTTGTGTTCAGGTTAGTGTTAAGGTTAGGCTTATTGTTCGGGTTCGAGTTCGGAATTTCGTTTAGGGTTAGTGTTAGGTTTAGATTCAGGGTTAGAGTGACATTTCGGTTCAGGGGGAGGGTTAAGATAAGGGTTAGGATTACGGTGAGGATTATACTTAGTGTTAGAGGTTAGGTTTACGGTTAGGATAGGGTTAAGTTTAGGGTTCATGTTAGGGTTAGTGTTAGATTAGGGTTACTGTTCGTGTTTGGGTTAGGCTTAGGGATAAGTTTAGGGATAGCTTTAGGTTTAGGGTTGGGGATAGGTTTAGGGGTTAGGGTGAGAGTTAGCATTAGGTTTACAGTTAAGGTGAGGGTTTAGGGTAAGTGCTATGGTTAGGGTTAGTGTTAGAGTTAGGGTTAGGGTGAATTTTCAGTTAATAGTGAGGGTTAGGGTAAGGGTTAGGGTTAAGGTTTAGGTTAGATTTAGGATTAAGATTAGTGTTAGGGTTAGGTTTAGGGTCCGGGTTAGGGTAGGGGTAAGGTTAGGGTTAAGGCTAGGTTTACGGTCAGGGGTAGGGCTAGGTTAGGGTTAGGGTTAGGTTTAGAGTTAGAGTTAGTGCTAGGGGTTAGGGTTAGGTTTAGGGTTAGGTTTAGAGTTATTGTTAGGGTTAGGGTAGAGTTAAGGTTAGGGTTAAGTTTAAAGTTAGGTAAGGGTTACGTTTAGGTCAGGGTTAGGGTTATTATTAGAGATAGGGTTAGGTTTAGAGAAAGGGTTAGGGTTCGTGTGAGGGTTAGTGTTAGGTTTACAGTTAAGCTGATGTTTTACAGTATTACGGTTAGGGTCAGGGTTAGAGTTAGGTTTAGGGTTAGGTTTAGGTGTAGGGCTTGAGTGAGGCGATAGTTTAGGGTTAGATTTAGGGTGAAGGTTAAGATTAGTGTTAGTGTAAATATTAGAGTTAGGCGTTTGTGTTAAGGTTATGATCAGGTTAAGTTTAGGTTTAGAGTTAGAGTTAGGGTTAGGTTTTGGTGTTTGTGTTAATGTTAGGGTCAGGATTAGGGTAGCTTTAGGGTTAGGGTTTGGTTTAGGGTTAGGGTTAGGGTGAAGTTGAAGTTAAGGGTCAGGGTTGAGCTTAGTCTTAGCATTAGGGTTTAGGGTTAGGGTTAAGGTTAGGATAGGTTTTAGGGTTAAGATTAGTTTTAGGGTTAGGGTAAGTGTTAGGGTTAAGTCATGGTTAGGTTTAGGGCTAGTTTAAGGTTAGAGGTAAGGTTAGCTTAAGGGTAGTGTTTAGGTTTCGACGTTAGTGTGAGGGTTAGTGCTAGGTTTCCATTTCAGCTGAGTGTGTAGGGTAAGTTTTAGGGTTAGAATTAGGGTTAGAGATAGAGTTAGGGTCAGGGTTCGGGTTAAGTTTAGGGTTAGGGTTAGGTTTATGGTTAGGATTAGGGTTAGGGTCAGAGTTGGGGGATATTTAGTATTATGTTTCGTGTTAGGGTTTCGGTTAGGGTGAAGTTTATGTTAAGTGTGAGGGTTGGGGTTCGGGTTCGTTTTAGGGGTGGGTTCAGGTTAGGGTCAGGGATAGGGTTTGGGTTAGGTTTAGGGTTAGGGTTAGGGTTAGAGTTAGGTTTAGGGTTAGCTTTAGTTTTGGTTAGGGTTAGGATTTGAATGGATTTAGGTTAGGTTTAGGGTTCTGGATAGGGTGAAATTTTGGTTAAAGGTGAGGGTTCGGTTGAGGTTTAGGGTTAGAGTTATTGTTAGGGGTTAGGGTTAGGTTTGAGCTTATGGTAGGTTTAAAGTCTGGGTTAAGGTTAGGTTAGGGTTATGGTCAGGGTTAGGATTAGGATTCCGTTTAGGGTGAGGGTTAGGATCAGAGTTATTGTAAGGGTTAGTTTTAGGTTGACATGTGCGCCAAGGTTAAGGTTATGGTTTGGTTTAGGGGTAGGGATAGGTTTAGTGTTAGGGTGAGCTTTAGTTTAGGGATAGGGTGAAGTTTAAGATAGAGTGAGGTTTAGGGTTAGGGTTATGGCTAAGGTTTGGTTTAGTTTTCAGGTTAATGTTAAGGTTGTGTTTCGTGTTTGGGTTAAGTTTACGGGTTCTGTTTACTTTTAGGGTGAGGGTTAGATTTTAGGTTAGGGTTAAGTTTAGTGTTAGGGTTCGGGTTAGGGTGACGGTTTGTGTTAGGCTTTGTGGTTGGGGTGAGGGTTAGGTTTAGGGTTAGGGTTGGGTAGGGTTCGGATTATGGTTATGGTAAGGTGTTAGGGGTTAGAGATTTAGTTTAGGGTGAGGATTTGGGTGAGTGTCTCGGTTAGTCACTGTGGTTCTGGTCATGCTTAGTTTTGGTTTATGGTTAGGGTTAGGTTTATGATCAGGTTTAGGGTTAGTGTTAGAGTTAGGGTTAAGCTTTAGGTAAGGCTTTGGTGTTTGGGGTTAGGGTTTAGGTAAGGCTTTGGTGTTTGGGGTTAGGGTTTGGGTTGGGGTTAGGGTTTGGGTTGGGGTTAGAGTTATCGTTACGGCTTAGGGTTTCTCGTTAGTGTTAGGGTTAGGGTTAGGCAGAGCATTAGGGTTAGGGTTGGAGGATACGGTTAGGGGTTAGGGTGAGGGTTATGGTTAGTTTTATGGTTAAGGTGAGGGTTTAGGGTAAGTGTTATGTTTAAGGTTAGAGTTAGGGTTAGGGTTAGGTGTAGCGTAAGTTTTCGGTTTAGGTTCAGGTTTTGAATTAGAGTTAGTGTTCTATTTAAGATCAAGGTTAGACTTAGGGTTAGGGTTAGGATTAGGTCTAGACTTAGGGTCCGGGCTAATGTAAGGCTTAGTTTTAGGGTTAGAGGGGGAGTAGCATTATGACTAGAGTTTGGTTTAAGGTTAGGGTTTGGGTTAGGTTTAGGTTTAGGGTTAAAGTTAGGGTTAGGGTTGGATGAAGTTTAGGATGGGGTGAGGGTTATTCTTATGGTTAGGGCTAGAGTTTGATTTTGTGTTCAGGTTAGTGTTAAGGTTAGGCTTAGGGTTCGGGTTCGGGTTCGGAATTTCGTTTAGGGTTAGTGTTAGGTTTAGATTCAGGGTTAGAGTGACATTTCGGTTCAGGGGGAGGGTTAAGATAAGGGTTAGGATTACGGTGAGGATTATACTTAGTGTTAGAGGTTAGGTTTACGGTTAGGATAGGGTTAAGTTTAGGGTTCATGTTAGGGTTAGTGTTAGATTAGGGTTACTGTTCGTGTTTGGGTTAGGCTTAGGGATAAGTTTAGGGATAGCTTTAGGTTTAGGGTTGGGGATAGGTTTAGGGGTTAGGGTGAGAGTTAGCATTAGGTTTACAGTTAAGGTGAGGGTTTAGGGTAAGTGCTATGGTTAGGGTTAGTGTTAGAGTTAGGGTTAGGGTGAATTTTCAGTTAATAGTGAGGGTTAGGGTAAGGGTTAGGGTTAAGGTTTAGGTTAGATTTAGGATTAAGATTAGTGTTAGGGTTAGGTTTAGGGTCCGGGTTAGGGTAGGGGTAAGGTTAGGGTTAAGGCTAGGTTTACGGTCAGGGGTAGGGCTAGGTTAGGGTTAGGGTTAGGTTTAGAGTTAGAGTTAGTGCTAGGGGTTAGGGTTAGGTTTAGGGTTAGGTTTAGAGTTATTGTTAGGGTTAGGGTAGAGTTAAGGTTAGGGTTAAGTTTAAAGTTAGGTAAGGGTTACGTTTAGGTCAGGGTTAGGGTTATTATTAGAGATAGGGTTAGGTTTAGAGAAAGGGTTAGGGTTCGTGTGAGGGTTAGTGTTAGGTTTACAGTTAAGCTGATGTTTTACAGTGTTACGGTTAGGGTCAGGGTTAGAGTTAGGTTTAGGGTTAGGTTTAGGTGTAGGGCTTGAGTGAGGCGATAGTTTAGGGTTAGATTTAGGGTGAAGGTTAAGATTAGTGTTAGTGTAAATATTAGAGTTAGGCGTTTGTGTTAAGGTTATGATCAGGTTAAGTTTAGGTTTAGAGTTAGAGTTAGGGTTAGGTTTTGGTGTTTGTGTTAATGTTAGGGTCAGGATTAGGGTAGCTTTAGGGTTAGGGTTTGGTTTAGGGTTAGGGTTAGGGTGAAGCTGAAGTTAAGGGTCAGGGTTGAGCTTAGTCTTAGCATTAGGGTTTAGGGTTAGGGTTAAGGTTAGGATAGGTTTTAGGGTTAAGATTAGTTTTAGGGTTAGGGTAAGTGTTAGGGTTAAGTCATGGTTAGGTTTAGGGCTAGTTTAAGGTTAGAGGTAAGGTTAGCTTAAGGGTAGTGTTTAGGTTCCGATGTTAGTGTGAGGGTTAGTGCTAGGTTTCCATTTCAGCTGAGTGTGTAGGGTAAGTTTTAGGGTTAGAATTAGGGTTAGAGATAGAGTTAGGGTCAGGGTTCGGGTTAAGTTTAGGGTTAGGGTTAGGTTTATGGTTAGGATTAGGGTTAGGGTCAGAGTTGGGGGATATTTAGTATTATGTTTCGTGTTAGGGTTTCGGTTAGGGTGAAGTTTATGTTAAGTGTGAGGGTTGGGGTTCGGGTTCGTTTTAGGGGTGGGTTCAGGTTAGGGTCAGGGATAGGGTTTGGGTTAGGTTTAGGGTTAGGGTTAGGGTTAGAGTTAGGTTTAGGGTTAGCTTTAGTTTTGGTTAGGGTTAGGATTTGAATGGATTTAGGTTAGGTTTAGGGTTCTGGATAGGGTGAAATTTTGGTTAAAGGTGAGGGTTCGGTTGAGGTTTAGGGTTAGAGTTATTGTTAGGGGTTAGGGTTAGGTTTGAGCTTATGGTAGGTTTAAAGTCTGGGTTAAGGTTAGGTTAGGGTTATGGTCAGGGTTAGGATTAGGATTCCGTTTAGGGTGAGGGTTAGGATCAGAGTTATTGTAAGGGTTAGTTTTAGGTTGACATGTGCGCCAAGGTTAAGGTTATGGTTTGGTTTAGGGGTAGGGATAGGTTTAGTGTTAGGGTGAGCTTTAGTTTAGGGATAGGGTGAAGTTTAAGATAGAGTGAGGTTTAGGGTTAGGGTTATGGCTAAGGTTTGGTTTAGTTTTCAGGTTAATGTTAAGGTTGTGTTTCGTGTTTGGGTTAAGTTTACGGGTTCTGTTTACTTTTAGGGTGAGGGTTAGATTTTAGGTTAGGGTTAAGTTTAGTGTTAGGGTTCGGGTTAGGGTGACGGTTTGTGTTAGGCTTTGTGGTTGGGGTGAGGGTTAGGTTTAGGGTTAGGGTTGGGTAGGGTTCGGATTATGGTTATGGTAAGGTGTTAGGGGTTAGAGATTTAGTTTAGGGTGAGGGTTTGGGTGAGTGTCTCGGTTAGTCACTGTGGTTCTGGTCATGCTTAGTTTTGGTTTATGGTTAGGGTTAGGTTTATGATCAGGTTTAGGGTTAGTGTTAGAGTTAGGGTTAAGCTTTAGGTAAGGCTTTGGTGTTTGGGGTTAGGGTTTAGGTAAGGCTTTGGTGTTTGGGGTTAGGGTTTAGGTAAGGCTTTGGTGTTTGGGGTTAGGGTTTGGGTTGGGGTTAGAGTTATCGTTACGGCTTAGGGTTTCTCGTTAGTGTTAGGGTTAGGGTTAGGCAGAGCATTAGGGTTAGGGTTGGAGGATACGGTTAGGGGTTAGGGTGAGGGTTATGGTTAGTTTTATGGTTAAGGTGAGGGTTTAGGGTAAGTGTTATGTTTAAGGTTAGAGTTAGGGTTAGGGTTAGGTGTAGCGTAAGTTTTCGGTTTAGGTTCAGGTTTTGAATTAGAGTTAGTGTTCTATTTAAGATCAAGGTTAGACTTAGGGTTAGGGTTAGGATTAGGTCTAGACTTAGGGTCAGGGCTAATGTAAGGCTTAGTTTTAGGGTTAGAGGTGGAGTAGCATTATGACTAGAGTTTGGTTTAAGGTTAGGGTTTGGGTTAGGTTTAGGTTTAGGGTTAAAGTTAGGGTTAGGGTTGGATGAAGTTTAGGATCGGGTGAGGGTTATTATTATGGTTAGGGCTAGAGTTTGATTTTGTGTTCAGGTTAGTGTTAAGGTTAGGCTTAGGGTTCGGGTTCGAGTTCGGAATTTCGTTTAGGGTTAGTGTTAGGTTTAGATTCAGGGTTAGAGTGACATTTCGGTTCAGGGGGAGGGTTAAGATAAGGGTTAGGATTACGGTGAGGATTATACTTAGTGTTAGAGGTTAGGTTTACGGTTAGGATAGGGTTAAGTTTAGGGTTCATGTTAGGGTTAGTGTTAGATTAGGGTTACTGTTCGTGTTTGGGTTAGGCTTAGGGATAAGTTTAGGGATAGCTTTAGGTTTAGGGTTGGGGATAGGTTTAGGGGTTAGGGTGAGAGTTAGCATTAGGTTTACAGTTAAGGTGAGGGTTTAGGGTAAGTGCTATGGTTAGGGTTAGTGTTAGAGTTAGGGTTAGGGTGAATTTTCAGTTAATAGTGAGGGTTAGGGTAAGGGTTAGGGTTAAGGTTTAGGTTAGATTTAGGATTAAGATTAGTGTTAGGGTTAGGTTTAGGGTCCGGGTTAGGGTAGGGGTAAGGTTAGGGTTAAGGCTAGGTTTACGGTCAGGGGTAGGGCTAGGTTAGGGTTAGGGTTAGGTTTAGAGTTAGAGTTAGTGCTAGGGGTTAGGGTTAGGTTTAGGGTTAGGTTTAGAGTTATTGTTAGGGTTAGGGTAGAGTTAAGGTTAGGGTTAAGTTTAAAGTTAGGTAAGGGTTACGTTTAGGTCAGGGTTAGGGTTATTATTAGAGATAGGGTTAGGTTTAGAGAAAGGGTTAGGGTTCGTGTGAGGGTTAGTGTTAGGTTTACAGTTAAGCTGATGTTTTACAGTGTTACGGTTAGGGTCAGGGTTAGAGTTAGGTTTAGGGTTAGGTTTAGGTGTAGGGCTTGAGTGAGGCGATAGTTTAGGGTTAGATTTAGGGTGAAGGTTAAGATTAGTGTTAGTGTAAATATTAGAGTTAGGCGTTTGTGTTAAGGTTATGATCAGGTTAAGTTTAGGTTTAGAGTTAGAGTTAGGGTTAGGTTTTGGTGTTTGTGTTAATGTTAGGGTCAGGATTAGGGTAGCTTTAGGGTTAGGGTTTGGTTTAGGGTTAGGGTTAGAGTGAAGTTGAAGTTAAGGGTCAGGGTTGAGCTTAGTCTTAGCATTAGGGTTTAGAGTTAGGGTTAAGGTTAGGATAGGTTTTAGGGTTAAGATTAGTTTTAGGGTTAGGGTAAGTGTTAGGGTTAAGTCATGGTTAGGTTTAGGGCTAGTTTAAGGTTAGAGGTAAGGTTAGCTTAAGGGTAGTGTTTAGGTTTCGACGTTAGTGTGAGGGTTAGTGCTAGGTTTCCATTTCAGCTGAGTGTGTAGGGTAAGTTTTAGGGTTAGAATTAGGGTTAGAGATAGAGTTAGGGTCAGGGTTCGGGTTAAGTTTAGGGTTAGGGTTAGGTTTATGGTTAGGATTAGGGTTAGGGTCAGAGTTGGGGGATATTTAGTATTATGTTTCGTGTTAGGGTTTCGGTTAGGGTGAAGTTTATGTTAAGTGTGAGGGTTGGGGTTCGGGTTCGTTTTAGGGGTGGGTTCAGGTTAGGGTCAGGGATAGGGTTTGGGTTAGGTTTAGGGTTAGGGTTAGGGTTAGAGTTAGGTTTAGGGTTAGCTTTAGTTTTGGTTAGGGTTAGGATTTGAATGGATTTAGGTTAGGTTTAGGGTTCTGGATAGGGTGAAATTTTGGTTAAAGGTGAGGGTTCGGTTGAGGTTTAGGGTTAGAGTTATTGTTAGGGGTTAGGGTTAGGTTTGAGCTTATGGTAGGTTTAAAGTCTGGGTTAAGGTTAGGTTAGGGTTATGGTCAGGGTTAGGATTAGGATTCCGTTTAGGGTGAGGGTTAGGATCAGAGTTATTGTAAGGGTTAGTTTTAGGTTGACATGTGCGCCAAGGTTAAGGTTATGGTTTGGTTTAGGGGTAGGGATAGGTTTAGTGTTAGGGTGAGCTTTAGTTTAGGGATAGGGTGAAGTTTAAGATAGAGTGAGGTTTAGGGTTAGGGTTATGGCTAAGGTTTGGTTTAGTTTTCAGGTTAATGTTAAGGTTGTGTTTCGTGTTTGGGTTAAGTTTACGGGTTCTGTTTACTTTTAGGGTGAGGGTTAGATTTTAGGTTAGGGTTAAGTTTAGTGTTAGGGTTCGGGTTAGGGTGACGGTTTGTGTTAGGCTTTGTGGTTGGGGTGAGGGTTAGGTTTAGGGTTAGGGTTGGGTAGGGTTCGGATTATGGTTATGGTAAGGTGTTAGGGGTTAGAGATTTAGTTTAGGGTGAGGATTTGGGTGAGTGTCTCGGTTAGTCACTGTGGTTCTGGTCATGCTTAGTTTTGGTTTATGGTTAGGGTTAGGTTTATGATCAGGTTTAGGGTTAGTGTTAGAGTTAGGGTTAAGCTTTAGGTAAGGCTTTGGTGTTTGGGGTTAGGGTTTAGGTAAGGCTTTGGTGTTTGGGGTTAGGGTTTGGGTTGGGGTTAGGGTTTGGGTTGGGGTTAGAGTTATCGTTACGGCTTAGGGTTTCTCGTTAGTGTTAGGGTTAGGGTTAGGCAGAGCATTAGGGTTAGGGTTGGAGGATACGGTTAGGGGTTAGGGTGAGGGTTATGGTTAGTTTTATGGTTAAGGTGAGGGTTTAGGGTAAGTGTTATGTTTAAGGTTAGAGTTAGGGTTAGGGTTAGGTGTAGCGTAAGTTTTCGGTTTAGGTTCAGGTTTTGAATTAGAGTTAGTGTTCTATTTAAGATCAAGGTTAGACTTAGGGTTAGGGTTAGGATTAGGTCTAGACTTAGGGTCCGGGCTAATGTAAGGCTTAGTTTTAGGGTTAGAGGGGGAGTAGCATTATGACTAGAGTTTGGTTTAAGGTTAGGGTTTGGGTTAGGTTTAGGTTTAGGGTTAAAGTTAGGGTTAGGGTTGGATGAAGTTTAGGATGGGGTGAGGGTTATTCTTATGGTTAGGGCTAGAGTTTGATTTTGTGTTCAGGTTAGTGTTAAGGTTAGGCTTAGGGTTCGGGTTCGGGTTCGGAATTTCGTTTAGGGTTAGTGTTAGGTTTAGATTCAGGGTTAGAGTGACATTTCGGTTCAGGGGGAGGGTTAAGATAAGGGTTAGGATTACGGTGAGGATTATACTTAGTGTTAGAGGTTAGGTTTACGGTTAGGATAGGGTTAAGTTTAGGGTTCATGTTAGGGTTAGTGTTAGATTAGGGTTACTGTTCGTGTTTGGGTTAGGCTTAGGGATAAGTTTAGGGATAGCTTTAGGTTTAGGGTTGGGGATAGGTTTAGGGGTTAGGGTGAGAGTTAGCATTAGGTTTACAGTTAAGGTGAGGGTTTAGGGTAAGTGCTATGGTTAGGGTTAGTGTTAGAGTTAGGGTTAGGGTGAATTTTCAGTTAATAGTGAGGGTTAGGGTAAGGGTTAGGGTTAAGGTTTAGGTTAGATTTAGGATTAAGATTAGTGTTAGGGTTAGGTTTAGGGTCCGGGTTAGGGTAGGGGTAAGGTTAGGGTTAAGGCTAGGTTTACGGTCAGGGGTAGGGCTAGGTTAGGGTTAGGGTTAGGTTTAGAGTTAGAGTTAGTGCTAGGGGTTAGGGTTAGGTTTAGGGTTAGGTTTAGAGTTATTGTTAGGGTTAGGGTAGAGTTAAGGTTAGGGTTAAGTTTAAAGTTAGGTAAGGGTTACGTTTAGGTCAGGGTTAGGGTTATTATTAGAGATAGGGTTAGGTTTAGAGAAAGGGTTAGGGTTCGTGTGAGGGTTAGTGTTAGGTTTACAGTTAAGCTGATGTTTTACAGTGTTACGGTTAGGGTCAGGGTTAGAGTTAGGTTTAGGGTTAGGTTTAGGTGTAGGGCTTGAGTGAGGCGATAGTTTAGGGTTAGATTTAGGGTGAAGGTTAAGATTAGTGTTAGTGTAAATATTAGAGTTAGGCGTTTGTGTTAAGGTTATGATCAGGTTAAGTTTAGGTTTAGAGTTAGAGTTAGGGTTAGGTTTTGGTGTTTGTGTTAATGTTAGGGTCAGGATTAGGGTAGCTTTAGGGTTAGGGTTTGGTTTAGGGTTAGGGTTAGGGTGAAGTTGAAGTTAAGGGTCAGGGTTGAGCTTAGTCTTAGCATTAGGGTTTAGGGTTAGGGTTAAGGTTAGGATAGGTTTTAGGGTTAAGATTAGTTTTAGGGTTAGGGTAAGTGTTAGGGTTAAGTCATGGTTAGGTTTAGGGCTAGTTTAAGGTTAGAGGTAAGGTTAGCTTAAGGGTAGTGTTTAGGTTTCGACGTTAGTGTGAGGGTTAGTGCTAGGTTTCCATTTCAGCTGAGTGTGTAGGGTAAGTTTTAGGGTTAGAATTAGGGTTAGAGATAGAGTTAGGGTCAGGGTTCGGGTTAAGTTTAGGGTTAGGGTTAGGTTTATGGTTAGGATTAGGGTTAGGCTCAGAGTTGGGGGATATTTAGTATTATGTTTCGTGTTAGGGTTTCGGTTAGGGTGAAGTTTATGTTAAGTGTGAGGGTTGGGGTTCGGGTTCGTTTTAGGGGTGGGTTCAGGTTAGGGTCAGGGATAGGGTTTGGGTTAGGTTTAGGGTTAGGGTTAGGGTTAGAGTTAGGTTTAGGGTTAGCTTTAGTTTTGGTTAGGGTTAGGATTTGAATGGATTTAGGTTAGGTTTAGGGTTCTGGATAGGGTGAAATTTTGGTTAAAGGTGAGGGTTCGGTTGAGGTTTAGGGTTAGAGTTATTGTTAGGGGTTAGGGTTAGGTTTGAGCTTATGGTAGGTTTAAAGTCTGGGTTAAGGTTAGGTTAGGGTTATGGTCAGGGTTAGGATTAGGATTCCGTTTAGGGTGAGGGTTAGGATCAGAGTTATTGTAAGGGTTAGTTTTAGGTTGACATGTGCGCCAAGGTTAAGGTTATGGTTTGGTTTAGGGGTAGGGATAGGTTTAGTGTTAGGGTGAGCTTTAGTTTAGGGATAGGGTGAAGTTTAAGATAGAGTGAGGTTTAGGGTTAGGGTTATGGCTAAGGTTTGGTTTAGTTTTCAGGTTAATGTTAAGGTTGTGTTTCGTGTTTGGGTTAAGTTTACGGGTTCTGTTTACTTTTAGGGTGAGGGTTAGATTTTAGGTTAGGGTTAAGTTTAGTGTTAGGGTTCGGGTTAGGGTGACGGTTTGTGTTAGGCTTTGTGGTTGGGGTGAGGGTTAGGTTTAGGGTTAGGGTTGGGTAGGGTTCGGATTATGGTTATGGTAAGGTGTTAGGGGTTAGAGATTTAGTTTAGGGTGAGGATTTGGGTGAGTGTCTCGGTTAGTCACTGTGGTTCTGGTCATGCTTAGTTTTGGTTTATGGTTAGGGTTAGGTTTATGATCAGGTTTAGGGTTAGTGTTAGAGTTAGGGTTAAGCTTTAGGTAAGGCTTTGGTGTTTGGGGTTAGGGTTTAGGTAAGGCTTTGGTGTTTGGGGTTAGGGTTTGGGTTGGGGTTAGGGTTTGGGTTGGGGTTAGAGTTATCGTTACGGCTTAGGGTTTCTCGTTAGTGTTAGGGTTAGGGTTAGGCAGAGCATTAGGGTTAGGGTTGGAGGATACGGTTAGGGGTTAGGGTGAGGGTTATGGTTAGTTTTATGGTTAAGGTGAGGGTTTAGGGTAAGTGTTATGTTTAAGGTTAGAGTTAGGGTTAGGGTTAGGTGTAGCGTAAGTTTTCGGTTTAGGTTCAGGTTTTGAATTAGAGTTAGTGTTCTATTTAAGATCAAGGTTAGACTTAGGGTTAGGGTTAGGATTAGGTCTAGACTTAGGGTCCGGGCTAATGTAAGGCTTAGTTTTAGGGTTAGAGGGGGAGTAGCATTATGACTAGAGTTTGGTTTAAGGTTAGGGTTTGGGTTAGGTTTAGGTTTAGGGTTAAAGTTAGGGTTAGGGTTGGATGAAGTTTAGGATGGGGTGAGGGTTATTCTTATGGTTAGGGCTAGAGTTTGATTTTGTGTTCAGGTTAGTGTTAAGGTTAGGCTTAGGGTTCGGGTTCGGGTTCGGAATTTCGTTTAGGGTTAGTGTTAGGTTTAGATTCAGGGTTAGAGTGACATTTCGGTTCAGGGGGAGGGTTAAGATAAGGGTTAGGATTACGGTGAGGATTATACTTAGTGTTAGAGGTTAGGTTTACGGTTAGGATAGGGTTAAGTTTAGGGTTCATGTTAGGGTTAGTGTTAGATTAGGGTTACTGTTCGTGTTTGGGTTAGGCTTAGGGATAAGTTTAGGGATAGCTTTAGGTTTAGGGTTGGGGATAGGTTTAGGGGTTAGGGTGAGAGTTAGCATTAGGTTTACAGTTAAGGTGAGGGTTTAGGGTAAGTGCTATGGTTAGGGTTAGTGTTAGAGTTAGGGTTAGGGTGAATTTTCAGTTAATAGTGAGGGTTAGGGTAAGGGTTAGGGTTAAGGTTTAGGTTAGATTTAGGATTAAGATTAGTGTTAGGGTTAGGTTTAGGGTCCGGGTTAGGGTAGGGGTAAGGTTAGGGTTAAGGCTAGGTTTACGGTCAGGGGTAGGGCTAGGTTAGGGTTAGGGTTAGGTTTAGAGTTAGAGTTAGTGCTAGGGGTTAGGGTTAGGTTTAGGGTTAGGTTTAGAGTTATTGTTAGGGTTAGGGTAGAGTTAAGGTTAGGGTTAAGTTTAAAGTTAGGTAAGGGTTACGTTTAGGTCAGGGTTAGGGTTATTATTAGAGATAGGGTTAGGTTTAGAGAAAGGGTTAGGGTTCGTGTGAGGGTTAGTGTTAGGTTTACAGTTAAGCTGATGTTTTACAGTGTTACGGTTAGGGTCAGGGTTAGAGTTAGGTTTAGGGTTAGGTTTAGGTGTAGGGCTTGAGTGAGGCGATAGTTTAGGGTTAGATTTAGGGTGAAGGTTAAGATTAGTGTTAGTGTAAATATTAGAGTTAGGCGTTTGTGTTAAGGTTATGATCAGGTTAAGTTTAGGTTTAGAGTTAGAGTTAGGGTTAGGTTTTGGTGTTTGTGTTAATGTTAGGGTCAGGATTAGGGTAGCTTTAGGGTTAGGGTTTGGTTTAGGGTTAGGGTTAGGGTGAAGCTGAAGTTAAGGGTCAGGGTTGAGCTTAGTCTTAGCATTAGGGTTTAGGGTTAGGGTTAAGGTTAGGATAGGTTTTAGGGTTAAGATTAGTTTTAGGGTTAGGGTAAGTGTTAGGGTTAAGTCATGGTTAGGTTTAGGGCTAGTTTAAGGTTAGAGGTAAGGTTAGCTTAAGGGTAGTGTTTAGGTTTCGACGTTAGTGTGAGGGTTAGTGCTAGGTTTCCATTTCAGCTGAGTGTGTAGGGTAAGTTTTAGGGTTAGAATTAGGGTTAGAGATAGAGTTAGGGTCAGGGTTCGGGTTAAGTTTAGGGTTAGGGTTAGGTTTATGGTTAGGATTAGGGTTAGGCTCAGAGTTGGGGGATATTTAGTATTATGTTTCGTGTTAGGGTTTCGGTTAGGGTGAAGTTTATGTTAAGTGTGAGGGTTGGGGTTCGGGTTCGTTTTAGGGGTGGGTTCAGGTTAGGGTCAGGGATAGGGTTTGGGTTAGGTTTAGGGTTAGGGTTAGGGTTAGAGTTAGGTTTAGGGTTAGCTTTAGTTTTGGTTAGGGTTAGGATTTGAATGGATTTAGGTTAGGTTTAGGGTTCTGGATAGGGTGAAATTTTGGTTAAAGGTGAGGGTTCGGTTGAGGTTTAGGGTTAGAGTTATTGTTAGGGGTTAGGGTTAGGTTTGAGCTTATGGTAGGTTTAAAGTCTGGGTTAAGGTTAGGTTAGGGTTATGGTCAGGGTTAGGATTAGGATTCCGTTTAGGGTGAGGGTTAGGATCAGAGTTATTGTAAGGGTTAGTTTTAGGTTGACATGTGCGCCAAGGTTAAGGTTATGGTTTGGTTTAGGGGTAGGGATAGGTTTAGTGTTAGGGTGAGCTTTAGTTTAGGGATAGGGTGAAGTTTAAGATAGAGTGAGGTTTAGGGTTAGGGTTATGGCTAAGGTTTGGTTTAGTTTTCAGGTTAATGTTAAGGTTGTGTTTCGTGTTTGGGTTAAGTTTACGGGTTCTGTTTACTTTTAGGGTGAGGGTTAGATTTTAGGTTAGGGTTAAGTTTAGTGTTAGGGTTCGGGTTAGGGTGACGGTTTGTGTTAGGCTTTGTGGTTGGGGTGAGGGTTAGGTTTAGGGTTAGGGTTGGGTAGGGTTCGGATTATGGTTATGGTAAGGTGTTAGGGGTTAGAGATTTAGTTTAGGGTGAGGATTTGGGTGAGTGTCTCGGTTAGTCACTGTGGTTCTGGTCATGCTTAGTTTTGGTTTATGGTTAGGGTTAGGTTTATGATCAGGTTTAGGGTTAGTGTTAGAGTTAGGGTTAAGCTTTAGGTAAGGCTTTGGTGTTTGGGGTTAGGGTTTAGGTAAGGCTTTGGTGTTTGGGGTTAGGGTTTGGGTTGGGGTTAGGGTTTGGGTTGGGGTTAGAGTTATCGTTACGGCTTAGGGTTTCTCGTTAGTGTTAGGGTTAGGGTTAGGCAGAGCATTAGGGTTAGGGTTGGAGGATACGGTTAGGGGTTAGGGTGAGGGTTATGGTTAGTTTTATGGTTAAGGTGAGGGTTTAGGGTAAGTGTTATGTTTAAGGTTAGAGTTAGGGTTAGGGTTAGGTGTAGCGTAAGTTTTCGGTTTAGGTTCAGGTTTTGAATTAGAGTTAGTGTTCTATTTAAGATCAAGGTTAGACTTAGGGTTAGGGTTAGGATTAGGTCTAGACTTAGGGTCCGGGCTAATGTAAGGCTTAGTTTTAGGGTTAGAGGGGGAGTAGCATTATGACTAGAGTTTGGTTTAAGGTTAGGGTTTGGGTTAGGTTTAGGTTTAGGGTTAAAGTTAGGGTTAGGGTTGGATGAAGTTTAGGATGGGGTGAGGGTTATTCTTATGGTTAGGGCTAGAGTTTGATTTTGTGTTCAGGTTAGTGTTAAGGTTAGGCTTAGGGTTCGGGTTCGGGTTCGGAATTTCGTTTAGGGTTAGTGTTTGGTTTAGATTCAGGGTTAGAGTGACATTTCGGTTCAGGGGGAGGGTTAAGATAAGGGTTAGGATTACGGTGAGGATTATACTTAGTGTTAGAGGTTAGGTTTACGGTTAGGATAGGGTTAAGTTTAGGGTTCATGTTAGGGTTAGTGTTAGATTAGGGTTACTGTTCGTGTTTGGGTTAGGCTTAGGGATAAGTTTAGGGATAGCTTTAGGTTTAGGGTTGGGGATAGGTTTAGGGGTTAGGGTGAGAGTTAGCATTAGGTTTACAGTTAAGGTGAGGGTTTAGGGTAAGTGCTATGGTTAGGGTTAGTGTTAGAGTTAGGGTTAGGGTGAATTTTCAGTTAATAGTGAGGGTTAGGGTAAGGGTTAGGGTTAAGGTTTAGGTTAGATTTAGGATTAAGATTAGTGTTAGGGTTAGGTTTAGGGTCCGGGTTAGGGTAGGGGTAAGGTTAGGGTTAAGGCTAGGTTTACGGTCAGGGGTAGGGCTAGGTTAGGGTTAGGGTTAGGTTTAGAGTTAGAGTTAGTGCTAGGGGTTAGGGTTAGGTTTAGGGTTAGGTTTAGAGTTATTGTTAGGGTTAGGGTAGAGTTAAGGTTAGGGTTAAGTTTAAAGTTAGGTAAGGGTTACGTTTAGGTCAGGGTTAGGGTTATTATTAGAGATAGGGTTAGGTTTAGAGAAAGGGTTAGGGTTCGTGTGAGGGTTAGTGTTAGGTTTACAGTTAAGCTGATGTTTTACAGTGTTACGGTTAGGGTCAGGGTTAGAGTTAGGTTTAGGGTTAGGTTTAGGTGTAGGGCTTGAGTGAGGCGATAGTTTAGGGTTAGATTTAGGGTGAAGGTTAAGATTAGTGTTAGTGTAAATATTAGAGTTAGGCGTTTGTGTTAAGGTTATGATCAGGTTAAGTTTAGGTTTAGAGTTAGAGTTAGGGTTAGGTTTTGGTGTTTGTGTTAATGTTAGGGTCAGGATTAGGGTAGCTTTAGGGTTAGGGTTTGGTTTAGGGTTAGGGTTAGGGTGAAGCTGAAGTTAAGGGTCAGGGTTGAGCTTAGTCTTAGCATTAGGGTTTAGGGTTAGGGTTAAGGTTAGGATAGGTTTTAGGGTTAAGATTAGTTTTAGGGTTAGGGTAAGTGTTAGGGTTAAGTCATGGTTAGGTTTAGGGCTAGTTTAAGGTTAGAGGTAAGGTTAGCTTAAGGGTAGTGTTTAGGTTTCGACGTTAGTGTGAGGGTTAGTGCTAGGTTTCCATTTCAGCTGAGTGTGTAGGGTAAGTTTTAGGGTTAGAATTAGGGTTAGAGATAGAGTTAGGGTCAGGGTTCGGGTTAAGTTTAGGGTTAGGGTTAGGTTTATGGTTAGGATTAGGGTTAGGGTCAGAGTTGGGGGATATTTAGTATTATGTTTCGTGTTAGGGTTTCGGTTAGGGTGAAGTTTATGTTAAGTGTGAGGGTTGGGGTTCGGGTTCGTTTTAGGGGTGGGTTCAGGTTAGGGTCAGGGATAGGGTTTGGGTTAGGTTTAGGGTTAGGGTTAGGGTTAGAGTTAGGTTTAGGGTTAGCTTTAGTTTTGGTTAGGGTTAGGATTTGAATGGATTTAGGTTAGGTTTAGGGTTCTGGATAGGGTGAAATTTTGGTTAAAGGTGAGGGTTCGGTTGAGGTTTAGGGTTAGAGTTATTGTTAGGGGTTAGGGTTAGGTTTGAGCTTATGGTAGGTTTAAAGTCTGGGTTAAGGTTAGGTTAGGGTTATGGTCAGGGTTAGGATTAGGATTCCGTTTAGGGTGAGGGTTAGGATCAGAGTTATTGTAAGGGTTAGTTTTAGGTTGACATGTGCGCCAAGGTTAAGGTTATGGTTTGGTTTAGGGGTAGGGATAGGTTTAGTGTTAGGGTGAGCTTTAGTTTAGGGATAGGGTGAAGTTTAAGATAGAGTGAGGTTTAGGGTTAGGGTTATGGCTAAGGTTTGGTTTAGTTTTCAGGTTAATGTTAAGGTTGTGTTTCGTGTTTGGGTTAAGTTTACGGGTTCTGTTTACTTTCAGGGTGAGGGTTAGATTTTAGGTTAGGGTTAAGTTTAGTGTTAGGGTTCGGGTTAGGGTGACGGTTTGTGTTAGGCTTTGTGGTTGGGGTGAGGGTTAGGTTTAGGGTTAGGGTTGGGTAGGGTTCGGATTATGGTTATGGTAAGGTGTTAGGGGTTAGAGATTTAGTTTAGGGTGAGGATTTGGGTGAGTGTCTCGGTTAGTCACTGTGGTTCTGGTCATGCTTAGTTTTGGTTTATGGTTAGGGTTAGGTTTATGATCAGGTTTAGGGTTAGTGTTAGAGTTAGGGTTAAGCTTTAGGTAAGGCTTTGGTGTTTGGGGTTAGGGTTTAGGTAAGGCTTTGGTGTTTGGGGTTAGGGTTTGGGTTGGGGTTAGGGTTTGGGTTGGGGTTAGAGTTATCGTTACGGCTTAGGGTTTCTCGTTAGTGTTAGGGTTAGGGTTAGGCAGAGCATTAGGGTTAGGGTTGGAGGATACGGTTAGGGGTTAGGGTGAGGGTTATGGTTAGTTTTATGGTTAAGGTGAGGGTTTAGGGTAAGTGTTATGTTTAAGGTTAGAGTTAGGGTTAGGGTTAGGTGTAGCGTAAGTTTTCGGTTTAGGTTCAGGTTTTGAATTAGAGTTAGTGTTCTATTTAAGATCAAGGTTAGACTTAGGGTTAGGGTTAGGATTAGGTCTAGACTTAGGGTCCGGGCTAATGTAAGGCTTAGTTTTAGGGTTAGAGGGGGAGTAGCATTATGACTAGAGTTTGGTTTAAGGTTAGGGTTTGGGTTAGGTTTAGGTTTAGGGTTAAAGTTAGGGTTAGGGTTGGATGAAGTTTAGGATGGGGTGAGGGTTATTCTTATGGTTAGGGCTAGAGTTTGATTTTGTGTTCAGGTTAGTGTTAAGGTTAGGCTTAGGGTTCGGGTTCGGGTTCGGAATTTCGTTTAGGGTTAGTGTTAGGTTTAGATTCAGGGTTAGAGTGACATTTCGGTTCAGGGGGAGGGTTAAGATAAGGGTTAGGATTACGGTGAGGATTATACTTAGTGTTAGAGGTTAGGTTTACGGTTAGGATAGGGTTAAGTTTAGGGTTCATGTTAGGGTTAGTGTTAGATTAGGGTTACTGTTCGTGTTTGGGTTAGGCTTAGGGATAAGTTTAGGGATAGCTTTAGGTTTAGGGTTGGGGATAGGTTTAGGGGTTAGGGTGAGAGTTAGCATTAGGTTTACAGTTAAGGTGAGGGTTTAGGGTAAGTGCTATGGTTAGGGTTAGTGTTAGAGTTAGGGTTAGGGTGAATTTTCAGTTAATAGTGAGGGTTAGGGTAAGGGTTAGGGTTAAGGTTTAGGTTAGATTTAGGATTAAGATTAGTGTTAGGGTTAGGTTTAGGGTCCGGGTTACGGTAGGGGTAAGGTTAGGGTTAAGGCTAGGTTTACGGTCAGGGGTAGGGCTAGGTTAGGGTTAGGGTTAGGTTTAGAGTTAGAGTTAGTGCTAGGGGTTAGGGTTAGGTTTAGGGTTAGGTTTAGAGTTATTGTTAGGGTTAGGGTAGAGTTAAGGTTAGGGTTAAGTTTAAAGTTAGGTAAGGGTTACGTTTAGGTCAGGGTTAGGGTTATTATTAGAGATAGGGTTAGGTTTAGAGAAAGGGTTAGGGTTCGTGTGAGGGTTAGTGTTAGGTTTACAGTTAAGCTGATGTTTTACAGTGTTACGGTTAGGGTCAGGGTTAGAGTTAGGTTTAGGGTTAGGTTTAGGTGTAGGGCTTGAGTGAGGCGATAGTTTAGGGTTAGATTTAGGGTGAAGGTTAAGATTAGTGTTAGTGTAAATATTAGAGTTAGGCGTTTGTGTTAAGGTTATGATCAGGTTAAGTTTAGGTTTAGAGTTAGAGTTAGGGTTAGGTTTTGGTGTTTGTGTTAATGTTAGGGTCAGGATTAGGGTAGCTTTAGGGTTAGGGTTTGGTTTAGGGTTAGGGTTAGGGTGAAGCTGAAGTTAAGGGTCAGGGTTGAGCTTAGTCTTAGCATTAGGGTTTAGGGTTAGGGTTAAGGTTAGGATAGGTTTTAGGGTTAAGATTAGTTTTAGGGTTAGGGTAAGTGTTAGGGTTAAGTCATGGTTAGGTTTAGGGCTAGTTTAAGGTTAGAGGTAAGGTTAGCTTAAGGGTAGTGTTTAGGTTCCGACGTTAGTGTGAGGGTTAGTGCTAGGTTTCCATTTCAGCTGAGTGTGTAGGGTAAGTTTTAGGGTTAGAATTAGGGTTAGAGATAGAGTTAGGGTCAGGGTTCGGGTTAAGTTTAGGGTTAGGGTTAGGTTTATGGTTAGGATTAGGGTTAGGGCCAGAGTTGGGGGATATTTAGTATTATGTTTCGTGTTAGGGTTTCGGTTAGGGTGAAGTTTATGTTAAGTGTGAGGGTTGGGGTTCGGGTTCGTTTTAGGGGTGGGTTCAGGTTAGGGTCAGGGATAGGGTTTGGGTTAGGTTTAGGGTTAGGGTTAGGGTTAGAGTTAGGTTTAGGGTTAGCTTTAGTTTTGGTTAGGGTTAGGATTTGAATGGATTTAGGTTAGGTTTAGGGTTCTGGATAGGGTGAAATTTTGGTTAAAGGTGAGGGTTCGGTTGAGGTTTAGGGTTAGAGTTATTGTTAGGGGTTAGGGTTAGGTTTGAGCTTATGGTAGGTTTAAAGTCTGGGTTAAGGTTAGGTTAGGGTTATGGTCAGGGTTAGGATTAGGATTCCGTTTAGGGTGAGGGTTAGGATCAGAGTTATTGTAAGGGTTAGTTTTAGGTTGACATGTGCGCCAAGGTTAAGGTTATGGTTTGGTTTAGGGGTAGGGATAGGTTTAGTGTTAGGGTGAGCTTTAGTTTAGGGATAGGGTGAAGTTTAAGATAGAGTGAGGTTTAGGGTTAGGGTTATGGCTAAGGTTTGGTTTAGTTTTCAGGTTAATGTTAAGGTTGTGTTTCGTGTTTGGGTTAAGTTTACGGGTTCTGTTTACTTTCAGGGTGAGGGTTAGATTTTAGGTTAGGGTTAAGTTTAGTGTTAGGGTTCGGGTTAGGGTGACGGTTTGTGTTAGGCTTTGTGGTTGGGGTGAGGGTTAGGTTTAGGGTTAGGGTTGGGTAGGGTTCGGATTATGGTTATGGTAAGGTGTTAGGGGTTAGAGATTTAGTTTAGGGTGAGGATTTGGGTGAGTGTCTCGGTTAGTCACTGTGGTTCTGGTCATGCTTAGTTTTGGTTTATGGTTAGGGTTAGGTTTATGATCAGGTTTAGGGTTAGTGTTAGAGTTAGGGTTAAGCTTTAGGTAAGGCTTTGGTGTTTGGGGTTAGGGTTTAGGTAAGGCTTTGGTGTTTGGGGTTAGGGTTTGGGTTGGGGTTAGGGTTTGGGTTGGGGTTAGAGTTATCGTTACGGCTTAGGGTTTCTCGTTAGTGTTAGGGTTAGGGTTAGGCAGAGCATTAGGGTTAGGGTTGGAGGATACGGTTAGGGGTTAGGGTGAGGGTTATGGTTAGTTTTATGGTTAAGGTGAGGGTTTAGGGTAAGTGTTATGTTTAAGGTTAGAGTTAGGGTTAGGGTTAGGTGTAGCGTAAGTTTTCGGTTTAGGTTCAGGTTTTGAATTAGAGTTAGTGTTCTATTTAAGATCAAGGTTAGACTTAGGGTTAGGGTTAGGATTAGGTCTAGACTTAGGGTCCGGGCTAATGTAAGGCTTAGTTTTAGGGTTAGAGGGGGAGTAGCATTATGACTAGAGTTTGGTTTAAGGTTAGGGTTTGGGTTAGGTTTAGGTTTAGGGTTAAAGTTAGGGTTAGGGTTGGATGAAGTTTAGGATGGGGTGAGGGTTATTCTTATGGTTAGGGCTAGAGTTTGATTTTGTGTTCAGGTTAGTGTTAAGGTTAGGCTTAGGGTTCGGGTTCGGGTTCGGAATTTCGTTTAGGGTTAGTGTTAGGTTTAGATTCAGGGTTAGAGTGACATTTCGGTTCAGGGGGAGGGTTAAGATAAGGGTTAGGATTACGGTGAGGATTATACTTAGTGTTAGAGGTTAGGTTTACGGTTAGGATAGGGTTAAGTTTAGGGTTCATGTTAGGGTTAGTGTTAGATTAGGGTTACTGTTCGTGTTTGGGTTAGGCTTAGGGATAAGTTTAGGGATAGCTTTAGGTTTAGGGTTGGGGATAGGTTTAGGGGTTAGGGTGAGAGTTAGCATTAGGTTTACAGTTAAGGTGAGGGTTTAGGGTAAGTGCTATGGTTAGGGTTAGTGTTAGAGTTAGGGTTAGGGTGAATTTTCAGTTAATAGTGAGGGTTAGGGTAAGGGTTAGGGTTAAGGTTTAGGTTAGATTTAGGATTAAGATTAGTGTTAGGGTTAGGTTTAGGGTCCGGGTTACGGTAGGGGTAAGGTTAGGGTTAAGGCTAGGTTTACGGTCAGGGGTAGGGCTAGGTTAGGGTTAGGGTTAGGTTTAGAGTTAGAGTTAGTGCTAGGGGTTAGGGTTAGGTTTAGGGTTAGGTTTAGAGTTATTGTTAGGGTTAGGGTAGAGTTAAGGTTAGGGTTAAGTTTAAAGTTAGGTAAGGGTTACGTTTAGGTCAGGGTTAGGGTTATTATTAGAGATAGGGTTAGGTTTAGAGAAAGGGTTAGGGTTCGTGTGAGGGTTAGTGTTAGGTTTACAGTTAAGCTGATGTTTTACAGTGTTACGGTTAGGGTCAGGGTTAGAGTTAGGTTTAGGGTTAGGTTTAGGTGTAGGGCTTGAGTGAGGCGATAGTTTAGGGTTAGATTTAGGGTGAAGGTTAAGATTAGTGTTAGTGTAAATATTAGAGTTAGGCGTTTGTGTTAAGGTTATGATCAGGTTAAGTTTAGGTTTAGAGTTAGAGTTAGGGTTAGGTTTTGGTGTTTGTGTTAATGTTAGGGTCAGGATTAGGGTAGCTTTAGGGTTAGGGTTTGGTTTAGGGTTAGGGTTAGGGTGAAGCTGAAGTTAAGGGTCAGGGTTGAGCTTAGTCTTAGCATTAGGGTTTAGGGTTAGGGTTAAGGTTAGGATAGGTTTTAGGGTTAAGATTAGTTTTAGGGTTAGGGTAAGTGTTAGGGTTAAGTCATGGTTAGGTTTAGGGCTAGTTTAAGGTTAGAGGTAAGGTTAGCTTAAGGGTAGTGTTTAGGTTCCGATGTTAGTGTGAGGGTTAGTGCTAGGTTTCCATTTCAGCTGAGTGTGTAGGGTAAGTTTTAGGGTTAGAATTAGGGTTAGAGATAGAGTTAGGGTCAGGGTTCGGGTTAAGTTTAGGGTTAGGGTTAGGTTTATGGTTAGGATTAGGGTTAGGGCCAGAGTTGGGGGATATTTAGTATTATGTTTCGTGTTAGGGTTTCGGTTAGGGTGAAGTTTATGTTAAGTGTGAGGGTTGGGGTTCGGGTTCGTTTTAGGGGTGGGTTCAGGTTAGGGTCAGGGATAGGGTTTGGGTTAGGTTTAGGGTTAGGGTTAGGGTTAGAGTTAGGTTTAGGGTTAGCTTTAGTTTTGGTTAGGGTTAGGATTTGAATGGATTTAGGTTAGGTTTAGGGTTCTGGATAGGGTGAAATTTTGGTTAAAGGTGAGGGTTCGGTTGAGGTTTAGGGTTAGAGTTATTGTTAGGGGTTAGGGTTAGGTTTGAGCTTATGGTAGGTTTAAAGTCTGGGTTAAGGTTAGGTTAGGGTTATGGTCAGGGTTAGGATTAGGATTCCGTTTAGGGTGAGGGTTAGGATCAGAGTTATTGTAAGGGTTAGTTTTAGGTTGACATGTGCGCCAAGGTTAAGGTTATGGTTTGGTTTAGGGGTAGGGATAGGTTTAGTGTTAGGGTGAGCTTTAGTTTAGGGATAGGGTGAAGTTTAAGATAGAGTGAGGTTTAGGGTTAGGGTTATGGCTAAGGTTTGGTTTAGTTTTCAGGTTAATGTTAAGGTTGTGTTTCGTGTTTGGGTTAAGTTTACGGGTTCTGTTTACTTTTAGGGTGAGGGTTAGATTTTAGGTTAGGGTTAAGTTTAGTGTTAGGGTTCGGGTTAGGGTGACGGTTTGTGTTAGGCTTTGTGGTTGGGGTGAGGGTTAGGTTTAGGGTTAGGGTTGGGTAGGGTTCGGATTATGGTTATGGTAAGGTGTTAGGGGTTAGAGATTTAGTTTAGGGTGAGGATTTGGGTGAGTGTCTCGGTTAGTCACTGTGGTTCTGGTCATGCTTAGTTTTGGTTTATGGTTAGGGTTAGGTTTATGATCAGGTTTAGGGTTAGTGTTAGAGTTAGGGTTAAGCTTTAGGTAAGGCTTTGGTGTTTGGGGTTAGGGTTTAGGTAAGGCTTTGGTGTTTGGGGTTAGGGTTTGGGTTGGGGTTAGGGTTTGGGTTGGGGTTAGAGTTATCGTTACGGCTTAGGGTTTCTCGTTAGTGTTAGGGTTAGGGTTAGGCAGAGCATTAGGGTTAGGGTTGGAGGATACGGTTAGGGGTTAGGGTGAGGGTTATGGTTAGTTTTATGGTTAAGGTGAGGGTTTAGGGTAAGTGTTATGTTTAAGGTTAGAGTTAGGGTTAGGGTTAGGTGTAGCGTAAGTTTTCGGTTTAGGTTCAGGTTTTGAATTAGAGTTAGTGTTCTATTTAAGATCAAGGTTAGACTTAGGGTTAGGGTTAGGATTAGGTCTAGACTTAGGGTCCGGGCTAATGTAAGGCTTAGTTTTAGGGTTAGAGGGGGAGTAGCATTATGACTAGAGTTTGGTTTAAGGTTAGGGTTTGGGTTAGGTTTAGGTTTAGGGTTAAAGTTAGGGTTAGGGTTGGATGAAGTTTAGGATGGGGTGAGGGTTATTCTTATGGTTAGGGCTAGAGTTTGATTTTGTGTTCAGGTTAGTGTTAAGGTTAGGCTTAGGGTTCGGGTTCGGGTTCGGAATTTCGTTTAGGGTTAGTGTTAGGTTTAGATTCAGGGTTAGAGTGACATTTCGGTTCAGGGGGAGGGTTAAGATAAGGGTTAGGATTACGGTGAGGATTATACTTAGTGTTAGAGGTTAGGTTTACGGTTAGGATAGGGTTAAGTTTAGGGTTCATGTTAGGGTTAGTGTTAGATTAGGGTTACTGTTCGTGTTTGGGTTAGGCTTAGGGATAAGTTTAGGGATAGCTTTAGGTTTAGGGTTGGGGATAGGTTTAGGGGTTAGGGTGAGAGTTAGCATTAGGTTTACAGTTAAGGTGAGGGTTTAGGGTAAGTGCTATGGTTAGGGTTAGTGTTAGAGTTAGGGTTAGGGTGAATTTTCAGTTAATAGTGAGGGTTAGGGTAAGGGTTAGGGTTAAGGTTTAGGTTAGATTTAGGATTAAGATTAGTGTTAGGGTTAGGTTTAGGGTCCGGGTTAGGGTAGGGGTAAGGTTAGGGTTAAGGCTAGGTTTACGGTCAGGGGTAGGGCTAGGTTAGGGTTAGGGTTAGGTTTAGAGTTAGAGTTAGTGCTAGGGGTTAGGGTTAGGTTTAGGGTTAGGTTTAGAGTTATTGTTAGGGTTAGGGTAGAGTTAAGGTTAGGGTTAAGTTTAAAGTTAGGTAAGGGTTACGTTTAGGTCAGGGTTAGGGTTATTATTAGAGATAGGGTTAGGTTTAGAGAAAGGGTTAGGGTTCGTGTGAGGGTTAGTGTTAGGTTTACAGTTAAGCTGATGTTTTACAGTGTTACGGTTAGGGTCAGGGTTAGAGTTAGGTTTAGGGTTAGGTTTAGGTGTAGGGCTTGAGTGAGGCGATAGTTTAGGGTTAGATTTAGGGTGAAGGTTAAGATTAGTGTTAGTGTAAATATTAGAGTTAGGCGTTTGTGTTAAGGTTATGATCAGGTTAAGTTTAGGTTTCGAGTTAGAGTTAGGGTTAGGTTTTGGTGTTTGTGTTAATGTTAGGGTCAGGATTAGGGTAGCTTTAGGGTTAGGGTTTGGTTTAGGGTTAGGGTTAGGGTGAAGTTGAAGTTAAGGGTCAGGGTTGAGCTTAGTCTTAGCATTAGGGTTTAGGTTAGGGTTAAGGTTAGGATAGGTTTTAGGGTTAAGATTAGTTTTAGGGTTAGGGTAAGTGTTAGGGTTAAGTCATGGTTAGGCTTAGGGCTAGTTTAAGGTTAGAGGTAAGGTTAGCTTAAGGGTAGTGTTTAGGTTTCGACGTTAGTGTGAGGGTTAGTGCTAGGTTTCCATTTCAGCTGAGTGTGTAGGGTAAGTTTTAGGGTTAGAATTAGGGTTAGAGATAGAGTTAGGGTCAGGGTTCGGGTTAAGTTTAGGGTTAGGGTTAGGTTTATGGTTAGGATTAGGGTTAGGGTCAGAGTTGGGGGATATTTAGTATTATGTTTCGTGTTAGGGTTTCGGTTAGGGTGAAGTTTATGTTAAGTGTGAGGGTTGGGGTTCGGGTTCGTTTTAGGGGTGGGTTCCGGTTAGGGTCAGGGATAGAGTTTGGGTTAGGTTTAGGGTTAGGGTTAGGGTTAGAGTTAGGTTTAGGGTTAGCTTTAGTTTTGGTTAGGGTTAGGATTTGAATGGATTTAGGTTAGGTTTAGGGTTCTGGATAGGGTGAAATTTTGGTTAAAGGTGAGGGTTCGGTTTAGGTTTAGGGTTAGAGTTATTGTTAGGGGTTAGGGTTAGGTTTGAGCTTATGGTAGGTTTAAAGTCTGGGTTAAGGTTAGGTTAGGGTTATGGTCAGGGTTAGGATTAGGATTCCGTTTAGGGTGAGGGTTAGGATCAGAGTTATTGTAAGGGTTAGTTTTAGGTTGACATGTGCGCCAAGGTTAAGGTTATGGTTTGGTTTAGGGGTAGGGATAGGTTTAGTGTTAGGGTGAGCTTTACTTTAGGGATAGGGTGAAGTTTAAGATAGAGTGAGGTTTAGGGTTAGGGTTATGGCTAAGGTTTGGTTTAGTTTTCAGGTTAATGTTAAGGTTGTGTTTCGTGTTAGGGTTAAGTTTACGGGTTCTGTTTACTTTGAGGGTGAGGGTTAGATTTTAGGTTAGGGTTAAGTTTAGTGTTAGGGTTCGGGTTAGGGTGACGGTTTGTGTTAGGCTTTGTGGTTGGGGTGAGGGTTAGGTTTAGGGTTAGGGTTGGGTAGGGTTCGGATTATGGTTATGGTAAGGTGTTAGGGGTTAGAGATTTAGTTTAGGGTGAGGGTTTGGGTGAGTGTCTCGGTTAGTCACTGTGGTTCTGGTCATGCTTAGTTTTGGTTTATGGTTAGGGTTAGGTTTATGATCAGGTTTAGGGTTAGTGTTAGAGTTAGGGTTAAGCTTTAGGTAAGGCATTGGTGTTTGGGGTTAGGGTTTAGGTAAGGCCTTGGTGTTTGGGGTTAGGGTTTAGGTAAGGCTTTGGTGTTTGGGGTTAGGGTTTGGGTTGGGGTTAGAGTTATCGTTACGGCTTAGGGTTTCTCGTTAGTGTTAGGGTTAGGGTTAGGCAGAGCATTAGGGTTAGGGTTGGAGGATACGGTTAGGGGTTAGGGTGAGGGTTATGGTTAGTTTTATGGTTAAGGTGAGGGTTTAGGGTAAGTGTTATGTTTAAGGTTAGAGTTAGGGTTAGGGTTAGGTGTAGCGTAAGTTTTCGGTTTAGGTTCAGGTTTTGAATTAGAGTTAGTGTTCTATTTAAGATCAAGGTTAGACTTAGGGTTAGGGTTAGGATTAGGTCTAGACTTAGGGTCAGGGCTAATGTAAGGCTTAGTTTTAGGGTTAGAGGTGGAGTAGCATTATGACTAGAGTTTGGTTTAAGGTTAGGGTTTGGGTTAGGTTTAGGTTTAGGGTTAAAGTTAGGGTTAGGGTTGGATGAAGTTTAGGATGGGGTGAGGGTTATTCTTATGGTTAGGGCTAGAGTTTGATTTTGTGTTCAGGTTAGTGTTAAGGTTAGGCTTAGGGTTCGGGTTCGAGTTCGGAATTTCGTTTAGGGTTAGTGTTAGGTTTAGATTCAGGGTTAGAGTGACATTTCGGTTCAGGGGGAGGGTTAAGATAAGGGTTAGGATTACGGTGAGGATTATACTTAGTGTTAGAGGTTAGGTTTACGGTTAGGATAGGGTTAAGTTTAGGGTTCATGTTAGGGTTAGTGTTAGATTAGGGTTACTGTTCGTGTTTGGGTTAGGCTTAGGGATAAGTTTAGGGATAGCTTTAGGTTTAGGGTTGGGGATAGGTTTAGGGGTTAGGGTGAGAGTTAGCATTAGGTTTACAGTTAAGGTGAGGGTTTAGGGTAAGTGCTATGGTTAGGGTTAGTGTTAGAGTTAGGGTTAGGGTGAATTTTCAGTTAATAGTGAGGGTTAGGGTAAGGGTTAGGGTTAAGGTTTAGGTTAGATTTAGGATTAAGATTAGTGTTAGGGTTAGGTTTAGGGTCCGGGTTAGGGTAGGGGTAAGGTTAGGGTTAAGGCTAGGTTTACGGTCAGGGGTAGGGCTAGGTTAGGGTTAGGGTTAGGTTTAGAGTTAGAGTTAGTGCTAGGGGTTAGGGTTAGGTTTAGAGTTATTGTTAGGGTTAGGGTAGAGTTAAGGTTAGGGTTAAGTTTAAAGTTAGGTAAGGGTTACGTTTAGGTCAGGGTTAGGGTTATTATTAGAGATAGGGTTAGGTTTAGAGAAAGGGTTAGGGTTCGTGTGAGGGTTAGTGTTAGGTTTACAGTTAAGCTGATGTTTTACAGTGTTACGGTTAGGGTCAGGGTTAGAGTTAGGTTTAGGGTTAGGTTTAGGTGTAGGGCTTGAGTGAGGCGATAGTTTAGGGTTAGATTTAGGGTGAAGGTTAAGATTAGTGTTAGTGTAAATATTAGAGTTAGGCGTTTGTGTTAAGGTTATGATCAGGTTAAGTTTAGGTTTAGAGTTAGAGTTAGGGTTAGGTTTTGGTGTTTGTGTTAATGTTAGGGTCAGGATTAGGGTAGCTTTAGGGTTAGGGTTTGGTTTAGGGTTAGGGTTAGAGTGAAGTTGAAGTTAAGGGTCAGGGTTGAGCTTAGTCTTAGCATTAGGGTTTAGGGTTAGGGTTAAGGTTAGGATAGGTTTTAGGGTTAAGATTAGTTTTAGGGTTAGGGTAAGTGTTAGGGTTAAGTCATGGTTAGGTTTAGGGCTAGTTTAAGGTTAGAGGTAAGGTTAGCTTAAGGGTAGTGTTTAGGTTTCGACGCTAGTGTGAGGGTTAGTGCTAGGTTTCCATTTCAGCTGAGTGTGTAGGGTAAGTTTTAGGGTTAGAATTAGGGTTAGAGATAGAGTTAGGGTCAGGGTTCGGTTTAAGTTTAGGGTTAGGGTTAGGTTTATGGTTAGGATTAGGGTTAGGGTCAGAGTTGGGGGATATTTAGTATTATGTTTCGTGTTAGGGTTTCGGTTAGGGTGAAGTTTATGTTAAGTGTGAGGGTTGGGGTTCGGGTTCGTTTTAGGGGTGGGTTCAGGTTAGGGTCAGGGATAGGGTTTGGGTTAGGTTTAGGGTTAGGGTTAGGGTTAGAGTTAGGTTTAGGGTTAGCTTTAGTTTTGGTTAGGGTTAGGATTTGAATGGATTTAGGTTAGGTTTAGGGTTCTGGATAGGGTGAAATTTTGGTTAAAGGTGAGGGTTCGGTTGAGGTTTAGGGTTAGAGTTATTGTTAGGGGTTAGGGTTAGGTTTGAGCTTATGGTAGGTTTAAAGTCTGGGTTAAGGTTAGGTTAGGGTTATGGTCAGGGTTAGGATTAGGATTCCGTTTAGGGTGAGGGTTAGGATCAGAGTTATTGTAAGGGTTAGTTTTAGGTTGACATGTGCGCCAAGGTTAAGGTTATGGTTTGGTTTAGGGGTAGGGATAGGTTTAGTGTTAGGGTGAGCTTTAGTTTAGGGATAGGGTGAAGTTTAAGATAGAGTGAGGTTTAGGGTTAGGGTTATGGCTAAGGTTTGGTTTAGTTTTCAGGTTAATGTTAAGGTTGTGTTTCGTGTTTGGGTTAAGTTTACGGGTTCTGTTTACTTTTAGGGTGAGGGTTAGATTTTAGGTTAGGGTTAAGTTTAGTGTTAGGGTTCGGGTTAGGGTGACGGTTTGTGTTAGGCTTTGTGGTTGGGGTGAGGGTTAGGTTTAGGGTTAGGGTTGGGTAGGGTTCGGATTATGGTTATGGTAAGGTGTTAGGGGTTAGAGATTTAGTTTAGGGTGAGGATTTGGGTGAGTGTCTCGGTTAGTCACTGTGGTTCTGGTCATGCTTAGTTTTGGTTTATGGTTAGGGTTAGGTTTATGATCAGGTTTAGGGTTAGTGTTAGAGTTAGGGTTAAGCTTTAGGTAAGGCTTTGGTGTTTGGGGTTAGGGTTTAGGTAAGGCTTTGGTGTTTGGGGTTAGGGTTTGGGTTGGGGTTAGGGTTTGGGTTGGGGTTAGAGTTATCGTTACGGCTTAGGGTTTCTCGTTAGTGTTAGGGTTAGGGTTAGGCAGAGCATTAGGGTTAGGGTTGGAGGATACGGTTAGGGGTTAGGGTGAGGGTTATGGTTAGTTTTATGGTTAAGGTGAGGGTTTAGGGTAAGTGTTATGTTTAAGGTTAGAGTTAGGGTTAGGGTTAGGTGTAGCGTAAGTTTTCGGTTTAGGTTCAGGTTTTGAATTAGAGTTAGTGTTCTATTTAAGATCAAGGTTAGACTTAGGGTTAGGGTTAGGATTAGGTCTAGACTTAGGGTCAGGGCTAATGTAAGGCTTAGTTTTAGGGTTAGAGGGGGAGTAGCATTATGACTAGAGTTTGGTTTAAGGTTAGGGTTTGGGTTAGGTTTAGGTTTAGGGTTAAAGTTAGGGTTAGGGTTGGATGAAGTTTAGGATGGGGTGAGGGTTATTCTTATGGTTAGGGCTAGAGTTTGATTTTGTGTTCAGGTTAGTGTTAAGGTTAGGCTTAGGGTTCGGGTTCGGAATTTCGTTTAGGGTTAGTGTTAGGTTTAGATTCAGGGTTAGAGTGACATTTCGGTTCAGGGGGAGGGTTAAGATAAGGGTTAGGATTACGGTGAGGATTATACTTAGTGTTAGAGGTTAGGTTTACGGTTAGGATAGGGTTAAGTTTAGGGATCATGTTAGGGTTAGTGTTAGATTAGGGTTACTGTTCGTGTTTGGGTTAGGCTTAGGGATAAGTTTAGGGATAGCTTTAGGTTTAGGGTTGGGGATAGGTTTAGGGGTTAGGGTGAGAGTTAGCATTAGGTTTACAGTTAAGGTGAGGGTTTAGGGTAAGTGCTATGGTTAGGGTTAGTGTTAGAGTTAGGGTTAGGGTGAATTTTCAGTTAATAGTGAGGGTTAGGGTAAGGGTTAGGGTTAAGGTTTAGGTTAGATTTAGGATTAAGATTAGTGTTAGGGTTAGGTTTAGGGTCCGGGTTAGGGTAGGGGTAAGGTTAGGGTTAAGGCTAGGTTTACGGTCAGGGGTAGGGCTAGGTTAGGGTTAGGGTTAGGTTTAGAGTTAGAGTTAGTGCTAGGGGTTAGGGTTAGGTTTAGGGTTAGGTTTAGAGTTATTGTTAGGGTTAGGGTAGAGTTAAGGTTAGGGTTAAGTTTAAAGTTAGGTAAGGGTTACGTTTAGGTCAGGGTTAGGGTTATTATTAGAGATAGGGTTAGGTTTAGAGAAAGGGTTAGGGTTCGTGTGAGGGTTAGTGTTAGGTTTACAGTTAAGCTGATGTTTTACAGTGTTACGGTTAGGGTCAGGGTTAGAGTTAGGTTTAGGGTTAGGTTTAGGTGTAGGGCTTGAGTGAGGCGATAGTTTAGGGTTAGATTTAGGGTGAAGGTTAAGATTAGTGTTAGTGTAAATATTAGAGTTAGGCGTTTGTGTTAAGGTTATGATCAGGTTAAGTTTAGGTTTAGAGTTAGAGTTAGGGTTAGGTTTTGGTGTTTGTGTTAATGTTAGGGTCAGGATTAGGGTAGCTTTAGGGTTAGGGTTTGGTTTAGGGTTAGGGTTAGAGTGAAGTTGAAGTTAAGGGTCAGGGTTGAGCTTAGTCTTAGCATTAGGGTTTAGGGTTAGGGTTAAGGTTAGGATAGGTTTTAGGGTTAAGATTAGTTTTAGGGTTAGGGTAAGTGTTAGGGTTAAGTCATGGTTAGGTTTAGGGCTAGTTTAAGGTTAGAGGTAAGGTTAGCTTAAGGGTAGTGTTTAGGTTTCGACGTTAGTGTGAGGGTTAGTGCTAGGTTTCCATTTCAGCTGAGTGTGTAGGGTAAGTTTTAGGGTTAGAATTAGGGTTAGAGATAGAGTTAGGGTCAGGGTTCGGGTTAAGTTTAGGGTTAGGGTTAGGTTTATGGTTAGGATTAGGGTTAGGGTCAGAGTTGGGGGATATTTAGTATTATGTTTCGTGTTAGGGTTTCGGTTAGGGTGAAGTTTATGTTAAGTGTGAGGGTTGGGGTTCGGGTTCGTTTTAGGGGTGGGTTCCGGTTAGGGTCAGGGATAGAGTTTGGGTTAGGTTTAGGGTTAGGGTTAGGGTTAGAGTTAGGTTTAGGGTTAGCTTTAGTTTTGGTTAGGGTTAGGATTTGAATGGATTTAGGTTAGGTTTAGGGTTCTGGATAGGGTGAAATTTTGGTTAAAGGTGAGGGTTCGGTTTAGGTTTAGGGTTAGAGTTATTGTTAGGGGTTAGGGTTAGGTTTGAGCTTATGGTAGGTTTAAAGTCTGGGTTAAGGTTAGGTTAGGGTTATGGTCAGGGTTAGGATTAGGATTCCGTTTAGGGTGAGGGTTAGGATCAGAGTTATTGTAAGGGTTAGTTTTAGGTTGACATGTGCGCCAAGGTTAAGGTTATGGTTTGGTTTAGGGGTAGGGATAGGTTTAGTGTTAGGGTGAGCTTTACTTTAGGGATAGGGTGAAGTTTAAGATAGAGTGAGGTTTAGGGTTAGGGTTATGGCTAAGGTTTGGTTTAGTTTTCAGGTTAATGTTAAGGTTGTGTTTCGTGTTAGGGTTAAGTTTACGGGTTCTGTTTACTTTGAGGGTGAGGGTTAGATTTTAGGTTAGGGTTAAGTTTAGTGTTAGGGTTCGGGTTAGGGTGACGGTTTGTGTTAGGCTTTGTGGTTGGGGTGAGGGTTAGGTTTAGGGTTAGGGTTGGGTAGGGTTCGGATTATGGTTATGGTAAGGTGTTAGGGGTTAGAGATTTAGTTTAGGGTGAGGGTTTGGGTGAGTGTCTCGGTTAGTCACTGTGGTTCTGGTCATGCTTAGTTTTGGTTTATGGTTAGGGTTAGGTTTATGATCAGGTTTAGGGTTAGTGTTAGAGTTAGGGTTAAGCTTTAGGTAAGGCTTTGGTGTTTGGGGTTAGGGTTTAGGTAAGGCCTTGGTGTTTGGGGTTAGGGTTTAGGTAAGGCTTTGGTGTTTGGGGTTAGGGTTTGGGTTGGGGTTAGAGTTATCGTTACGGCTTAGGGTTTCTCGTTAGTGTTAGGGTTAGGGTTAGGCAGAGCATTAGGGTTAGGGTTGGAGGATACGGTTAGGGGTTAGGGTGAGGGTTATGGTTAGTTTTATGGTTAAGGTGAGGGTTTAGGGTAAGTGTTATGTTTAAGGTTAGAGTTAGGGTTAGGGTTAGGTGTAGCGTAAGTTTTCGGTTTAGGTTCAGGTTTTGAATTAGAGTTAGTGTTCTATTTAAGATCAAGGTTAGACTTAGGGTTAGGGTTAGGATTAGGTCTAGACTTAGGGTCAGGGCTAATGTAAGGCTTAGTTTTAGGGTTAGAGGTGGAGTAGCATTATGACTAGAGTTTGGTTTAAGGTTAGGGTTTGGGTTAGGTTTAGGTTTAGGGTTAAAGTTAGGGTTAGGGTTGGATGAAGTTTAGGATGGGGTGAGGGTTATTATTATGGTTAGGGCTAGAGTTTGATTTTGTGTTCAGGTTAGTGTTAAGGTTAGGCTTAGGGTTCGGGTTCGAGTTCGGAATTTCGTTTAGGGTTAGTGTTAGGTTTAGATTCAGGGTTAGAGTGACATTTCGGTTCAGGGGGAGGGTTAAGATAAGGGTTAGGATTACGGTGAGGATTATACTTAGTGTTAGAGGTTAGGTTTACGGTTAGGATAGGGTTAAGTTTAGGGTTCATGTTAGGGTTAGTGTTAGATTAGGGTTACTGTTCGTGTTTGGGTTAGGCTTAGGGATAAGTTTAGGGATAGCTTTAGGTTTAGGGTTGGGGATAGGTTTAGGGGTTAGGGTGAGAGTTAGCATTAGGTTTACAGTTAAGGTGAGGGTTTAGGGTAAGTGCTATGGTTAGGGTTAGTGTTAGAGTTAGGGTTAGGGTGAATTTTCAGTTAATAGTGAGGGTTAGGGTAAGGGTTAGGGTTAAGGTTTAGGTTAGATTTAGGATTAAGATTAGTGTTAGGGTTAGGTTTAGGGTCCGGGTTAGGGTAGGGGTAAGGTTAGGGTTAAGGCTAGGTTTACGGTCAGGGGTAGGGCTAGGTTAGGGTTAGGGTTAGGTTTAGAGTTAGAGTTAGTGCTAGGGGTTAGGGTTAGGTTTAGGGTTAGGTTTAGAGTTATTGTTAGGGTTAGGGTAGAGTTAAGGTTAGGGTTAAGTTTAAAGTTAGGTAAGGGTTACGTTTAGGTCAGGGTTAGGGTTATTATTAGAGATAGGGTTAGGTTTAGAGAAAGGGTTAGGGTTCGTGTGAGGGTTAGTGTTAGGTTTACAGTTAAGCTGATGTTTTACAGTGTTACGGTTAGGGTCAGGGTTAGAGTTAGGTTTAGGGTTAGGTTTAGGTGTAGGGCTTGAGTGAGGCGATAGTTTAGGGTTAGATTTAGGGTGAAGGTTAAGATTAGTGTTAGTGTAAATATTAGAGTTAGGCGTTTGTGTTAAGGTTATGATCAGGTTAAGTTTAGGTTTAGAGTTAGAGTTAGGGTTAGGTTTTGGTGTTTGTGTTAATGTTAGGGTCAGGATTAGGGTAGCTTTAGGGTTAGGGTTTGGTTTAGGGTTAGGGTTAGAGTGAAGTTGAAGTTAAGGGTCAGGGTTGAGCTTAGTCTTAGCATTAGGGTTTAGGGTTAGGGTTAAGGTTAGGATAGGTTTTAGGGTTAAGATTAGTTTTAGGGTTAGGGTAAGTGTTAGGGTTAAGTCATGGTTAGGTTTAGGGCTAGTTTAAGGTTAGAGGTAAGGTTAGCTTAAGGGTAGTGTTTAGGTTTCGACGTTAGTGTGAGGGTTAGTGCTAGGTTTCCATTTCAGCTGAGTGTGTAGGGTAAGTTTTAGGGTTAGAATTAGGGTTAGAGATAGAGTTAGGGTCAGGGTTCGGGTTAAGTTTAGGGTTAGGGTTAGGTTTATGGTTAGGATTAGGGTTAGGGTCAGAGTTGGGGGATATTTAGTATTATGTTTCGTGTTAGGGTTTCGGTTAGGGTGAAGTTTATGTTAAGTGTGAGGGTTGGGGTTCGGGTTCGTTTTAGGGGTGGGTTCAGGTTAGGGTCAGGGATAGGGTTTGGGTTAGGTTTAGGGTTAGGGTTAGGGTTAGAGTTAGGTTTAGGGTTAGCTTTAGTTTTGGTTAGGGTTAGGATTTGAATGGATTTAGGTTAGGTTTAGGGTTCTGGATAGGGTGAAATTTTGGTTAAAGGTGAGGGTTCGGTTGAGGTTTAGGGTTAGAGTTATTGTTAGGGGTTAGGGTTAGGTTTGAGCTTATGGTAGGTTTAAAGTCTGGGTTAAGGTTAGGTTAGGGTTATGGTCAGGGTTAGGATTAGGATTCCGTTTAGGGTGAGGGTTAGGATCAGAGTTATTGTAAGGATTAGTTTTAGGTTGACATGTGCGCCAAGGTTAAGGTTATGGTTTGGTTTAGGGGTAGGGATAGGTTTAGTGTTAGGGTGAGCTTTAGTTTAGGGATAGGGTGAAGTTTAAGATAGAGTGAGGTTTAGGGTTAGGGTTATGGCTAAGGTTTGGTTTAGTTTTCAGGTTAATGTTAAGGTTGTGTTTCGTGTTTGGGTTAAGTTTACGGGTTCTGTTTACTTTTAGGGTGAGGGTTAGATTTTAGGTTAGGGTTAAGTTTAGTGTTAGGGTTCGGGTTAGGGTGACGGTTTGTGTTAGGCTTTGTGGTTGGGGTGAGGGTTAGGTTTAGGGTTAGGGTTGGGTAGGGTTCGGATTATGGTTATGGTAAGGTGTTAGGGGTTAGAGATTTAGTTTAGGGTGAGGATTTGGGTGAGTGTCTCGGTTAGTCACTGTGGTTCTGGTCATGCTTAGTTTTGGTTTATGGTTAGGGTTAGGTTTATGATCAGGTTTAGGGTTAGTGTTAGAGTTAGGGTTAAGCTTTAGGTAAGGCTTTGGTGTTTGGGGTTAGGGTTTAGGTAAGGCTTTGGTGTTTGGGGTTAGGGTTTGGGTTGGGGTTAGGGTTTGGGTTGGGGTTAGAGTTATCGTTACGGCTTAGGGTTTCTCGTTAGTGTTAGGGTTAGGGTTAGGCAGAGCATTAGGGTTAGGGTTGGAGGATACGGTTAGGGGTTAGGGTGAGGGTTATGGTTAGTTTTATGGTTAAGGTGAGGGTTTAGGGTAAGTGTTATGTTTAAGGTTAGAGTTAGGGTTAGGGTTAGGTGTAGCGTAAGTTTTCGGTTTAGGTTCAGGTTTTGAATTAGAGTTAGTGTTCTATTTAAGATCAAGGTTAGACTTAGGGTTAGGGTTAGGATTAGGTCTAGACTTAGGGTCCGGGCTAATGTAAGGCTTAGTTTTAGGGTTAGAGGGGGAGTAGCATTATGACTAGAGTTTGGTTTAAGGTTAGGGTTTGGGTTAGGTTTAGGTTTAGGGTTAAAGTTAGGGTTAGGGTTGGATGAAGTTTAGGATGGGGTGAGGGTTATTCTTATGGTTAGGGCTAGAGTTTGATTTTGTGTTCAGGTTAGTGTTAAGGTTAGGCTTAGGGTTCGGGTTCGGGTTCGGAATTTCGTTTAGGGTTAGTGTTAGGTTTAGATTCAGGGTTAGAGTGACATTTCGGTTCAGGGGGAGGGTTAAGATAAGGGTTAGGATTACGGTGAGGATTATACTTAGTGTTAGAGGTTAGGTTTACGGTTAGGATAGGGTTAAGTTTAGGGTTCATGTTAGGGTTAGTGTTAGATTAGGGTTACTGTTCGTGTTTGGGTTAGGCTTAGGGATAAGTTTAGGGATAGCTTTAGGTTTAGGGTTGGGGATAGGTTTAGGGGTTAGGGTGAGAGTTAGCATTAGGTTTACAGTTAAGGTGAGGGTTTAGGGTAAGTGCTATGGTTAGGGTTAGTGTTAGAGTTAGGGTTAGGGTGAATTTTCAGTTAATAGTGAGGGTTAGGGTAAGGGTTAGGGTTAAGGTTTAGGTTAGATTTAGGATTAAGATTAGTGTTAGGGTTAGGTTTAGGGTCCGGGTTAGGGTAGGGGTAAGGTTAGGGTTAAGGCTAGGTTTACGGTCAGGGGTAGGGCTAGGTTAGGGTTAGGGTTAGGTTTAGAGTTAGAGTTAGTGCTAGGGGTTAGGGTTAGGTTTAGGGTTAGGTTTAGAGTTATTGTTAGGGTTAGGGTAGAGTTAAGGTTAGGGTTAAGTTTAAAGTTAGGTAAGGGTTACGTTTAGGTCAGGGTTAGGGTTATTATTAGAGATAGGGTTAGGTTTAGAGAAAGGGTTAGGGTTCGTGTGAGGGTTAGTGTTAGGTTTACAGTTAAGCTGATGTTTTACAGTGTTACGGTTAGGGTCAGGGTTAGAGTTAGGTTTAGGGTTAGGTTTAGGTGTAGGGCTTGAGTGAGGCGATAGTTTAGGGTTAGATTTAGGGTGAAGGTTAAGATTAGTGTTAGTGTAAATATTAGAGTTAGGCGTTTGTGTTAAGGTTATGATCAGGTTAAGTTTAGGTTTCGAGTTAGAGTTAGGGTTAGGTTTTGGTGTTTGTGTTAATGTTAGGGTCAGGATTAGGGTAGCTTTAGGGTTAGGGTTTGGTTTAGGGTTAGGGTTAGGGTGAAGTTGAAGTTAAGGGTCAGGGTTGAGCTTAGTCTTAGCATTAGGGTTTAGGTTAGGGTTAAGGTTAGGATAGGTTTTAGGGTTAAGATTAGTTTTAGGGTTAGGGTAAGTGTTAGGGTTAAGTCATGGTTAGGCTTAGGGCTAGTTTAAGGTTAGAGGTAAGGTTAGCTTAAGGGTAGTGTTTAGGTTTCGACGTTAGTGTGAGGGTTAGTGCTAGGTTTCCATTTCAGCTGAGTGTGTAGGGTAAGTTTTAGGGTTAGAATTAGGGTTAGAGATAGAGTTAGGGTCAGGGTTCGGGTTAAGTTTAGGGTTAGGGTTAGGTTTATGGTTAGGATTAGGGTTAGGGTCAGAGTTGGGGGATATTTAGTATTATGTTTCGTGTTAGGGTTTCGGTTAGGGTGAAGTTTATGTTAAGTGTGAGGGTTGGGGTTCGGGTTCGTTTTAGGGGTGGGTTCCGGTTAGGGTCAGGGATAGAGTTTGGGTTAGGTTTAGGGTTAGGGTTAGGGTTAGAGTTAGGTTTAGGGTTAGCTTTAGTTTTGGTTAGGGTTAGGATTTGAATGGATTTAGGTTAGGTTTAGGGTTCTGGATAGGGTGAAATTTTGGTTAAAGGTGAGGGTTCGGTTGAGGTTTAGGGTTAGAGTTATTGTTAGGGGTTAGGGTTAGGTTTGAGCTTATGGTAGGTTTAAAGTCTGGGTTAAGGTTAGGTTAGGGTTATGGTCAGGGTTAGGATTAGGATTCCGTTTAGGGTGAGGGTTAGGATCAGAGTTATTGTAAGGGTTAGTTTTAGGTTGACATGTGCGCCAAGGTTAAGGTTATGGTTTGGTTTAGGGGTAGGGATAGGTTTAGTGTTAGGGTGAGCTTTACTTTAGGGATAGGGTGAAGTTTAAGATAGAGTGAGGTTTAGGGTTAGGGTTATGGCTAAGGTTTGGTTTAGTTTTCAGGTTAATGTTAAGGTTGTGTTTCGTGTTAGGGTTAAGTTTACGGGTTCTGTTTACTTTGAGGGTGAGGGTTAGATTTTAGGTTAGGGTTAAGTTTAGTGTTAGGGTTCGGGTTAGGGTGACGGTTTGTGTTAGGCTTTGTGGTTGGGGTGAGGGTTAGGTTTAGGGTTAGGGTTGGGTAGGGTTCGGATTATGGTTATGGTAAGGTGTTAGGGGTTAGAGATTTAGTTTAGGGTGAGGGTTTGGGTGAGTGTCTCGGTTAGTCACTGTGGTTCTGGTCATGCTTAGTTTTGGTTTATGGTTAGGGTTACGTTTATGATCAGGTTTAGGGTTAGTGTTAGAGTTAGGGTTAAGCTTTAGGTAAGGCTTTGGTGTTTGGGGTTAGGGTTTAGGTAAGGCCTTGGTGTTTGGGGTTAGGGTTTAGGTAAGGCTTTGGTGTTTGGGGTTAGGGTTTGGGTTGGGGTTAGAGTTATCGTTACGGCTTAGGGTTTCTCGTTAGTGTTAGGGTTAGGGTTAGGCAGAGCATTAGGGTTAGGGTTGGAGGATACGGTTAGGGGTTAGGGTGAGGGTTATGGTTAGTTTTATGGTTAAGGTGAGGGTTTAGGGTAAGTGTTATGTTTAAGGTTAGAGTTAGGGTTAGGGTTAGGTGTAGCGTAAGTTTTCGGTTTAGGTTCAGGTTTTGAATTAGAGTTAGTGTTCTATTTAAGATCAAGGTTAGACTTAGGGTTAGGGTTAGGATTAGGTCTAGACTTAGGGTCAGGGCTAATGTAAGGCTTAGTTTTAGGGTTAGAGGTGGAGTAGCATTATGACTAGAGTTTGGTTTAAGGTTAGGGTTTGGGTTAGGTTTAGGTTTAGGGTTAAAGTTAGGGTTAGGGTTGGATGAAGTTTAGGATGGGGTGAGGGTTATTCTTATGGTTAGGGCTAGAGTTTGATTTTGTGTTCAGGTTAGTGTTAAGGTTAGGCTTAGGGTTCGGGTTCGAGTTCGGAATTTCGTTTAGGGTTAGTGTTAGGTTTAGATTCAGGGTTAGAGTGACATTTCGGTTCAGGGGGAGGGTTAAGATAAGGGTTAGGATTACGGTGAGGATTATACTTAGTGTTAGAGGTTAGGTTTACGGTTAGGATAGGGTTAAGTTTAGGGTTCATGTTAGGGTTAGTGTTAGATTAGGGTTACTGTTCGTGTTTGGGTTAGGCTTAGGGATAAGTTTAGGGATAGCTTTAGGTTTAGGGTTGGGGATAGGTTTAGGGGTTAGGGTGAGAGTTAGCATTAGGTTTACAGTTAAGGTGAGGGTTTAGGGTAAGTGCTATGGTTAGGGTTAGTGTTAGAGTTAGGGTTAGGGTGAATTTTCAGTTAATAGTGAGGGTTAGGGTAAGGGTTAGGGTTAAGGTTTAGGTTAGATTTAGGATTAAGATTAGTGTTAGGGTTAGGTTTAGGGTCCGGGTTAGGGTAGGGGTAAGGTTAGGGTTAAGGCTAGGTTTACGGTCAGGGGTAGGGCTAGGTTAGGGTTAGGGTTAGGTTTAGAGTTAGAGTTAGTGCTAGGGGTTAGGGTTAGGTTTAGGGTTAGGTTTAGAGTTATTGTTAGGGTTAGGGTAGAGTTAAGGTTAGGGTTAAGTTTAAAGTTAGGTAAGGGTTACGTTTAGGTCAGGGTTAGGGTTATTATTAGAGATAGGGTTAGGTTTAGAGAAAGGGTTAGGGTTCGTGTGAGGGTTAGTGTTAGGTTTACAGTTAAGCTGATGTTTTACAGTGTTACGGTTAGGGTCAGGGTTAGAGTTAGGTTTAGGGTTAGGTTTAGGTGTAGGGCTTGAGTGAGGCGATAGTTTAGGGTTAGATTTAGGGTGAAGGTTAAGATTAGTGTTAGTGTAAATATTAGAGTTAGGCGTTTGTGTTAAGGTTATGATCAGGTTAAGTTTAGGTTTAGAGTTAGAGTTAGGGTTAGGTTTTGGTGTTTGTGTTAATGTTAGGGTCAGGATTAGGGTAGCTTTAGGGTTAGGGTTTGGTTTAGGGTTAGGGTTAGAGTGAAGTTGAAGTTAAGGGTCAGGGTTGAGCTTAGTCTTAGCATTAGGGTTTAGGGTTAGGGTTAAGGTTAGGATAGGTTTTAGGGTTAAGATTAGTTTTAGGGTTAGGGTAAGTGTTAGGGTTAAGTCATGGTTAGGTTTAGGGCTAGTTTAAGGTTAGAGGTAAGGTTAGCTTAAGGGTAGTGTTTAGGTTTCGACGTTAGTGTGAGGGTTAGTGCTAGGTTTCCATTTCAGCTGAGTGTGTAGGGTAAGTTTTAGGGTTAGAATTAGGGTTAGAGATAGAGTTAGGGTCAGGGTTCGGGTTAAGTTTAGGGTTAGGGTTAGGTTTATGGTTAGGATTAGGGTTAGGGTCAGAGTTGGGGGATATTTAGTATTATGTTTCGTGTTAGGGTTTCGGTTAGGGTGAAGTTTATGTTAAGTGTGAGGGTTGGGGTTCGGGTTCGTTTTAGGGGTGGGTTCAGGTTAGGGTCAGGGATAGGGTTTGGGTTAGGTTTAGGGTTAGGGTTAGGGTTAGAGTTAGGTTTAGGGTTAGCTTTAGTTTTGGTTAGGGTTAGGATTTGAATGGATTTAGGTTAGGTTTAGGGTTCTGGATAGGGTGAAATTTTGGTTAAAGGTGAGGGTTCGGTTGAGGTTTAGGGTTAGAGTTATTGTTAGGGGTTAGGGTTAGGTTTGAGCTTATGGTAGGTTTAAAGTCTGGGTTAAGGTTAGGTTAGGGTTATGGTCAGGGTTAGGATTAGGATTCCGTTTAGGGTGAGGGTTAGGATCAGAGTTATTGTAAGGATTAGTTTTAGGTTGACATGTGCGCCAAGGTTAAGGTTATGGTTTGGTTTAGGGGTAGGGATAGGTTTAGTGTTAGGGTGAGCTTTAGTTTAGGGATAGGGTGAAGTTTAAGATAGAGTGAGGTTTAGGGTTAGGGTTATGGCTAAGGTTTGGTTTAGTTTTCAGGTTAATGTTAAGGTTGTGTTTCGTGTTTGGGTTAAGTTTACGGGTTCTGTTTACTTTTAGGGTGAGGGTTAGATTTTAGGTTAGGGTTAAGTTTAGTGTTAGGGTTCGGGTTAGGGTGACGGTTTGTGTTAGGCTTTGTGGTTGGGGTGAGGGTTAGGTTTAGGGTTAGGGCTGGGTAGGGTTCGGATTATGGTTATGGTAAGGTGTTAGGGGTTAGAGATTTAGTTTAGGGTGAGGATTTGGGTGAGTGTCTCGGTTAGTCACTGTGGTTCTGGTCATGCTTAGTTTTGGTTTATGGTTAGGGTTAGGTTTATGATCAGGTTTAGGGTTAGTGTTAGAGTTAGGGTTAAGCTTTAGGTAAGGCTTTGGTGTTTGGGGTTAGGGTTTAGGTAAGGCTTTGGTGTTTGGGGTTAGGGTTTGGGTTGGGGTTAGGGTTTGGGTTGGGGTTAGAGTTATCGTTACGGCTTAGGGTTTCTCGTTAGTGTTAGGGTTAGGGTTAGGCAGAGCATTAGGGTTAGGGTTGGAGGATACGGTTAGGGGTTAGGGTGAGGGTTATGGTTAGTTTTATGGTTAAGGTGAGGGTTTAGGGTAAGTGTTATGTTTAAGGTTAGAGTTAGGGTTAGGGTTAGGTGTAGCGTAAGTTTTCGGTTTAGGTTCAGGTTTTGAATTAGAGTTAGTGTTCTATTTAAGATCAAGGTTAGACTTAGGGTTAGGGTTAGGATTAGGTCTAGACTTAGGGTCCGGGCTAATGTAAGGCTTAGTTTTAGGGTTAGAGGGGGAGTAGCATTATGACTAGAGTTTGGTTTAAGGTTAGGGTTTGGGTTAGGTTTAGGTTTAGGGTTAAAGTTAGGGTTAGGGTTGGATGAAGTTTAGGATGGGGTGAGGGTTATTCTTATGGTTAGGGCTAGAGTTTGATTTTGTGTTCAGGTTAGTGTTAAGGTTAGGCTTAGGGTTCGGGTTCGGGTTCGGAATTTCGTTTAGGGTTAGTGTTAGGTTTAGATTCAGGGTTAGAGTGACATTTCGGTTCAGGGGGAGGGTTAAGATAAGGGTTAGGATTACGGTGAGGATTATACTTAGTGTTAGAGGTTAGGTTTACGGTTAGGATAGGGTTAAGTTTAGGGTTCATGTTAGGGTTAGTGTTAGATTAGGGTTACTGTTCGTGTTTGGGTTAGGCTTAGGGATAAGTTTAGGGATAGCTTTAGGTTTAGGGTTGGGGATAGGTTTAGGGGTTAGGGTGAGAGTTAGCATTAGGTTTACAGTTAAGGTGAGGGTTTAGGGTAAGTGCTATGGTTAGGGTTAGTGTTAGAGTTAGGGTTAGGGTGAATTTTCAGTTAATAGTGAGGGTTAGGGTAAGGGTTAGGGTTAAGGTTTAGGTTAGATTTAGGATTAAGATTAGTGTTAGGGTTAGGTTTAGGGTCCGGGTTAGGGTAGGGGTAAGGTTAGGGTTAAGGCTAGGTTTACGGTCAGGGGTAGGGCTAGGTTAGGGTTAGGGTTAGGTTTAGAGTTAGAGTTAGTGCTAGGGGTTAGGGTTAGGTTTAGGGTTAGGTTTAGAGTTATTGTTAGGGTTAGGGTAGAGTTAAGGTTAGGGTTAAGTTTAAAGTTAGGTAAGGGTTACGTTTAGGTCAGGGTTAGGGTTATTATTAGAGATAGGGTTAGGTTTAGAGAAAGGGTTAGGGTTCGTGTGAGGGTTAGTGTTAGGTTTACAGTTAAGCTGATGTTTTACAGTGTTACGGTTAGGGTCAGGGTTAGAGTTAGGTTTAGGGTTAGGTTTAGGTGTAGGGCTTGAGTGAGGCGATAGTTTAGGGTTAGATTTAGGGTGAAGGTTAAGATTAGTGTTAGTGTAAATATTAGAGTTAGGCGTTTGTGTTAAGGTTATGATCAGGTTAAGTTTAGGTTTCGAGTTAGAGTTAGGGTTAGGTTTTGGTGTTTGTGTTAATGTTAGGGTCAGGATTAGGGTAGCTTTAGGGTTAGGGTTTGGTTTAGGGTTAGGGTTAGGGTGAAGTTGAAGTTAAGGGTCAGGGTTGAGCTTAGTCTTAGCATTAGGGTTTAGGTTAGGGTTAAGGTTAGGATAGGTTTTAGGGTTAAGATTAGTTTTAGGGTTAGGGTAAGTGTTAGGGTTAAGTCATGGTTAGGCTTAGGGCTAGTTTAAGGTTAGAGGTAAGGTTAGCTTAAGGGTAGTGTTTAGGTTTCGACGTTAGTGTGAGGGTTAGTGCTAGGTTTCCATTTCAGCTGAGTGTGTAGGGTAAGTTTTAGGGTTAGAATTAGGGTTAGAGATAGAGTTAGGGTCAGGGTTCGGGTTAAGTTTAGGGTTAGGGTTAGGTTTATGGTTAGGATTAGGGTTAGGGTCAGAGTTGGGGGATATTTAGTATTATGTTTCGTGTTAGGGTTTCGGTTAGGGTGAAGTTTATGTTAAGTGTGAGGGTTGGGGTTCGGGTTCGTTTTAGGGGTGGGTTCCGGTTAGGGTCAGGGATAGAGTTTGGGTTAGGTTTAGGGTTAGGGTTAGGGTTAGAGTTAGGTTTAGGGTTAGCTTTAGTTTTGGTTAGGGTTAGGATTTGAATGGATTTAGGTTAGGTTTAGGGTTCTGGATAGGGTGAAATTTTGGTTAAAGGTGAGGGTTCGGTTGAGGTTTAGGGTTAGAGTTATTGTTAGGGGTTAGGGTTAGGTTTGAGCTTATGGTAGGTTTAAAGTCTGGGTTAAGGTTAGGTTAGGGTTATGGTCAGGGTTAGGATTAGGATTCCGTTTAGGGTGAGGGTTAGGATCAGAGTTATTGTAAGGGTTAGTTTTAGGTTGACATGTGCGCCAAGGTTAAGGTTATGGTTTGGTTTAGGGGTAGGGATAGGTTTAGTGTTAGGGTGAGCTTTACTTTAGGGATAGGGTGAAGTTTAAGATAGAGTGAGGTTTAGGGTTAGGGTTATGGCTAAGGTTTGGTTTAGTTTTCAGGTTAATGTTAAGGTTGTGTTTCGTGTTAGGGTTAAGTTTACGGGTTCTGTTTACTTTGAGGGTGAGGGTTAGATTTTAGGTTAGGGTTAAGTTTAGTGTTAGGGTTCGGGTTAGGGTGACGGTTTGTGTTAGGCTTTGTGGTTGGGGTGAGGGTTAGGTTTAGGGTTAGGGTTGGGTAGGGTTCGGATTATGGTTATGGTAAGGTGTTAGGGGTTAGAGATTTAGTTTAGGGTGAGGGTTTGGGTGAGTGTCTCGGTTAGTCACTGTGGTTCTGGTCATGCTTAGTTTTGGTTTATGGTTAGGGTTAGGTTTATGATCAGGTTTAGGGTTAGTGTTAGAGTTAGGGTTAAGCTTTAGGTAAGGCTTTGGTGTTTGGGGTTAGGGTTTAGGTAAGGCCTTGGTGTTTGGGGTTAGGGTTTAGGTAAGGCTTTGGTGTTTGGGGTTAGGGTTTGGGTTGGGGTTAGAGTTATCGTTACGGCTTAGGGTTTCTCGTTAGTGTTAGGGTTAGGGTTAGGCAGAGCATTAGGGTTAGGGTTGGAGGATACGGTTAGGGGTTAGGGTGAGGGTTATGGTTAGTTTTATGGTTAAGGTGAGGGTTTAGGGTAAGTGTTATGTTTAAGGTTAGAGTTAGGGTTAGGGTTAGGTGTAGCGTAAGTTTTCGGTTTAGGTTCAGGTTTTGAATTAGAGTTAGTGTTCTATTTAAGATCAAGGTTAGACTTAGGGTTAGGGTTAGGATTAGGTCTAGACTTAGGGTCAGGGCTAATGTAAGGCTTAGTTTTAGGGTTAGAGGTGGAGTAGCATTATGACTAGAGTTTGGTTTAAGGTTAGGGTTTGGGTTAGGTTTAGGTTTAGGGTTAAAGTTAGGGTTAGGGTTGGATGAAGTTTAGGATGGGGTGAGGGTTATTATTATGGTTAGGGCTAGAGTTTGATTTTGTGTTCAGGTTAGTGTTAAGGTTAGGCTTAGGGTTCGGGTTCGAGTTCGGAATTTCGTTTAGGGTTAGTGTTAGGTTTAGATTCAGGGTTAGAGTGACATTTCGGTTCAGGGGGAGGGTTAAGATAAGGGTTAGGATTACGGTGAGGATTATACTTAGTGTTAGAGGTTAGGTTTACGGTTAGGATAGGGTTAAGTTTAGGGTTCATGTTAGGGTTAGTGTTAGATTAGGGTTACTGTTCGTGTTTGGGTTAGGCTTAGGGATAAGTTTAGGGATAGCTTTAGGTTTAGGGTTGGGGATAGGTTTAGGGGTTAGGGTGAGAGTTAGCATTAGGTTTACAGTTAAGGTGAGGGTTTAGGGTAAGTGCTATGGTTAGGGTTAGTGTTAGAGTTAGGGTTAGGGTGAATTTTCAGTTAATAGTGAGGGTTAGGGTAAGGGTTAGGGTTAAGGTTTAGGTTAGATTTAGGATTAAGATTAGTGTTAGGGTTAGGTTTAGGGTCCGGGTTAGGGTAGGGGTAAGGTTAGGGTTAAGGCTAGGTTTACGGTCAGGGGTAGGGCTAGGTTAGGGTTAGGGTTAGGTTTAGAGTTAGAGTTAGTGCTAGGGGTTAGGGTTAGGTTTAGGGTTAGGTTTAGAGTTATTGTTAGGGTTAGGGTAGAGTTAAGGTTAGGGTTAAGTTTAAAGTTAGGTAAGGGTTACGTTTAGGTCAGGGTTAGGGTTATTATTAGAGATAGGGTTAGGTTTAGAGAAAGGGTTAGGGTTCGTGTGAGGGTTAGTGTTAGGTTTACAGTTAAGCTGATGTTTTACAGTGTTACGGTTAGGGTCAGGGTTAGAGTTAGGTTTAGGGTTAGGTTTAGGTGTAGGGCTTGAGTGAGGCGATAGTTTAGGGTTAGATTTAGGGTGAAGGTTAAGATTAGTGTTAGTGTAAATATTAGAGTTAGGCGTTTGTGTTAAGGTTATGATCAGGTTAAGTTTAGGTTTAGAGTTAGAGTTAGGGTTAGGTTTTGGTGTTTGTGTTAATGTTAGGGTCAGGATTAGGGTAGCTTTAGGGTTAGGGTTTGGTTTAGGGTTAGGGTTAGAGTGAAGTTGAAGTTAAGGGTCAGGGTTGAGCTTAGTCTTAGCATTAGGGTTTAGGGTTAGGGTTAAGGTTAGGATAGGTTTTAGGGTTAAGATTAGTTTTAGGGTTAGGGTAAGTGTTAGGGTTAAGTCATGGTTAGGTTTAGGGCTAGTTTAAGGTTAGAGGTAAGGTTAGCTTAAGGGTAGTGTTTAGGTTTCGACGTTAGTGTGAGGGTTAGTGCTAGGTTTCCATTTCAGCTGAGTGTGTAGGGTAAGTTTTAGGGTTAGAATTAGGGTTAGAGATAGAGTTAGGGTCAGGGTTCGGGTTAAGTTTAGGGTTAGGGTTAGGTTTATGGTTAGGATTAGGGTTAGGGTCAGAGTTGGGGGATATTTAGTATTATGTTTCGTGTTAGGGTTTCGGTTAGGGTGAAGTTTATGTTAAGTGTGAGGGTTGGGGTTCGGGTTCGTTTTAGGGGTGGGTTCAGGTTAGGGTCAGGGATAGGGTTTGGGTTAGGTTTAGGGTTAGGGTTAGGGTTAGAGTTAGGTTTAGGGTTAGCTTTAGTTTTGGTTAGGGTTAGGATTTGAATGGATTTAGGTTAGGTTTAGGGTTCTGGATAGGGTGAAATTTTGGTTAAAGGTGAGGGTTCGGTTGAGGTTTAGGGTTAGAGTTATTGTTAGGGGTTAGGGTTAGGTTTGAGCTTATGGTAGGTTTAAAGTCTGGGTTAAGGTTAGGTTAGGGTTATGGTCAGGGTTAGGATTAGGATTCCGTTTAGGGTGAGGGTTAGGATCAGAGTTATTGTAAGGATTAGTTTTAGGTTGACATGTGCGCCAAGGTTAAGGTTATGGTTTGGTTTAGGGGTAGGGATAGGTTTAGTGTTAGGGTGAGCTTTAGTTTAGGGATAGGGTGAAGTTTAAGATAGAGTGAGGTTTAGGGTTAGGGTTATGGCTAAGGTTTGGTTTAGTTTTCAGGTTAATGTTAAGGTTGTGTTTCGTGTTTGGGTTAAGTTTACGGGTTCTGTTTACTTTTAGGGTGAGGGTTAGATTTTAGGTTAGGGTTAAGTTTAGTGTTAGGGTTCGGGTTAGGGTGACGGTTTGTGTTAGGCTTTGTGGTTGGGGTGAGGGTTAGGTTTAGGGTTAGGGTTGGGTAGGGTTCGGATTATGGTTATGGTAAGGTGTTAGGGGTTAGAGATTTAGTTTAGGGTGAGGATTTGGGTGAGTGTCTCGGTTAGTCACTGTGGTTCTGGTCATGCTTAGTTTTGGTTTATGGTTAGGGTTAGGTTTATGATCAGGTTTAGGGTTAGTGTTAGAGTTAGGGTTAAGCTTTAGGTAAGGCTTTGGTGTTTGGGGTTAGGGTTTAGGTAAGGCTTTGGTGTTTGGGGTTAGGGTTTGGGTTGGGGTTAGGGTTTGGGTTGGGGTTAGAGTTATCGTTACGGCTTAGGGTTTCTCGTTAGTGTTAGGGTTAGGGTTAGGCAGAGCATTAGGGTTAGGGTTGGAGGATACGGTTAGGGGTTAGGGTGAGGGTTATGGTTAGTTTTATGGTTAAGGTGAGGGTTTAGGGTAAGTGTTATGTTTAAGGTTAGAGTTAGGGTTAGGGTTAGGTGTAGCGTAAGTTTTCGGTTTAGGTTCAGGTTTTGAATTAGAGTTAGTGTTCTATTTAAGATCAAGGTTAGACTTAGGGTTAGGGTTAGGATTAGGTCTAGACTTAGGGTCCGGGCTAATGTAAGGCTTAGTTTTAGGGTTAGAGGGGGAGTAGCATTATGACTAGAGTTTGGTTTAAGGTTAGGGTTTGGGTTAGGTTTAGGTTTAGGGTTAAAGTTAGGGTTAGGGTTGGATGAAGTTTAGGATGGGGTGAGGGTTATTCTTATGGTTAGGGCTAGAGTTTGATTTTGTGTTCAGGTTAGTGTTAAGGTTAGGCTTAGGGTTCGGGTTCGGGTTCGGAATTTCGTTTAGGGTTAGTGTTAGGTTTAGATTCAGGGTTAGAGTGACATTTCGGTTCAGGGGGAGGGTTAAGATAAGGGTTAGGATTACGGTGAGGATTATACTTAGTGTTAGAGGTTAGGTTTACGGTTAGGATAGGGTTAAGTTTAGGGTTCATGTTAGGGTTAGTGTTAGATTAGGGTTACTGTTCGTGTTTGGGTTAGGCTTAGGGATAAGTTTAGGGATAGCTTTAGGTTTAGGGTTGGGGATAGGTTTAGGGGTTAGGGTGAGAGTTAGCATTAGGTTTACAGTTAAGGTGAGGGTTTAGGGTAAGTGCTATGGTTAGGGTTAGTGTTAGAGTTAGGGTTAGGGTGAATTTTCAGTTAATAGTGAGGGTTAGGGTAAGGGTTAGGGTTAAGGTTTAGGTTAGATTTAGGATTAAGATTAGTGTTAGGGTTAGGTTTAGGGTCCGGGTTAGGGTAGGGGTAAGGTTAGGGTTAAGGCTAGGTTTACGGTCAGGGGTAGGGCTAGGTTAGGGTTAGGGTTAGGTTTAGAGTTAGAGTTAGTGCTAGGGGTTAGGGTTAGGTTTAGGGTTAGGTTTAGAGTTATTGTTAGGGTTAGGGTAGAGTTAAGGTTAGGGTTAAGTTTAAAGTTAGGTAAGGGTTACGTTTAGGTCAGGGTTAGGGTTATTATTAGAGATAGGGTTAGGTTTAGAGAAAGGGTTAGGGTTCGTGTGAGGGTTAGTGTTAGGTTTACAGTTAAGCTGATGTTTTACAGTGTTACGGTTAGGGTCAGGGTTAGAGTTAGGTTTAGGGTTAGGTTTAGGTGTAGGGCTTGAGTGAGGCGATAGTTTAGGGTTAGATTTAGGGTGAAGGTTAAGATTAGTGTTAGTGTAAATATTAGAGTTAGGCGTTTGTGTTAAGGTTATGATCAGGTTAAGTTTAGGTTTCGAGTTAGAGTTAGGGTTAGGTTTTGGTGTTTGTGTTAATGTTAGGGTCAGGATTAGGGTAGCTTTAGGGTTAGGGTTTGGTTTAGGGTTAGGGTTAGGGTGAAGTTGAAGTTAAGGGTCAGGGTTGAGCTTAGTCTTAGCATTAGGGTTTAGGTTAGGGTTAAGGTTAGGATAGGTTTTAGGGTTAAGATTAGTTTTAGGGTTAGGGTAAGTGTTAGGGTTAAGTCATGGTTAGGCTTAGGGCTAGTTTAAGGTTAGAGGTAAGGTTAGCTTAAGGGTAGTGTTTAGGTTTCGACGTTAGTGTGAGGGTTAGTGCTAGGTTTCCATTTCAGCTGAGTGTGTAGGGTAAGTTTTAGGGTTAGAATTAGGGTTAGAGATAGAGTTAGGGTCAGGGTTCGGGTTAAGTTTAGGGTTAGGGTTAGGTTTATGGTTAGGATTAGGGTTAGGGTCAGAGTTGGGGGATATTTAGTATTATGTTTCGTGTTAGGGTTTCGGTTAGGGTGAAGTTTATGTTAAGTGTGAGGGTTGGGGTTCGGGTTCGTTTTAGGGGTGGGTTCCGGTTAGGGTCAGGGATAGAGTTTGGGTTAGGTTTAGGGTTAGGGTTAGGGTTAGAGTTAGGTTTAGGGTTAGCTTTAGTTTTGGTTAGGGTTAGGATTTGAATGGATTTAGGTTAGGTTTAGGGTTCTGGATAGGGTGAAATTTTGGTTAAAGGTGAGGGTTCGGTTGAGGTTTAGGGTTAGAGTTATTGTTAGGGGTTAGGGTTAGGTTTGAGCTTATGGTAGGTTTAAAGTCTGGGTTAAGGTTAGGTTAGGGTTATGGTCAGGGTTAGGATTAGGATTCCGTTTAGGGTGAGGGTTAGGATCAGAGTTATTGTAAGGGTTAGTTTTAGGTTGACATGTGCGCCAAGGTTAAGGTTATGGTTTGGTTTAGGGGTAGGGATAGGTTTAGTGTTAGGGTGAGCTTTACTTTAGGGATAGGGTGAAGTTTAAGATAGAGTGAGGTTTAGGGTTAGGGTTATGGCTAAGGTTTGGTTTAGTTTTCAGGTTAATGTTAAGGTTGTGTTTCGTGTTAGGGTTAAGTTTACGGGTTCTGTTTACTTTGAGGGTGAGGGTTAGATTTTAGGTTAGGGTTAAGTTTAGTGTTAGGGTTCGGGTTAGGGTGACGGTTTGTGTTAGGCTTTGTGGTTGGGGTGAGGGTTAGGTTTAGGGTTAGGGTTGGGTAGGGTTCGGATTATGGTTATGGTAAGGTGTTAGGGGTTAGAGATTTAGTTTAGGGTGAGGGTTTGGGTGAGTGTCTCGGTTAGTCACTGTGGTTCTGGTCATGCTTAGTTTTGGTTTATGGTTAGGGTTACGTTTATGATCAGGTTTAGGGTTAGTGTTAGAGTTAGGGTTAAGCTTTAGGTAAGGCTTTGGTGTTTGGGGTTAGGGTTTAGGTAAGGCCTTGGTGTTTGGGGTTAGGGTTTAGGTAAGGCTTTGGTGTTTGGGGTTAGGGTTTGGGTTGGGGTTAGAGTTATCGTTACGGCTTAGGGTTTCTCGTTAGTGTTAGGGTTAGGGTTAGGCAGAGCATTAGGGTTAGGGTTGGAGGATACGGTTAGGGGTTAGGGTGAGGGTTATGGTTAGTTTTATGGTTAAGGTGAGGGTTTAGGGTAAGTGTTATGTTTAAGGTTAGAGTTAGGGTTAGGGTTAGGTGTAGCGTAAGTTTTCGGTTTAGGTTCAGGTTTTGAATTAGAGTTAGTGTTCTATTTAAGATCAAGGTTAGACTTAGGGTTAGGGTTAGGATTAGGTCTAGACTTAGGGTCAGGGCTAATGTAAGGCTTAGTTTTAGGGTTAGAGGTGGAGTAGCATTATGACTAGAGTTTGGTTTAAGGTTAGGGTTTGGGTTAGGTTTAGGTTTAGGGTTAAAGTTAGGGTTAGGGTTGGATGAAGTTTAGGATGGGGTGAGGGTTATTCTTATGGTTAGGGCTAGAGTTTGATTTTGTGTTCAGGTTAGTGTTAAGGTTAGGCTTAGGGTTCGGGTTCGAGTTCGGAATTTCGTTTAGGGTTAGTGTTAGGTTTAGATTCAGGGTTAGAGTGACATTTCGGTTCAGGGGGAGGGTTAAGATAAGGGTTAGGATTACGGTGAGGATTATACTTAGTGTTAGAGGTTAGGTTTACGGTTAGGATAGGGTTAAGTTTAGGGTTCATGTTAGGGTTAGTGTTAGATTAGGGTTACTGTTCGTGTTTGGGTTAGGCTTAGGGATAAGTTTAGGGATAGCTTTAGGTTTAGGGTTGGGGATAGGTTTAGGGGTTAGGGTGAGAGTTAGCATTAGGTTTACAGTTAAGGTGAGGGTTTAGGGTAAGTGCTATGGTTAGGGTTAGTGTTAGAGTTAGGGTTAGGGTGAATTTTCAGTTAATAGTGAGGGTTAGGGTAAGGGTTAGGGTTAAGGTTTAGGTTAGATTTAGGATTAAGATTAGTGTTAGGGTTAGGTTTAGGGTCCGGGTTAGGGTAGGGGTAAGGTTAGGGTTAAGGCTAGGTTTACGGTCAGGGGTAGGGCTAGGTTAGGGTTAGGGTTAGGTTTAGAGTTAGAGTTAGTGCTAGGGGTTAGGGTTAGGTTTAGGGTTAGGTTTAGAGTTATTGTTAGGGTTAGGGTAGAGTTAAGGTTAGGGTTAAGTTTAAAGTTAGGTAAGGGTTACGTTTAGGTCAGGGTTAGGGTTATTATTAGAGATAGGGTTAGGTTTAGAGAAAGGGTTAGGGTTCGTGTGAGGGTTAGTGTTAGGTTTACAGTTAAGCTGATGTTTTACAGTGTTACGGTTAGGGTCAGGGTTAGAGTTAGGTTTAGGGTTAGGTTTAGGTGTAGGGCTTGAGTGAGGCGATAGTTTAGGGTTAGATTTAGGGTGAAGGTTAAGATTAGTGTTAGTGTAAATATTAGAGTTAGGCGTTTGTGTTAAGGTTATGATCAGGTTAAGTTTAGGTTTAGAGTTAGAGTTAGGGTTAGGTTTTGGTGTTTGTGTTAATGTTAGGGTCAGGATTAGGGTAGCTTTAGGGTTAGGGTTTGGTTTAGGGTTAGGGTTAGAGTGAAGTTGAAGTTAAGGGTCAGGGTTGAGCTTAGTCTTAGCATTAGGGTTTAGGGTTAGGGTTAAGGTTAGGATAGGTTTTAGGGTTAAGATTAGTTTTAGGGTTAGGGTAAGTGTTAGGGTTAAGTCATGGTTAGGTTTAGGGCTAGTTTAAGGTTAGAGGTAAGGTTAGCTTAAGGGTAGTGTTTAGGTTTCGACGTTAGTGTGAGGGTTAGTGCTAGGTTTCCATTTCAGCTGAGTGTGTAGGGTAAGTTTTAGGGTTAGAATTAGGGTTAGAGATAGAGTTAGGGTCAGGGTTCGGGTTAAGTTTAGGGTTAGGGTTAGGTTTATGGTTAGGATTAGGGTTAGGGTCAGAGTTGGGGGATATTTAGTATTATGTTTCGTGTTAGGGTTTCGGTTAGGGTGAAGTTTATGTTAAGTGTGAGGGTTGGGGTTCGGGTTCGTTTTAGGGGTGGGTTCAGGTTAGGGTCAGGGATAGGGTTTGGGTTAGGTTTAGGGTTAGGGTTAGGGTTAGAGTTAGGTTTAGGGTTAGCTTTAGTTTTGGTTAGGGTTAGGATTTGAATGGATTTAGGTTAGGTTTAGGGTTCTGGATAGGGTGAAATTTTGGTTAAAGGTGAGGGTTCGGTTGAGGTTTAGGGTTAGAGTTATTGTTAGGGGTTAGGGTTAGGTTTGAGCTTATGGTAGGTTTAAAGTCTGGGTTAAGGTTAGGTTAGGGTTATGGTCAGGGTTAGGATTAGGATTCCGTTTAGGGTGAGGGTTAGGATCAGAGTTATTGTAAGGATTAGTTTTAGGTTGACATGTGCGCCAAGGTTAAGGTTATGGTTTGGTTTAGGGGTAGGGATAGGTTTAGTGTTAGGGTGAGCTTTAGTTTAGGGATAGGGTGAAGTTTAAGATAGAGTGAGGTTTAGGGTTAGGGTTATGGCTAAGGTTTGGTTTAGTTTTCAGGTTAATGTTAAGGTTGTGTTTCGTGTTTGGGTTAAGTTTACGGGTTCTGTTTACTTTTAGGGTGAGGGTTAGATTTTAGGTTAGGGTTAAGTTTAGTGTTAGGGTTCGGGTTAGGGTGACGGTTTGTGTTAGGCTTTGTGGTTGGGGTGAGGGTTAGGTTTAGGGTTAGGGCTGGGTAGGGTTCGGATTATGGTTATGGTAAGGTGTTAGGGGTTAGAGATTTAGTTTAGGGTGAGGATTTGGGTGAGTGTCTCGGTTAGTCACTGTGGTTCTGGTCATGCTTAGTTTTGGTTTATGGTTAGGGTTAGGTTTATGATCAGGTTTAGGGTTAGTGTTAGAGTTAGGGTTAAGCTTTAGGTAAGGCTTTGGTGTTTGGGGTTAGGGTTTAGGTAAGGCTTTGGTGTTTGGGGTTAGGGTTTGGGTTGGGGTTAGGGTTTGGGTTGGGGTTAGAGTTATCGTTACGGCTTAGGGTTTCTCGTTAGTGTTAGGGTTAGGGTTAGGCAGAGCATTAGGGTTAGGGTTGGAGGATACGGTTAGGGGTTAGGGTGAGGGTTATGGTTAGTTTTATGGTTAAGGTGAGGGTTTAGGGTAAGTGTTATGTTTAAGGTTAGAGTTAGGGTTAGGGTTAGGTGTAGCGTAAGTTTTCGGTTTAGGTTCAGGTTTTGAATTAGAGTTAGTGTTCTATTTAAGATCAAGGTTAGACTTAGGGTTAGGGTTAGGATTAGGTCTAGACTTAGGGTCCGGGCTAATGTAAGGCTTAGTTTTAGGGTTAGAGGGGGAGTAGCATTATGACTAGAGTTTGGTTTAAGGTTAGGGTTTGGGTTAGGTTTAGGTTTAGGGTTAAAGTTAGGGTTAGGGTTGGATGAAGTTTAGGATGGGGTGAGGGTTATTCTTATGGTTAGGGCTAGAGTTTGATTTTGTGTTCAGGTTAGTGTTAAGGTTAGGCTTAGGGTTCGGGTTCGGGTTCGGAATTTCGTTTAGGGTTAGTGTTAGGTTTAGATTCAGGGTTAGAGTGACATTTCGGTTCAGGGGGAGGGTTAAGATAAGGGTTAGGATTACGGTGAGGATTATACTTAGTGTTAGAGGTTAGGTTTACGGTTAGGATAGGGTTAAGTTTAGGGTTCATGTTAGGGTTAGTGTTAGATTAGGGTTACTGTTCGTGTTTGGGTTAGGCTTAGGGATAAGTTTAGGGATAGCTTTAGGTTTAGGGTTGGGGATAGGTTTAGGGGTTAGGGTGAGAGTTAGCATTAGGTTTACAGTTAAGGTGAGGGTTTAGGGTAAGTGCTATGGTTAGGGTTAGTGTTAGAGTTAGGGTTAGGGTGAATTTTCAGTTAATAGTGAGGGTTAGGGTAAGGGTTAGGGTTAAGGTTTAGGTTAGATTTAGGATTAAGATTAGTGTTAGGGTTAGGTTTAGGGTCCGGGTTAGGGTAGGGGTAAGGTTAGGGTTAAGGCTAGGTTTACGGTCAGGGGTAGGGCTAGGTTAGGGTTAGGGTTAGGTTTAGAGTTAGAGTTAGTGCTAGGGGTTAGGGTTAGGTTTAGGGTTAGGTTTAGAGTTATTGTTAGGGTTAGGGTAGAGTTAAGGTTAGGGTTAAGTTTAAAGTTAGGTAAGGGTTACGTTTAGGTCAGGGTTAGGGTTATTATTAGAGATAGGGTTAGGTTTAGAGAAAGGGTTAGGGTTCGTGTGAGGGTTAGTGTTAGGTTTACAGTTAAGCTGATGTTTTACAGTGTTACGGTTAGGGTCAGGGTTAGAGTTAGGTTTAGGGTTAGGTTTAGGTGTAGGGCTTGAGTGAGGCGATAGTTTAGGGTTAGATTTAGGGTGAAGGTTAAGATTAGTGTTAGTGTAAATATTAGAGTTAGGCGTTTGTGTTAAGGTTATGATCAGGTTAAGTTTAGGTTTCGAGTTAGAGTTAGGGTTAGGTTTTGGTGTTTGTGTTAATGTTAGGGTCAGGATTAGGGTAGCTTTAGGGTTAGGGTTTGGTTTAGGGTTAGGGTTAGGGTGAAGTTGAAGTTAAGGGTCAGGGTTGAGCTTAGTCTTAGCATTAGGGTTTAGGTTAGGGTTAAGGTTAGGATAGGTTTTAGGGTTAAGATTAGTTTTAGGGTTAGGGTAAGTGTTAGGGTTAAGTCATGGTTAGGCTTAGGGCTAGTTTAAGGTTAGAGGTAAGGTTAGCTTAAGGGTAGTGTTTAGGTTTCGACGTTAGTGTGAGGGTTAGTGCTAGGTTTCCATTTCAGCTGAGTGTGTAGGGTAAGTTTTAGGGTTAGAATTAGGGTTAGAGATAGAGTTAGGGTCAGGGTTCGGGTTAAGTTTAGGGTTAGGGTTAGGTTTATGGTTAGGATTAGGGTTAGGGTCAGAGTTGGGGGATATTTAGTATTATGTTTCGTGTTAGGGTTTCGGTTAGGGTGAAGTTTATGTTAAGTGTGAGGGTTGGGGTTCGGGTTCGTTTTAGGGGTGGGTTCCGGTTAGGGTCAGGGATAGAGTTTGGGTTAGGTTTAGGGTTAGGGTTAGGGTTAGAGTTAGGTTTAGGGTTAGCTTTAGTTTTGGTTAGGGTTAGGATTTGAATGGATTTAGGTTAGGTTTAGGGTTCTGGATAGGGTGAAATTTTGGTTAAAGGTGAGGGTTCGGTTGAGGTTTAGGGTTAGAGTTATTGTTAGGGGTTAGGGTTAGGTTTGAGCTTATGGTAGGTTTAAAGTCTGGGTTAAGGTTAGGTTAGGGTTATGGTCAGGGTTAGGATTAGGATTCCGTTTAGGGTGAGGGTTAGGATCAGAGTTATTGTAAGGGTTAGTTTTAGGTTGACATGTGCGCCAAGGTTAAGGTTATGGTTTGGTTTAGGGGTAGGGATAGGTTTAGTGTTAGGGTGAGCTTTACTTTAGGGATAGGGTGAAGTTTAAGATAGAGTGAGGTTTAGGGTTAGGGTTATGGCTAAGGTTTGGTTTAGTTTTCAGGTTAATGTTAAGGTTGTGTTTCGTGTTAGGGTTAAGTTTACGGGTTCTGTTTACTTTGAGGGTGAGGGTTAGATTTTAGGTTAGGGTTAAGTTTAGTGTTAGGGTTCGGGTTAGGGTGACGGTTTGTGTTAGGCTTTGTGGTTGGGGTGAGGGTTAGGTTTAGGGTTAGGGTTGGGTAGGGTTCGGATTATGGTTATGGTAAGGTGTTAGGGGTTAGAGATTTAGTTTAGGGTGAGGGTTTGGGTGAGTGTCTCGGTTAGTCACTGTGGTTCTGGTCATGCTTAGTTTTGGTTTATGGTTAGGGTTACGTTTATGATCAGGTTTAGGGTTAGTGTTAGAGTTAGGGTTAAGCTTTAGGTAAGGCTTTGGTGTTTGGGGTTAGGGTTTAGGTAAGGCCTTGGTGTTTGGGGTTAGGGTTTAGGTAAGGCTTTGGTGTTTGGGGTTAGGGTTTGGGTTGGGGTTAGAGTTATCGTTACGGCTTAGGGTTTCTCGTTAGTGTTAGGGTTAGGGTTAGGCAGAGCATTAGGGTTAGGGTTGGAGGATACGGTTAGGGGTTAGGGTGAGGGTTATGGTTAGTTTTATGGTTAAGGTGAGGGTTTAGGGTAAGTGTTATGTTTAAGGTTAGAGTTAGGGTTAGGGTTAGGTGTAGCGTAAGTTTTCGGTTTAGGTTCAGGTTTTGAATTAGAGTTAGTGTTCTATTTAAGATCAAGGTTAGACTTAGGGTTAGGGTTAGGATTAGGTCTAGACTTAGGGTCAGGGCTAATGTAAGGCTTAGTTTTAGGGTTAGAGGTGGAGTAGCATTATGACTAGAGTTTGGTTTAAGGTTAGGGTTTGGGTTAGGTTTAGGTTTAGGGTTAAAGTTAGGGTTAGGGTTGGATGAAGTTTAGGATGGGGTGAGGGTTATTCTTATGGTTAGGGCTAGAGTTTGATTTTGTGTTCAGGTTAGTGTTAAGGTTAGGCTTAGGGTTCGGGTTCGAGTTCGGAATTTCGTTTAGGGTTAGTGTTAGGTTTAGATTCAGGGTTAGAGTGACATTTCGGTTCAGGGGGAGGGTTAAGATAAGGGTTAGGATTACGGTGAGGATTATACTTAGTGTTAGAGGTTAGGTTTACGGTTAGGATAGGGTTAAGTTTAGGGTTCATGTTAGGGTTAGTGTTAGATTAGGGTTACTGTTCGTGTTTGGGTTAGGCTTAGGGATAAGTTTAGGGATAGCTTTAGGTTTAGGGTTGGGGATAGGTTTAGGGGTTAGGGTGAGAGTTAGCATTAGGTTTACAGTTAAGGTGAGGGTTTAGGGTAAGTGCTATGGTTAGGGTTAGTGTTAGAGTTAGGGTTAGGGTGAATTTTCAGTTAATAGTGAGGGTTAGGGTAAGGGTTAGGGTTAAGGTTTAGGTTAGATTTAGGATTAAGATTAGTGTTAGGGTTAGGTTTAGGGTCCGGGTTAGGGTAGGGGTAAGGTTAGGGTTAAGGCTAGGTTTACGGTCAGGGGTAGGGCTAGGTTAGGGTTAGGGTTAGGTTTAGAGTTAGAGTTAGTGCTAGGGGTTAGGGTTAGGTTTAGGGTTAGGTTTAGAGTTATTGTTAGGGTTAGGGTAGAGTTAAGGTTAGGGTTAAGTTTAAAGTTAGGTAAGGGTTACGTTTAGGTCAGGGTTAGGGTTATTATTAGAGATAGGGTTAGGTTTAGAGAAAGGGTTAGGGTTCGTGTGAGGGTTAGTGTTAGGTTTACAGTTAAGCTGATGTTTTACAGTGTTACGGTTAGGGTCAGGGTTAGAGTTAGGTTTAGGGTTAGGTTTAGGTGTAGGGCTTGAGTGAGGCGATAGTTTAGGGTTAGATTTAGGGTGAAGGTTAAGATTAGTGTTAGTGTAAATATTAGAGTTAGGCGTTTGTGTTAAGGTTATGATCAGGTTAAGTTTAGGTTTAGAGTTAGAGTTAGGGTTAGGTTTTGGTGTTTGTGTTAATGTTAGGGTCAGGATTAGGGTAGCTTTAGGGTTAGGGTTTGGTTTAGGGTTAGGGTTAGAGTGAAGTTGAAGTTAAGGGTCAGGGTTGAGCTTAGTCTTAGCATTAGGGTTTAGGGTTAGGGTTAAGGTTAGGATAGGTTTTAGGGTTAAGATTAGTTTTAGGGTTAGGGTAAGTGTTAGGGTTAAGTCATGGTTAGGTTTAGGGCTAGTTTAAGGTTAGAGGTAAGGTTAGCTTAAGGGTAGTGTTTAGGTTTCGACGTTAGTGTGAGGGTTAGTGCTAGGTTTCCATTTCAGCTGAGTGTGTAGGGTAAGTTTTAGGGTTAGAATTAGGGTTAGAGATAGAGTTAGGGTCAGGGTTCGGGTTAAGTTTAGGGTTAGGGTTAGGTTTATGGTTAGGATTAGGGTTAGGGTCAGAGTTGGGGGATATTTAGTATTATGTTTCGTGTTAGGGTTTCGGTTAGGGTGAAGTTTATGTTAAGTGTGAGGGTTGGGGTTCGGGTTCGTTTTAGGGGTGGGTTCAGGTTAGGGTCAGGGATAGGGTTTGGGTTAGGTTTAGGGTTAGGGTTAGGGTTAGAGTTAGGTTTAGGGTTAGCTTTAGTTTTGGTTAGGGTTAGGATTTGAATGGATTTAGGTTAGGTTTAGGGTTCTGGATAGGGTGAAATTTTGGTTAAAGGTGAGGGTTCGGTTGAGGTTTAGGGTTAGAGTTATTGTTAGGGGTTAGGGTTAGGTTTGAGCTTATGGTAGGTTTAAAGTCTGGGTTAAGGTTAGGTTAGGGTTATGGTCAGGGTTAGGATTAGGATTCCGTTTAGGGTGAGGGTTAGGATCAGAGTTATTGTAAGGATTAGTTTTAGGTTGACATGTGCGCCAAGGTTAAGGTTATGGTTTGGTTTAGGGGTAGGGATAGGTTTAGTGTTAGGGTGAGCTTTAGTTTAGGGATAGGGTGAAGTTTAAGATAGAGTGAGGTTTAGGGTTAGGGTTATGGCTAAGGTTTGGTTTAGTTTTCAGGTTAATGTTAAGGTTGTGTTTCGTGTTTGGGTTAAGTTTACGGGTTCTGTTTACTTTTAGGGTGAGGGTTAGATTTTAGGTTAGGGTTAAGTTTAGTGTTAGGGTTCGGGTTAGGGTGACGGTTTGTGTTAGGCTTTGTGGTTGGGGTGAGGGTTAGGTTTAGGGTTAGGGCTGGGTAGGGTTCGGATTATGGTTATGGTAAGGTGTTAGGGGTTAGAGATTTAGTTTAGGGTGAGGATTTGGGTGAGTGTCTCGGTTAGTCACTGTGGTTCTGGTCATGCTTAGTTTTGGTTTATGGTTAGGGTTAGGTTTATGATCAGGTTTAGGGTTAGTGTTAGAGTTAGGGTTAAGCTTTAGGTAAGGCTTTGGTGTTTGGGGTTAGGGTTTAGGTAAGGCTTTGGTGTTTGGGGTTAGGGTTTGGGTTGGGGTTAGGGTTTGGGTTGGGGTTAGAGTTATCGTTACGGCTTAGGGTTTCTCGTTAGTGTTAGGGTTAGGGTTAGGCAGAGCATTAGGGTTAGGGTTGGAGGATACGGTTAGGGGTTAGGGTGAGGGTTATGGTTAGTTTTATGGTTAAGGTGAGGGTTTAGGGTAAGTGTTATGTTTAAGGTTAGAGTTAGGGTTAGGGTTAGGTGTAGCGTAAGTTTTCGGTTTAGGTTCAGGTTTTGAATTAGAGTTAGTGTTCTATTTAAGATCAAGGTTAGACTTAGGGTTAGGGTTAGGATTAGGTCTAGACTTAGGGTCCGGGCTAATGTAAGGCTTAGTTTTAGGGTTAGAGGGGGAGTAGCATTATGACTAGAGTTTGGTTTAAGGTTAGGGTTTGGGTTAGGTTTAGGTTTAGGGTTAAAGTTAGGGTTAGGGTTGGATGAAGTTTAGGATGGGGTGAGGGTTATTCTTATGGTTAGGGCTAGAGTTTGATTTTGTGTTCAGGTTAGTGTTAAGGTTAGGCTTAGGGTTCGGGTTCGGGTTCGGAATTTCGTTTAGGGTTAGTGTTAGGTTTAGATTCAGGGTTAGAGTGACATTTCGGTTCAGGGGGAGGGTTAAGATAAGGGTTAGGATTACGGTGAGGATTATACTTAGTGTTAGAGGTTAGGTTTACGGTTAGGATAGGGTTAAGTTTAGGGTTCATGTTAGGGTTAGTGTTAGATTAGGGTTACTGTTCGTGTTTGGGTTAGGCTTAGGGATAAGTTTAGGGATAGCTTTAGGTTTAGGGTTGGGGATAGGTTTAGGGGTTAGGGTGAGAGTTAGCATTAGGTTTACAGTTAAGGTGAGGGTTTAGGGTAAGTGCTATGGTTAGGGTTAGTGTTAGAGTTAGGGTTAGGGTGAATTTTCAGTTAATAGTGAGGGTTAGGGTAAGGGTTAGGGTTAAGGTTTAGGTTAGATTTAGGATTAAGATTAGTGTTAGGGTTAGGTTTAGGGTCCGGGTTAGGGTAGGGGTAAGGTTAGGGTTAAGGCTAGGTTTACGGTCAGGGGTAGGGCTAGGTTAGGGTTAGGGTTAGGTTTAGAGTTAGAGTTAGTGCTAGGGGTTAGGGTTAGGTTTAGGGTTAGGTTTAGAGTTATTGTTAGGGTTAGGGTAGAGTTAAGGTTAGGGTTAAGTTTAAAGTTAGGTAAGGGTTACGTTTAGGTCAGGGTTAGGGTTATTATTAGAGATAGGGTTAGGTTTAGAGAAAGGGTTAGGGTTCGTGTGAGGGTTAGTGTTAGGTTTACAGTTAAGCTGATGTTTTACAGTGTTACGGTTAGGGTCAGGGTTAGAGTTAGGTTTAGGGTTAGGTTTAGGTGTAGGGCTTGAGTGAGGCGATAGTTTAGGGTTAGATTTAGGGTGAAGGTTAAGATTAGTGTTAGTGTAAATATTAGAGTTAGGCGTTTGTGTTAAGGTTATGATCAGGTTAAGTTTAGGTTTCGAGTTAGAGTTAGGGTTAGGTTTTGGTGTTTGTGTTAATGTTAGGGTCAGGATTAGGGTAGCTTTAGGGTTAGGGTTTGGTTTAGGGTTAGGGTTAGGGTGAAGTTGAAGTTAAGGGTCAGGGTTGAGCTTAGTCTTAGCATTAGGGTTTAGGTTAGGGTTAAGGTTAGGATAGGTTTTAGGGTTAAGATTAGTTTTAGGGTTAGGGTAAGTGTTAGGGTTAAGTCATGGTTAGGCTTAGGGCTAGTTTAAGGTTAGAGGTAAGGTTAGCTTAAGGGTAGTGTTTAGGTTTCGACGTTAGTGTGAGGGTTAGTGCTAGGTTTCCATTTCAGCTGAGTGTGTAGGGTAAGTTTTAGGGTTAGAATTAGGGTTAGAGATAGAGTTAGGGTCAGGGTTCGGGTTAAGTTTAGGGTTAGGGTTAGGTTTATGGTTAGGATTAGGGTTAGGGTCAGAGTTGGGGGATATTTAGTATTATGTTTCGTGTTAGGGTTTCGGTTAGGGTGAAGTTTATGTTAAGTGTGAGGGTTGGGGTTCGGGTTCGTTTTAGGGGTGGGTTCCGGTTAGGGTCAGGGATAGAGTTTGGGTTAGGTTTAGGGTTAGGGTTAGGGTTAGAGTTAGGTTTAGGGTTAGCTTTAGTTTTGGTTAGGGTTAGGATTTGAATGGATTTAGGTTAGGTTTAGGGTTCTGGATAGGGTGAAATTTTGGTTAAAGGTGAGGGTTCGGTTGAGGTTTAGGGTTAGAGTTATTGTTAGGGGTTAGGGTTAGGTTTGAGCTTATGGTAGGTTTAAAGTCTGGGTTAAGGTTAGGTTAGGGTTATGGTCAGGGTTAGGATTAGGATTCCGTTTAGGGTGAGGGTTAGGATCAGAGTTATTGTAAGGGTTAGTTTTAGGTTGACATGTGCGCCAAGGTTAAGGTTATGGTTTGGTTTAGGGGTAGGGATAGGTTTAGTGTTAGGGTGAGCTTTACTTTAGGGATAGGGTGAAGTTTAAGATAGAGTGAGGTTTAGGGTTAGGGTTATGGCTAAGGTTTGGTTTAGTTTTCAGGTTAATGTTAAGGTTGTGTTTCGTGTTAGGGTTAAGTTTACGGGTTCTGTTTACTTTGAGGGTGAGGGTTAGATTTTAGGTTAGGGTTAAGTTTAGTGTTAGGGTTCGGGTTAGGGTGACGGTTTGTGTTAGGCTTTGTGGTTGGGGTGAGGGTTAGGTTTAGGGTTAGGGTTGGGTAGGGTTCGGATTATGGTTATGGTAAGGTGTTAGGGGTTAGAGATTTAGTTTAGGGTGAGGGTTTGGGTGAGTGTCTCGGTTAGTCACTGTGGTTCTGGTCATGCTTAGTTTTGGTTTATGGTTAGGGTTACGTTTATGATCAGGTTTAGGGTTAGTGTTAGAGTTAGGGTTAAGCTTTAGGTAAGGCTTTGGTGTTTGGGGTTAGGGTTTAGGTAAGGCCTTGGTGTTTGGGGTTAGGGTTTAGGTAAGGCTTTGGTGTTTGGGGTTAGGGTTTGGGTTGGGGTTAGAGTTATCGTTACGGCTTAGGGTTTCTCGTTAGTGTTAGGGTTAGGGTTAGGCAGAGCATTAGGGTTAGGGTTGGAGGATACGGTTAGGGGTTAGGGTGAGGGTTATGGTTAGTTTTATGGTTAAGGTGAGGGTTTAGGGTAAGTGTTATGTTTAAGGTTAGAGTTAGGGTTAGGGTTAGGTGTAGCGTAAGTTTTCGGTTTAGGTTCAGGTTTTGAATTAGAGTTAGTGTTCTATTTAAGATCAAGGTTAGACTTAGGGTTAGGGTTAGGATTAGGTCTAGACTTAGGGTCAGGGCTAATGTAAGGCTTAGTTTTAGGGTTAGAGGTGGAGTAGCATTATGACTAGAGTTTGGTTTAAGGTTAGGGTTTGGGTTAGGTTTAGGTTTAGGGTTAAAGTTAGGGTTAGGGTTGGATGAAGTTTAGGATGGGGTGAGGGTTATTCTTATGGTTAGGGCTAGAGTTTGATTTTGTGTTCAGGTTAGTGTTAAGGTTAGGCTTAGGGTTCGGGTTCGAGTTCGGAATTTCGTTTAGGGTTAGTGTTAGGTTTAGATTCAGGGTTAGAGTGACATTTCGGTTCAGGGGGAGGGTTAAGATAAGGGTTAGGATTACGGTGAGGATTATACTTAGTGTTAGAGGTTAGGTTTACGGTTAGGATAGGGTTAAGTTTAGGGTTCATGTTAGGGTTAGTGTTAGATTAGGGTTACTGTTCGTGTTTGGGTTAGGCTTAGGGATAAGTTTAGGGATAGCTTTAGGTTTAGGGTTGGGGATAGGTTTAGGGGTTAGGGTGAGAGTTAGCATTAGGTTTACAGTTAAGGTGAGGGTTTAGGGTAAGTGCTATGGTTAGGGTTAGTGTTAGAGTTAGGGTTAGGGTGAATTTTCAGTTAATAGTGAGGGTTAGGGTAAGGGTTAGGGTTAAGGTTTAGGTTAGATTTAGGATTAAGATTAGTGTTAGGGTTAGGTTTAGGGTCCGGGTTAGGGTAGGGGTAAGGTTAGGGTTAAGGCTAGGTTTACGGTCAGGGGTAGGGCTAGGTTAGGGTTAGGGTTAGGTTTAGAGTTAGAGTTAGTGCTAGGGGTTAGGGTTAGGTTTAGGGTTAGGTTTAGAGTTATTGTTAGGGTTAGGGTAGAGTTAAGGTTAGGGTTAAGTTTAAAGTTAGGTAAGGGTTACGTTTAGGTCAGGGTTAGGGTTATTATTAGAGATAGGGTTAGGTTTAGAGAAAGGGTTAGGGTTCGTGTGAGGGTTAGTGTTAGGTTTACAGTTAAGCTGATGTTTTACAGTGTTACGGTTAGGGTCAGGGTTAGAGTTAGGTTTAGGGTTAGGTTTAGGTGTAGGGCTTGAGTGAGGCGATAGTTTAGGGTTAGATTTAGGGTGAAGGTTAAGATTAGTGTTAGTGTAAATATTAGAGTTAGGCGTTTGTGTTAAGGTTATGATCAGGTTAAGTTTAGGTTTAGAGTTAGAGTTAGGGTTAGGTTTTGGTGTTTGTGTTAATGTTAGGGTCAGGATTAGGGTAGCTTTAGGGTTAGGGTTTGGTTTAGGGTTAGGGTTAGAGTGAAGTTGAAGTTAAGGGTCAGGGTTGAGCTTAGTCTTAGCATTAGGGTTTACGGTTAGGGTTAAGGTTAGGATAGGTTTTAGGGTTAAGATTAGTTTTAGGGTTAGGGTAAGTGTTAGGGTTAAGTCATGGTTAGGTTTAGGGCTAGTTTAAGGTTAGAGGTAAGGTTAGCTTAAGGGTAGTGTTTAGGTTTCGACGCTAGTGTGAGGGTTAGTGCTAGGTTTCCATTTCAGCTGAGTGTGTAGGGTAAGTTTTAGGGTTAGAATTAGGGTTAGAGATAGAGTTAGGGTCAGGGTTCGGTTTAAGTTTAGGGTTAGGGTTAGGTTTATGGTTAGGATTAGGGTTAGGGTCAGAGTTGGGGGATATTTAGTATTATGTTTCGTGTTAGGGTTTCGGTTAGGGTGAAGTTTATGTTAAGTGTGAGGGTTGGGGTTCGGGTTCGTTTTAGGGGTGGGTTCAGGTTAGGGTCAGGGATAGGGTTTGGGTTAGGTTTAGGGTTAGGGTTAGGGTTAGAGTTAGGTTTAGGGTTAGCTTTAGTTTTGGTTAGGGTTAGGATTTGAATGGATTTAGGTTAGGTTTAGGGTTCTGGATAGGGTGAAATTTTGGTTAAAGGTGAGGGTTCGGTTGAGGTTTAGGGTTAGAGTTATTGTTAGGGGTTAGGGTTAGGTTTGAGCTTATGGTAGGTTTAAAGTCTGGGTTAAGGTTAGGTTAGGGTTATGGTCAGGGTTAGGATTAGGATTCCGTTTAGGGTGAGGGTTAGGATCAGAGTTATTGTAAGGGTTAGTTTTAGGTTGACATGTGCGCCAAGGTTAAGGTTATGGTTTGGTTTAGGGGTAGGGATAGGTTTAGTGTTAGGGTGAGCTTTAGTTTAGGGATAGGGTGAAGTTTAAGATAGAGTGAGGTTTAGGGTTAGGGTTATGGCTAAGGTTTGGTTTAGTTTTCAGGTTAATGTTAAGGTTGTGTTTCGTGTTTGGGTTAAGTTTACGGGTTCTGTTTACTTTTAGGGTGAGGGTTAGATTTTAGGTTAGGGTTAAGTTTAGTGTTAGGGTTCGGGTTAGGGTGACGGTTTGTGTTAGGCTTTGTGGTTGGGGTGAGGGTTAGGTTTAGGGTTAGGGTTGGGTAGGGTTCGGATTATGGTTATGGTAAGGTGTTAGGGGTTAGAGATTTAGTTTAGGGTGAGGATTTGGGTGAGTGTCTCGGTTAGTCACTGTGGTTCTGGTCATGCTTAGTTTTGGTTTATGGTTAGGGTTAGGTTTATGATCAGGTTTAGGGTTAGTGTTAGAGTTAGGGTTAAGCTTTAGGTAAGGCTTTGGTGTTTGGGGTTAGGGTTTAGGTAAGGCTTTGGTGTTTGGGGTTAGGGTTTGGGTTGGGGTTAGGGTTTGGGTTGGGGTTAGAGTTATCGTTACGGCTTAGGGTTTCTCGTTAGTGTTAGGGTTAGGGTTAGGCAGAGCATTAGGGTTAGGGTTGGAGGATACGGTTAGGGGTTAGGGTGAGGGTTATGGTTAGTTTTATGGTTAAGGTGAGGGTTTAGGGTAAGTGTTATGTTTAAGGTTAGAGTTAGGGTTAGGGTTAGGTGTAGCGTAAGTTTTCGGTTTAGGTTCAGGTTTTGAATTAGAGTTAGTGTTCTATTTAAGATCAAGGTTAGACTTAGGGTTAGGGTTAGGATTAGGTCTAGACTTAGGGTCCGGGCTAATGTAAGGCTTAGTTTTAGGGTTAGAGGGGGAGTAGCATTATGACTAGAGTTTGGTTTAAGGTTAGGGTTTGGGTTAGGTTTAGGTTTAGGGTTAAAGTTAGGGTTAGGGTTGGATGAAGTTTAGGATGGGGTGAGGGTTATTCTTATGGTTAGGGCTAGAGTTTGATTTTGTGTTCAGGTTAGTGTTAAGGTTAGGCTTAGGGTTCGGGTTCGGAATTTCGTTTAGGGTTAGTGTTAGGTTTAGATTCAGGGTTAGAGTGACATTTCGGTTCAGGGGGAGGGTTAAGATAAGGGTTAGGATTACGGTGAGGATTATACTTAGTGTTAGAGGTTAGGTTTACGGTTAGGATAGGGTTAAGTTTAGGGATCATGTTAGGGTTAGTGTTAGATTAGGGTTACTGTTCGTGTTTGGGTTAGGCTTAGGGATAAGTTTAGGGATAGCTTTAGGTTTAGGGTTGGGGATAGGTTTAGGGGTTAGGGTGAGAGTTAGCATTAGGTTTACAGTTAAGGTGAGGGTTTAGGGTAAGTGCTATGGTTAGGGTTAGTGTTAGAGTTAGGGTTAGGGTGAATTTTCAGTTAATAGTGAGGGTTAGGGTAAGGGTTAGGGTTAAGGTTTAGGTTAGATTTAGGATTAAGATTAGTGTTAGGGTTAGGTTTAGGGTCCGGGTTAGGGTAGGGGTAAGGTTAGGGTTAAGGCTAGGTTTACGGTCAGGGGTAGGGCTAGGTTAGGGTTAGGGTTAGGTTTAGAGTTAGAGTTAGTGCTAGGGGTTAGGGTTAGGTTTAGGGTTAGGTTTAGAGTTATTGTTAGGGTTAGGGTAGAGTTAAGGTTAGGGTTAAGTTTAAAGTTAGGTAAGGGTTACGTTTAGGTCAGGGTTAGGGTTATTATTAGAGATAGGGTTAGGTTTAGAGAAAGGGTTAGGGTTCGTGTGAGGGTTAGTGTTAGGTTTACAGTTAAGCTGATGTTTTACAGTGTTACGGTTAGGGTCAGGGTTAGAGTTAGGTTTAGGGTTAGGTTTAGGTGTAGGGCTTGAGTGAGGCGATAGTTTAGGGTTAGATTTAGGGTGAAGGTTAAGATTAGTGTTAGTGTAAATATTAGAGTTAGGCGTTTGTGTTAAGGTTATGATCAGGTTAAGTTTAGGTTTAGAGTTAGAGTTAGGGTTAGGTTTTGGTGTTTGTGTTAATGTTAGGGTCAGGATTAGGGTAGCTTTAGGGTTAGGGTTTGGTTTAGGGTTAGGGTTAGAGTGAAGTTGAAGTTAAGGGTCAGGGTTGAGCTTAGTCTTAGCATTAGGGTTTAGGGTTAGGGTTAAGGTTAGGATAGGTTTTAGGGTTAAGATTAGTTTTAGGGTTAGGGTAAGTGTTAGGGTTAAGTCATGGTTAGGTTTAGGGCTAGTTTAAGGTTAGAGGTAAGGTTAGCTTAAGGGTAGTGTTTAGGTTTCGACGTTAGTGTGAGGGTTAGTGCTAGGTTTCCATTTCAGCTGAGTGTGTAGGGTAAGTTTTAGGGTTAGAATTAGGGTTAGAGATAGAGTTAGGGTCAGGGTTCGGGTTAAGTTTAGGGTTAGGGTTAGGTTTATGGTTAGGATTAGGGTTAGGGTCAGAGTTGGGGGATATTTAGTATTATGTTTCGTGTTAGGGTTTCGGTTAGGGTGAAGTTTATGTTAAGTGTGAGGGTTGGGGTTCGGGTTCGTTTTAGGGGTGGGTTCCGGTTAGGGTCAGGGATAGAGTTTGGGTTAGGTTTAGGGTTAGGGTTAGGGTTAGAGTTAGGTTTAGGGTTAGCTTTAGTTTTGGTTAGGGTTAGGATTTGAATGGATTTAGGTTAGGTTTAGGGTTCTGGATAGGGTGAAATTTTGGTTAAAGGTGAGGGTTCGGTTTAGGTTTAGGGTTAGAGTTATTGTTAGGGGTTAGGGTTAGGTTTGAGCTTATGGTAGGTTTAAAGTCTGGGTTAAGGTTAGGTTAGGGTTATGGTCAGGGTTAGGATTAGGATTCCGTTTAGGGTGAGGGTTAGGATCAGAGTTATTGTAAGGGTTAGTTTTAGGTTGACATGTGCGCCAAGGTTAAGGTTATGGTTTGGTTTAGGGGTAGGGATAGGTTTAGTGTTAGGGTGAGCTTTACTTTAGGGATAGGGTGAAGTTTAAGATAGAGTGAGGTTTAGGGTTAGGGTTATGGCTAAGGTTTGGTTTAGTTTTCAGGTTAATGTTAAGGTTGTGTTTCGTGTTAGGGTTAAGTTTACGGGTTCTGTTTACTTTGAGGGTGAGGGTTAGATTTTAGGTTAGGGTTAAGTTTAGTGTTAGGGTTCGGGTTAGGGTGACGGTTTGTGTTAGGCTTTGTGGTTGGGGTGAGGGTTAGGTTTAGGGTTAGGGTTGGGTAGGGTTCGGATTATGGTTATGGTAAGGTGTTAGGGGTTAGAGATTTAGTTTAGGGTGAGGGTTTGGGTGAGTGTCTCGGTTAGTCACTGTGGTTCTGGTCATGCTTAGTTTTGGTTTATGGTTAGGGTTAGGTTTATGATCAGGTTTAGGGTTAGTGTTAGAGTTAGGGTTAAGCTTTAGGTAAGGCTTTGGTGTTTGGGGTTAGGGTTTAGGTAAGGCCTTGGTGTTTGGGGTTAGGGTTTAGGTAAGGCTTTGGTGTTTGGGGTTAGGGTTTGGGTTGGGGTTAGAGTTATCGTTACGGCTTAGGGTTTCTCGTTAGTGTTAGGGTTAGGGTTAGGCAGAGCATTAGGGTTAGGGTTGGAGGATACGGTTAGGGGTTAGGGTGAGGGTTATGGTTAGTTTTATGGTTAAGGTGAGGGTTTAGGGTAAGTGTTATGTTTAAGGTTAGAGTTAGGGTTAGGGTTAGGTGTAGCGTAAGTTTTCGGTTTAGGTTCAGGTTTTGAATTAGAGTTAGTGTTCTATTTAAGATCAAGGTTAGACTTAGGGTTAGGGTTAGGATTAGGTCTAGACTTAGGGTCAGGGCTAATGTAAGGCTTAGTTTTAGGGTTAGAGGTGGAGTAGCATTATGACTAGAGTTTGGTTTAAGGTTAGGGTTTGGGTTAGGTTTAGGTTTAGGGTTAAAGTTAGGGTTAGGGTTGGATGAAGTTTAGGATGGGGTGAGGGTTATTCTTATGGTTAGGGCTAGAGTTTGATTTTGTGTTCAGGTTAGTGTTAAGGTTAGGCTTAGGGTTCGGGTTCGGGTTCGGAATTTCGTTTAGGGTTAGTGTTAGGTTTAGGTTCAGGGTTAGAGTGACATTTCGGTTCAGGGGGAGGGTTAAGATAAGGGTTAGGATTACGGTGAGGATTATACTTAGTGTTAGAGGTTAGGTTTACGGTTAGGATAGGGTTAAGTTTAGGGTTCATGTTAGGGTTAGTGTTAGATTAGGGTTACTGTTCGTGTTTGGGTTAGGCTTAGGGATAAGTTTAGGGATAGCTTTAGGTTTAGGGTTGGGGATAGGTTTAGGGGTTAGGGTGAGAGTTAGCATTAGGTTTACAGTTAAGGTGAGGGTTTAGGGTAAGTGCTATGGTTAGGGTTAGTGTTAGAGTTAGGGTTAGGGTGAATTTTCAGTTAATAGTGAGGGTTAGGGTAAGGGTTAGGGTTAAGGTTTAGGTTAGATTTAGGATTAAGATTAGTGTTAGGGTTAGGTTTAGGGTCCGGGTTAGGGTAGGGGTAAGGTTAGGGTTAAGGCTAGGTTTACGGTCAGGGGTAGGGCTAGGTTAGGGTTAGGGTTAGGTTTAGAGTTAGAGTTAGTGCTAGGGGTTAGGGTTAGGTTTAGGGTTAGGTTTAGAGTTATTGTTAGGGTTAGGGTAGAGTTAAGGTTAGGGTTAAGTTTAAAGTTAGGTAAGGGTTACGTTTAGGTCAGGGTTAGGGTTATTATTAGAGATAGGGTTAGGTTTAGAGAAAGGGTTAGGGTTCGTGTGAGGGTTAGTGTTAGGTTTACAGTTAAGCTGATGTTTTACAGTGTTACGGTTAGGGTCAGGGTTAGAGTTAGGTTTAGGGTTAGGTTTAGGTGTAGGGCTTGAGTGAGGCGATAGTTTAGGGTTAGATTTAGGGTGAAGGTTAAGATTAGTGTTAGTGTAAATATTAGAGTTAGGCGTTTGTGTTAAGGTTATGATCAGGTTAAGTTTAGGTTTAGAGTTAGAGTTAGGGTTAGGTTTTGGTGTTTGTGTTAATGTTAGGGTCAGGATTAGGGTAGCTTTAGGGTTAGGGTTTGGTTTAGGGTTAGGGTTAGAGTGAAGTTGAAGTTAAGGGTCAGGGTTGAGCTTAGTCTTAGCATTAGGGTTTACGGTTAGGGTTAAGGTTAGGATAGGTTTTAGGGTTAAGATTAGTTTTAGGGTTAGGGTAAGTGTTAGGGTTAAGTCATGGTTAGGTTTAGGGCTAGTTTAAGGTTAGAGGTAAGGTTAGCTTAAGGGTAGTGTTTAGGTTTCGACGTTAGTGTGAGGGTTAGTGCTAGGTTTCCATTTCAGCTGAGTGTGTAGGGTAAGTTTTAGGGTTAGAATTAGGGTTAGAGATAGAGTTAGGGTCAGGGTTCGGTTTAAGTTTAGGGTTAGGGTTAGGTTTATGGTTAGGATTAGGGTTAGGGTCAGAGTTGGGGGATATTTAGTATTATGTTTCGTGTTAGGGTTTCGGTTAGGGTGAAGTTTATGTTAAGTGTGAGGGTTGGGGTTCGGGTTCGTTTTAGGGGTGGGTTCAGGTTAGGGTCAGGGATAGGGTTTGGGTTAGGTTTAGGGTTAGGGTTAGGGTTAGAGTTAGGTTTAGGGTTAGCTTTAGTTTTGGTTAGGGTTAGGATTTGAATGGATTTAGGTTAGGTTTAGGGTTCTGGATAGGGTGAAATTTTGGTTAAAGGTGAGGGTTCGGTTTAGGTTTAGGGTTAGAGTTATTGTTAGGGGTTAGGGTTAGGTTTGAGCTTATGGTAGGTTTAAAGTCTGGGTTAAGGTTAGGTTAGGGTTATGGTCAGGGTTAGGATTAGGATTCCGTTTAGGGTGAGGGTTAGGATCAGAGTTATTGTAAGGGTTAGTTTTAGGTTGACATGTGCGCCAAGGTTAAGGTTATGGTTTGGTTTAGGGGTAGGGATAGGTTTAGTGTTAGGGTGAGCTTTAGTTTAGGGATAGGGTGAAGTTTAAGATAGAGTGAGGTTTAGGGTTAGGGTTATGGCTAAGGTTTGGTTTAGTTTTCAGGTTAATGTTAAGGTTGTGTTTCGTGTTTGGGTTAAGTTTACGGGTTCTGTTTACTTTTAGGGTGAGGGTTAGATTTTAGGTTAGGGTTAAGTTTAGTGTTAGGGTTCGGGTTAGGGTGACGGTTTGTGTTAGGCTTTGTGGTTGGGGTGAGGGTTAGGTTTAGGGTTAGGGTTGGGTAGGGTTCGGATTATGGTTATGGTAAGGTGTTAGGGGTTAGAGATTTAGTTTAGGGTGAGGATTTGGGTGAGTGTCTCGGTTAGTCACTGTGGTTCTGGTCATGCTTAGTTTTGGTTTATGGTTAGGGTTAGGTTTATGATCAGGTTTAGGGTTAGTGTTAGAGTTAGGGTTAAGCTTTAGGTAAGGCTTTGGTGTTTGGGGTTAGGGTTTAGGTAAGGCTTTGGTGTTTGGGGTTAGGGTTTGGGTTGGGGTTAGGGTTTGTGTTGGGGTTAGAGTTATCGTTACGGCTTAGGGTTTCTCGTTAGTGTTAGGGTTAGGGTTAGGCAGAGCATTAGGGTTAGGGTTGGAGGATACGGTTAGGGGTTAGGGTGAGGGTTATGGTTAGTTTTATGGTTAAGGTGAGGGTTTAGGGTAAGTGTTATGTTTAAGGTTAGAGTTAGGGTTAGGGTTAGGTGTAGCGTAAGTTTTCGGTTTAGGTTCAGGTTTTGAATTAGAGTTAGTGTTCTATTTAAGATCAAGGTTAGACTTAGGGTTAGGGTTAGGATTAGGTCTAGACTTAGGGTCCGGGCTAATGTAAGGCTTAGTTTTAGGGTTAGAGGGGGAGTAGCATTATGACTAGAGTTTGGTTTAAGGTTAGGGTTTGGGTTAGGTTTAGGTTTAGGGTTAAAGTTAGGGTTAGGGTTGGATGAAGTTTAGGATGGGGTGAGGGTTATTCTTATGGTTAGGGCTAGAGTTTGATTTTGTGTTCAGGTTAGTGTTAAGGTTAGGCTTAGGGTTCGGGTTCGGAATTTCGTTTAGGGTTAGTGTTAGGTTTAGATTCAGGGTTAGAGTGACATTTCGGTTCAGGGGGAGGGTTAAGATAAGGGTTAGGATTACGGTGAGGATTATACTTAGTGTTAGAGGTTAGGTTTACGGTTAGGATAGGGTTAAGTTTAGGGATCATGTTAGGGTTAGTGTTAGATTAGGGTTACTGTTCGTGTTTGGGTTAGGCTTAGGGATAAGTTTAGGGATAGCTTTAGGTTTAGGGTTGGGGATAGGTTTAGGGGTTAGGGTGAGAGTTAGCATTAGGTTTACAGTTAAGGTGAGGGTTTAGGGTAAGTGCTATGGTTAGGGTTAGTGTTAGAGTTAGGGTTAGGGTGAATTTTCAGTTAATAGTGAGGGTTAGGGTAAGGGTTAGGGTTAAGGTTTAGGTTAGATTTAGGATTAAGATTAGTGTTAGGGTTAGGTTTAGGGTCCGGGTTAGGGTAGGGGTAAGGTTAGGGTTAAGGCTAGGTTTACGGTCAGGGGTAGGGCTAGGTTAGGGTTAGGGTTAGGTTTAGAGTTAGAGTTAGTGCTAGGGGTTAGGGTTAGGTTTAGGGTTAGGTTTAGAGTTATTGTTAGGGTTAGGGTAGAGTTAAGGTTAGGGTTAAGTTTAAAGTTAGGTAAGGGTTACGTTTAGGTCAGGGTTAGGGTTATTATTAGAGATAGGGTTAGGTTTAGAGAAAGGGTTAGGGTTCGTGTGAGGGTTAGTGTTAGGTTTACAGTTAAGCTGATGTTTTACAGTGTTACGGTTAGGGTCAGGGTTAGAGTTAGGTTTAGGGTTAGGTTTAGGTGTAGGGCTTGAGTGAGGCGATAGTTTAGGGTTAGATTTAGGGTGAAGGTTAAGATTAGTGTTAGTGTAAATATTAGAGTTAGGCGTTTGTGTTAAGGTTATGATCAGGTTAAGTTTAGGTTTAGAGTTAGAGTTAGGGTTAGGTTTTGGTGTTTGTGTTAATGTTAGGGTCAGGATTAGGGTAGCTTTAGGGTTAGGGTTTGGTTTAGGGTTAGGGTTAGAGTGAAGTTGAAGTTAAGGGTCAGGGTTGAGCTTAGTCTTAGCATTAGGGTTTAGGGTTAGGGTTAAGGTTAGGATAGGTTTTAGGGTTAAGATTAGTTTTAGGGTTAGGGTAAGTGTTAGGGTTAAGTCATGGTTAGGTTTAGGGCTAGTTTAAGGTTAGAGGTAAGGTTAGCTTAAGGGTAGTGTTTAGGTTTCGACGTTAGTGTGAGGGTTAGTGCTAGGTTTCCATTTCAGCTGAGTGTGTAGGGTAAGTTTTAGGGTTAGAATTAGGGTTAGAGATAGAGTTAGGGTCAGGGTTCGGGTTAAGTTTAGGGTTAGGGTTAGGTTTATGGTTAGGATTAGGGTTAGGGTCAGAGTTGGGGGATATTTAGTATTATGTTTCGTGTTAGGGTTTCGGTTAGGGTGAAGTTTATGTTAAGTGTGAGGGTTGGGGTTCGGGTTCGTTTTAGGGGTGGGTTCCGGTTAGGGTCAGGGATAGAGTTTGGGTTAGGTTTAGGGTTAGGGTTAGGGTTAGAGTTAGGTTTAGGGTTAGCTTTAGTTTTGGTTAGGGTTAGGATTTGAATGGATTTAGGTTAGGTTTAGGGTTCTGGATAGGGTGAAATTTTGGTTAAAGGTGAGGGTTCGGTTTAGGTTTAGGGTTAGAGTTATTGTTAGGGGTTAGGGTTAGGTTTGAGCTTATGGTAGGTTTAAAGTCTGGGTTAAGGTTAGGTTAGGGTTATGGTCAGGGTTAGGATTAGGATTCCGTTTAGGGTGAGGGTTAGGATCAGAGTTATTGTAAGGGTTAGTTTTAGGTTGACATGTGCGCCAAGGTTAAGGTTATGGTTTGGTTTAGGGGTAGGGATAGGTTTAGTGTTAGGGTGAGCTTTACTTTAGGGATAGGGTGAAGTTTAAGATAGAGTGAGGTTTAGGGTTAGGGTTATGGCTAAGGTTTGGTTTAGTTTTCAGGTTAATGTTAAGGTTGTGTTTCGTGTTAGGGTTAAGTTTACGGGTTCTGTTTACTTTGAGGGTGAGGGTTAGATTTTAGGTTAGGGTTAAGTTTAGTGTTAGGGTTCGGGTTAGGGTGACGGTTTGTGTTAGGCTTTGTGGTTGGGGTGAGGGTTAGGTTTAGGGTTAGGGTTGGGTAGGGTTCGGATTATGGTTATGGTAAGGTGTTAGGGGTTAGAGATTTAGTTTAGGGTGAGGGTTTGGGTGAGTGTCTCGGTTAGTCACTGTGGTTCTGGTCATGCTTAGTTTTGGTTTATGGTTAGGGTTAGGTTTATGATCAGGTTTAGGGTTAGTGTTAGAGTTAGGGTTAAGCTTTAGGTAAGGCTTTGGTGTTTGGGGTTAGGGTTTAGGTAAGGCCTTGGTGTTTGGGGTTAGGGTTTAGGTAAGGCTTTGGTGTTTGGGGTTAGGGTTTGGGTTGGGGTTAGAGTTATCGTTACGGCTTAGGGTTTCTCGTTAGTGTTAGGGTTAGGGTTAGGCAGAGCATTAGGGTTAGGGTTGGAGGATACGGTTAGGGGTTAGGGTGAGGGTTATGGTTAGTTTTATGGTTAAGGTGAGGGTTTAGGGTAAGTGTTATGTTTAAGGTTAGAGTTAGGGTTAGGGTTAGGTGTAGCGTAAGTTTTCGGTTTAGGTTCAGGTTTTGAATTAGAGTTAGTGTTCTATTTAAGATCAAGGTTAGACTTAGGGTTAGGGTTAGGATTAGGTCTAGACTTAGGGTCAGGGCTAATGTAAGGCTTAGTTTTAGGGTTAGAGGTGGAGTAGCATTATGACTAGAGTTTGGTTTAAGGTTAGGGTTTGGGTTAGGTTTAGGTTTAGGGTTAAAGTTAGGGTTAGGGTTGGATGAAGTTTAGGATGGGGTGAGGGTTATTCTTATGGTTAGGGCTAGAGTTTGATTTTGTGTTCAGGTTAGTGTTAAGGTTAGGCTTAGGGTTCGGGTTCGGGTTCGGAATTTCGTTTAGGGTTAGTGTTAGGTTTAGGTTCAGGGTTAGAGTGACATTTCGGTTCAGGGGGAGGGTTAAGATAAGGGTTAGGATTACGGTGAGGATTATACTTAGTGTTAGAGGTTAGGTTTACGGTTAGGATAGGGTTAAGTTTAGGGTTCATGTTAGGGTTAGTGTTAGATTAGGGTTACTGTTCGTGTTTGGGTTAGGCTTAGGGATAAGTTTAGGGATAGCTTTAGGTTTAGGGTTGGGGATAGGTTTAGGGGTTAGGGTGAGAGTTAGCATTAGGTTTACAGTTAAGGTGAGGGTTTAGGGTAAGTGCTATGGTTAGGGTTAGTGTTAGAGTTAGGGTTAGGGTGAATTTTCAGTTAATAGTGAGGGTTAGGGTAAGGGTTAGGGTTAAGGTTTAGGTTAGATTTAGGATTAAGATTAGTGTTAGGGTTAGGTTTAGGGTCCGGGTTAGGGTAGGGGTAAGGTTAGGGTTAAGGCTAGGTTTACGGTCAGGGGTAGGGCTAGGTTAGGGTTAGGGTTAGGTTTAGAGTTAGAGTTAGTGCTAGGGGTTAGGGTTAGGTTTAGGGTTAGGTTTAGAGTTATTGTTAGGGTTAGGGTAGAGTTAAGGTTAGGGTTAAGTTTAAAGTTAGGTAAGGGTTACGTTTAGGTCAGGGTTAGGGTTATTATTAGAGATAGGGTTAGGTTTAGAGAAAGGGTTAGGGTTCGTGTGAGGGTTAGTGTTAGGTTTACAGTTAAGCTGATGTTTTACAGTGTTACGGTTAGGGTCAGGGTTAGAGTTAGGTTTAGGGTTAGGTTTAGGTGTAGGGCTTGAGTGAGGCGATAGTTTAGGGTTAGATTTAGGGTGAAGGTTAAGATTAGTGTTAGTGTAAATATTAGAGTTAGGCGTTTGTGTTAAGGTTATGATCAGGTTAAGTTTAGGTTTAGAGTTAGAGTTAGGGTTAGGTTTTGGTGTTTGTGTTAATGTTAGGGTCAGGATTAGGGTAGCTTTAGGGTTAGGGTTTGGTTTAGGGTTAGGGTTAGAGTGAAGTTGAAGTTAAGGGTCAGGGTTGAGCTTAGTCTTAGCATTAGGGTTTACGGTTAGGGTTAAGGTTAGGATAGGTTTTAGGGTTAAGATTAGTTTTAGGGTTAGGGTAAGTGTTAGGGTTAAGTCATGGTTAGGTTTAGGGCTAGTTTAAGGTTAGAGGTAAGGTTAGCTTAAGGGTAGTGTTTAGGTTTCGACGTTAGTGTGAGGGTTAGTGCTAGGTTTCCATTTCAGCTGAGTGTGTAGGGTAAGTTTTAGGGTTAGAATTAGGGTTAGAGATAGAGTTAGGGTCAGGGTTCGGTTTAAGTTTAGGGTTAGGGTTAGGTTTATGGTTAGGATTAGGGTTAGGGTCAGAGTTGGGGGATATTTAGTATTATGTTTCGTGTTAGGGTTTCGGTTAGGGTGAAGTTTATGTTAAGTGTGAGGGTTGGGGTTCGGGTTCGTTTTAGGGGTGGGTTCAGGTTAGGGTCAGGGATAGGGTTTGGGTTAGGTTTAGGGTTAGGGTTAGGGTTAGAGTTAGGTTTAGGGTTAGCTTTAGTTTTGGTTAGGGTTAGGATTTGAATGGATTTAGGTTAGGTTTAGGGTTCTGGATAGGGTGAAATTTTGGTTAAAGGTGAGGGTTCGGTTTAGGTTTAGGGTTAGAGTTATTGTTAGGGGTTAGGGTTAGGTTTGAGCTTATGGTAGGTTTAAAGTCTGGGTTAAGGTTAGGTTAGGGTTATGGTCAGGGTTAGGATTAGGATTCCGTTTAGGGTGAGGGTTAGGATCAGAGTTATTGTAAGGGTTAGTTTTAGGTTGACATGTGCGCCAAGGTTAAGGTTATGGTTTGGTTTAGGGGTAGGGATAGGTTTAGTGTTAGGGTGAGCTTTAGTTTAGGGATAGGGTGAAGTTTAAGATAGAGTGAGGTTTAGGGTTAGGGTTATGGCTAAGGTTTGGTTTAGTTTTCAGGTTAATGTTAAGGTTGTGTTTCGTGTTTGGGTTAAGTTTACGGGTTCTGTTTACTTTTAGGGTGAGGGTTAGATTTTAGGTTAGGGTTAAGTTTAGTGTTAGGGTTCGGGTTAGGGTGACGGTTTGTGTTAGGCTTTGTGGTTGGGGTGAGGGTTAGGTTTAGGGTTAGGGTTGGGTAGGGTTCGGATTATGGTTATGGTAAGGTGTTAGGGGTTAGAGATTTAGTTTAGGGTGAGGATTTGGGTGAGTGTCTCGGTTAGTCACTGTGGTTCTGGTCATGCTTAGTTTTGGTTTATGGTTAGGGTTAGGTTTATGATCAGGTTTAGGGTTAGTGTTAGAGTTAGGGTTAAGCTTTAGGTAAGGCTTTGGTGTTTGGGGTTAGGGTTTAGGTAAGGCTTTGGTGTTTGGGGTTAGGGTTTGGGTTGGGGTTAGGGTTTGGGTTGGGGTTAGAGTTATCGTTACGGCTTAGGGTTTCTCGTTAGTGTTAGGGTTAGGGTTAGGCAGAGCATTAGGGTTAGGGTTGGAGGATACGGTTAGGGGTTAGGGTGAGGGTTATGGTTAGTTTTATGGTTAAGGTGAGGGTTTAGGGTAAGTGTTATGTTTAAGGTTAGAGTTAGGGTTAGGGTTAGGTGTAGCGTAAGTTTTCGGTTTAGGTTCAGGTTTTGAATTAGAGTTAGTGTTCTATTTAAGATCAAGGTTAGACTTAGGGTTAGGGTTAGGATTAGGTCTAGACTTAGGGTCCGGGCTAATGTAAGGCTTAGTTTTAGGGTTAGAGGGGGAGTAGCATTATGACTAGAGTTTGGTTTAAGGTTAGGGTTTGGGTTAGGTTTAGGTTTAGGGTTAAAGTTAGGGTTAGGGTTGGATGAAGTTTAGGATGGGGTGAGGGTTATTCTTATGGTTAGGGCTAGAGTTTGATTTTGTGTTCAGGTTAGTGTTAAGGTTAGGCTTAGGGTTCGGGTTCGGAATTTCGTTTAGGGTTAGTGTTAGGTTTAGATTCAGGGTTAGAGTGACATTTCGGTTCAGGGGGAGGGTTAAGATAAGGGTTAGGATTACGGTGAGGATTATACTTAGTGTTAGAGGTTAGGTTTACGGTTAGGATAGGGTTAAGTTTAGGGTCCATGTTAGGGTTAGTGTTAGATTAGGGTTACTGTTCGTGTTTGGGTTAGGCTTAGGGATAAGTTTAGGGATAGCTTTAGGTTTAGGGTTGGGGATAGGTTTAGGGGTTAGGGTGAGAGTTAGCATTAGGTTTACAGTTAAGGTGAGGGTTTAGGGTAAGTGCTATGGTTAGGGTTAGTGTTAGAGTTAGGGTTAGGGTGAATTTTCAGTTAATAGTGAGGGTTAGGGTAAGGGTTAGGGTTAAGGTTTAGGTTAGATTTAGGATTAAGATTAGTGTTAGGGTTAGGTTTAGGGTCCGGGTTAGGGTAGGGGTAAGGTTAGGGTTAAGGCTAGGTTTACGGTCAGGGGTAGGGCTAGGTTAGGGTTAGGGTTAGGTTTAGAGTTAGAGTTAGTGCTAGGGGTTAGGGTTAGGTTTAGGGTTAGGTTTAGAGTTATTGTTAGGGTTAGGGTAGAGTTAAGGTTAGGGTTAAGTTTAAAGTTAGGTAAGGGTTACGTTTAGGTCAGGGTTAGGGTTATTATTAGAGATAGGGTTAGGTTTAGAGAAAGGGTTAGGGTTCGTGTGAGGGTTAGTGTTAGGTTTACAGTTAAGCTGATGTTTTACAGTGTTACGGTTAGGGTCAGGGTTAGAGTTAGGTTTAGGGTTAGGTTTAGGTGTAGGGCTTGAGTGAGGCGATAGTTTAGGGTTAGATTTAGGGTGAAGGTTAAGATTAGTGTTAGTGTAAATATTAGAGTTAGGCGTTTGTGTTAAGGTTATGATCAGGTTAAGTTTAGGTTTAGAGTTAGAGTTAGGGTTAGGTTTTGGTGTTTGTGTTAATGTTAGGGTCAGGATTAGGGTAGCTTTAGGGTTAGGGTTTGGTTTAGGGTTAGGGTTAGAGTGAAGTTGAAGTTAAGGGTCAGGGTTGAGCTTAGTCTTAGCATTAGGGTTTAGGGTTAGGGTTAAGGTTAGGATAGGTTTTAGGGTTAAGATTAGTTTTAGGGTTAGGGTAAGTGTTAGGGTTAAGTCATGGTTAGGTTTAGGGCTAGTTTAAGGTTAGAGGTAAGGTTAGCTTAAGGGTAGTGTTTAGGTTTCGACGTTAGTGTGAGGGTTAGTGCTAGGTTTCCATTTCAGCTGAGTGTGTAGGGTAAGTTTTAGGGTTAGAATTAGGGTTAGAGATAGAGTTAGGGTCAGGGTTCGGTTTAAGTTTAGGGTTAGGGTTAGGTTTATGGTTAGGATTAGGGTTAGGGTCAGAGTTGGGGGATATTTAGTATTATGTTTCGTGTTAGGGTTTCGGTTAGGGTGAAGTTTATGTTAAGTGTGAGGGTTGGGGTTCGGGTTCGTTTTAGGGGTGGGTTCAGGTTAGGGTCAGGGATAGGGTTTGGGTTAGGTTTAGGGTTAGGGTTAGGGTTAGAGTTAGGTTTAGGGTTAGCTTTAGTTTTGGTTAGGGTTAGGATTTGAATGGATTTAGGTTAGGTTTAGGGTTCTGGATAGGGTGAAATTTTGGTTAAAGGTGAGGGTTCGGTTGAGGTTTAGGGTTAGAGTTATTGTTAGGGGTTAGGGTTAGGTTTGAGCTTATGGTAGGTTTAAAGTCTGGGTTAAGGTTAGGTTAGGGTTATGGTCAGGGTTAGGATTAGGATTCCGTTTAGGGTGAGGGTTAGGATCAGAGTTATTGTAAGGGTTAGTTTTAGGTTGACATGTGCGCCAAGGTTAAGCTTATGGTTTGGTTTAGGGGTAGGGATAGGTTTAGTGTTAGGGTGAGCTTTAGTTTAGGGATAGGGTGAAGTTTAAGATAGAGTGAGGTTTAGGGTTAGGGTTATGGCTAAGGTTTGGTTTAGTTTTCAGGTTAATGTTAAGGTTGTGTTTCGTGTTTGGGTTAAGTTTACGGGTTCTGTTTACTTTTAGGGTGAGGGTTAGATTTTAGGTTAGGGTTAAGTTTAGTGTTAGGGTTCGGGTTAGGGTGACGGTTTGTGTTAGGCTTTGTGGTTGGGGTGAGGGTTAGGTTTAGGGTTAGGGTTGGGTAGGGTTCGGATTATGGTTATGGTAAGGTGTTAGGGGTTAGAGATTTAGTTTAGGGTGAGGATTTGGGTGAGTGTCTCGGTTAGTCACTGTGGTTCTGGTCATGCTTAGTTTTGGTTTATGGTTAGGGTTAGGTTTATGATCAGGTTTAGGGTTAGTGTTAGAGTTAGGGTTAAGCTTTAGGTAAGGCTTTGGTGTTTGGGGTTAGGGTTTAGGTAAGGCTTTGGTGTTTGGGGTTAGGGTTTGGGTTGGGGTTAGGGTTTGGGTTGGGGTTAGAGTTATCGTTACGGCTTAGGGTTTCTCGTTAGTGTTAGGGTTAGGGTTAGGCAGAGCATTAGGGTTAGGGTTGGAGGATACGGTTAGGGGTTAGGGTGAGGGTTATGGTTAGTTTTATGGTTAAGGTGAGGGTTTAGGGTAAGTGTTATGTTTAAGGTTAGAGTTAGGGTTAGGGTTAGGTGTAGCGTAAGTTTTCGGTTTAGGTTCAGGTTTTGAATTAGAGTTAGTGTTCTATTTAAGATCAAGGTTAGACTTAGGGTTAGGGTTAGGATTAGGTCTAGACTTAGGGTCCGGGCTAATGTAAGGCTTAGTTTTAGGGTTAGAGGGGGAGTAGCATTATGACTAGAGTTTGGTTTAAGGTTAGGGTTTGGGTTAGGTTTAGGTTTAGGGTTAAAGTTAGGGTTAGGGTTGGATGAAGTTTAGGATGGGGTGAGGGTTATTCTTATGGTTAGGGCTAGAGTTTGATTTTGTGTTCAGGTTAGTGTTAAGGTTAGGCTTAGGGTTCGGGTTCGGAATTTCGTTTAGGGTTAGTGTTAGGTTTAGATTCAGGGTTAGAGTGACATTTCGGTTCAGGGGGAGGGTTAAGATAAGGGTTAGGATTACGGTGAGGATTATACTTAGTGTTAGAGGTTAGGTTTACGGTTAGGATAGGGTTAAGTTTAGGGTTCATGTTAGGGTTAGTGTTAGATTAGGGTTACTGTTCGTGTTTGGGTTAGGCTTAGGGATAAGTTTAGGGATAGCTTTAGGTTTAGGGTTGGGGATAGGTTTAGGGGTTAGGGTGAGAGTTAGCATTAGGTTTACAGTTAAGGTGAGGGTTTAGGGTAAGTGCTATGGTTAGGGTTAGTGTTAGAGTTAGGGTTAGGGTGAATTTTCAGTTAATAGTGAGGGTTAGGGTAAGGGTTAGGGTTAAGGTTTAGGTTAGATTTAGGATTAAGATTAGTGTTAGGGTTAGGTTTAGGGTCCGGGTTAGGGTAGGGGTAAGGTTAGGGTTAAGGCTAGGTTTACGGTCAGGGGTAGGGCTAGGTTAGGGTTAGGGTTAGGTTTAGAGTTAGAGTTAGTGCTAGGGGTTAGGGTTAGGTTTAGGGTTAGGTTTAGAGTTATTGTTAGGGTTAGGGTAGAGTTAAGGTTAGGGTTAAGTTTAAAGTTAGGTAAGGGTTACGTTTAGGTCAGGGTTAGGGTTATTATTAGAGATAGGGTTAGGTTTAGAGAAAGGGTTAGGGTTCGTGTGAGGGTTAGTGTTAGGTTTACAGTTAAGCTGATGTTTTACAGTGTTACGGTTAGGGTCAGGGTTAGAGTTAGGTTTAGGGTTAGGTTTAGGTGTAGGGCTTGAGTGAGGCGATAGTTTAGGGTTAGATTTAGGGTGAAGGTTAAGATTAGTGTTAGTGTAAATATTAGAGTTAGGCGTTTGTGTTAAGGTTATGATCAGGTTAAGTTTAGGTTTAGAGTTAGAGTTAGGGTTAGGTTTTGGTGTTTGTGTTAATGTTAGGGTCAGGATTAGGGTAGCTTTAGGGTTAGGGTTTGGTTTAGGGTTAGGGTTAGAGTGAAGTTGAAGTTAAGGGTCAGGGTTGAGCTTAGTCTTAGCATTAGGGTTTACGGTTAGGGTTAAGGTTAGGATAGGTTTTAGGGTTAAGATTAGTTTTAGGGTTAGGGTAAGTGTTAGGGTTAAGTCATGGTTAGGTTTAGGGCTAGTTTAAGGTTAGAGGTAAGGTTAGCTTAAGGGTAGTGTTTAGGTTTCGACGTTAGTGTGAGGGTTAGTGCTAGGTTTCCATTTCAGCTGAGTGTGTAGGGTAAGTTTTAGGGTTAGAATTAGGGTTAGAGATAGAGTTAGGGTCAGGGTTCGGTTTAAGTTTAGGGTTAGGGTTAGGTTTATGGTTAGGATTAGGGTTAGGGTCAGAGTTGGGGGATATTTAGTATTATGTTTCGTGTTAGGGTTTCGGTTAGGGTGAAGTTTATGTTAAGTGTGAGGGTTGGGGTTCGGGTTCGTTTTAGGGGTGGGTTCAGGTTAGGGTCAGGGATAGGGTTTGGGTTAGGTTTAGGGTTAGGGTTAGGGTTAGAGTTAGGTTTAGGGTTAGCTTTAGTTTTGGTTAGGGTTAGGATTTGAATGGATTTAGGTTAGGTTTAGGGTTCTGGATAGGGTGAAATTTTGGTTAAAGGTGAGGGTTCGGTTTAGGTTTAGGGTTAGAGTTATTGTTAGGGGTTAGGGTTAGGTTTGAGCTTATGGTAGGTTTAAAGTCTGGGTTAAGGTTAGGTTAGGGTTATGGTCAGGGTTAGGATTAGGATTCCGTTTAGGGTGAGGGTTAGGATCAGAGTTATTGTAAGGGTTAGTTTTAGGTTGACATGTGCGCCAAGGTTAAGGTTATGGTTTGGTTTAGGGGTAGGGATAGGTTTAGTGTTAGGGTGAGCTTTAGTTTAGGGATAGGGTGAAGTTTAAGATAGAGTGAGGTTTAGGGTTAGGGTTATGGCTAAGGTTTGGTTTAGTTTTCAGGTTAATGTTAAGGTTGTGTTTCGTGTTTGGGTTAAGTTTACGGGTTCTGTTTACTTTTAGGGTGAGGGTTAGATTTTAGGTTAGGGTTAAGTTTAGTGTTAGGGTTCGGGTTAGGGTGACGGTTTGTGTTAGGCTTTGTGGTTGGGGTGAGGGTTAGGTTTAGGGTTAGGGTTGGGTAGGGTTCGGATTATGGTTATGGTAAGGTGTTAGGGGTTAGAGATTTAGTTTAGGGTGAGGGTTTGGGTGAGTGTCTCGGTTAGTCACTGTGGTTCTGGTCATGCTTAGTTTTGGTTTATGGTTAGGGTTAGGTTTATGATCAGGTTTAGGGTTAGTGTTAGAGTTAGGGTTAAGCTTTAGGTAAGGCTTTGGTGTTTGGGGTTAGGGTTTAGGTAAGGCTTTGGTGTTTGGGGTTAGGGTTTGGGTTGGGGTTAGGGTTTGGGTTGGGGTTAGAGTTATCGTTACGGCTTAGGGTTTCTCGTTAGTGTTAGGGTTAGGGTTAGGCAGAGCATTAGGGTTAGGGTTGGAGGATACGGTTAGGGGTTAGGGTGAGGGTTATGGTTAGTTTTATGGTTAAGGTGAGGGTTTAGGGTAAGTGTTATGTTTAAGGTTAGAGTTAGGGTTAGGGTTAGGTGTAGCGTAAGTTTTCGGTTTAGGTTCAGGTTTTGAATTAGAGTTAGTGTTCTATTTAAGATCAAGGTTAGACTTAGGGTTAGGGTTAGGATTAGGTCTAGACTTAGGGTCCGGGCTAATGTAAGGCTTAGTTTTAGGGTTAGAGGGGGAGTAGCATTATGACTAGAGTTTGGTTTAAGGTTAGGGTTTGGGTTAGGTTTAGGTTTAGGGTTAAAGTTAGGGTTAGGGTTGGATGAAGTTTAGGATGGGGTGAGGGTTATTCTTATGGTTAGGGCTAGAGTTTGATTTTGTGTTCAGGTTAGTGTTAAGGTTAGGCTTAGGGTTCGGGTTCGGAATTTCGTTTAGGGTTAGTGTTAGGTTTAGATTCAGGGTTAGAGTGACATTTCGGTTCAGGGGGAGGGTTAAGATAAGGGTTAGGATTACGGTGAGGATTATACTTAGTGTTAGAGGTTAGGTTTACGGTTAGGATAGGGTTAAGTTTAGGGTTCATGTTAGGGTTAGTGTTAGATTAGGGTTACTGTTCGTGTTTGGGTTAGGCTTAGGGATAAGTTTAGGGATAGCTTTAGGTTTAGGGTTGGGGATAGGTTTAGGGGTTAGGGTGAGAGTTAGCATTAGGTTTACAGTTAAGGTGAGGGTTTAGGGTAAGTGCTATGGTTAGGGTTAGTGTTAGAGTTAGGGTTAGGGTGAATTTTCAGTTAATAGTGAGGGTTAGGGTAAGGGTTAGGGTTAAGGTTTAGGTTAGATTTAGGATTAAGATTAGTGTTAGGGTTAGGTTTAGGGTCCGGGTTAGGGTAGGGGTAAGGTTAGGGTTAAGGCTAGGTTTACGGTCAGGGGTAGGGCTAGGTTAGGGTTAGGGTTAGGTTTAGAGTTAGAGTTAGTGCTAGGGGTTAGGGTTAGGTTTAGGGTTAGGTTTAGAGTTATTGTTAGGGTTAGGGTAGAGTTAAGGTTAGGGTTAAGTTTAAAGTTAGGTAAGGGTTACGTTTAGGTCAGGGTTAGGGTTATTATTAGAGATAGGGTTAGGTTTAGAGAAAGGGTTAGGGTTCGTGTGAGGGTTAGTGTTAGGTTTACAGTTAAGCTGATGTTTTACAGTGTTACGGTTAGGGTCAGGGTTAGAGTTAGGTTTAGGGTTAGGTTTAGGTGTAGGGCTTGAGTGAGGCGATAGTTTAGGGTTAGATTTAGGGTGAAGGTTAAGATTAGTGTTAGTGTAAATATTAGAGTTAGGCGTTTGTGTTAAGGTTATGATCAGGTTAAGTTTAGGTTTAGAGTTAGAGTTAGGGTTAGGTTTTGGTGTTTGTGTTAATGTTAGGGTCAGGATTAGGGTAGCTTTAGGGTTAGGGTTTGGTTTAGGGTTAGGGTTAGAGTGAAGTTGAAGTTAAGGGTCAGGGTTGAGCTTAGTCTTAGCATTAGGGTTTACGGTTAGGGTTAAGGTTAGGATAGGTTTTAGGGTTAAGATTAGTTTTAGGGTTAGGGTAAGTGTTAGGGTTAAGTCATGGTTAGGTTTAGGGCTAGTTTAAGGTTAGAGGTAAGGTTAGCTTAAGGGTAGTGTTTAGGTTTCGACGTTAGTGTGAGGGTTAGTGCTAGGTTTCCATTTCAGCTGAGTGTGTAGGGTAAGTTTTAGGGTTAGAATTAGGGTTAGAGATAGAGTTAGGGTCAGGGTTCGGTTTAAGTTTAGGGTTAGGGTTAGGTTTATGGTTAGGATTAGGGTTAGGGTCAGAGTTGGGGGATATTTAGTATTATGTTTCGTGTTAGGGTTTCGGTTAGGGTGAAGTTTATGTTAAGTGTGAGGGTTGGGGTTCGGGTTCGTTTTAGGGGTGGGTTCAGGTTAGGGTCAGGGATAGGGTTTGGGTTAGGTTTAGGGTTAGGGTTAGGGTTAGAGTTAGGTTTAGGGTTAGCTTTAGTTTTGGTTAGGGTTAGGATTTGAATGGATTTAGGTTAGGTTTAGGGTTCTGGATAGGGTGAAATTTTGGTTAAAGGTGAGGGTTCGGTTTAGGTTTAGGGTTAGAGTTATTGTTAGGGGTTAGGGTTAGGTTTGAGCTTATGGTAGGTTTAAAGTCTGGGTTAAGGTTAGGTTAGGGTTATGGTCAGGGTTAGGATTAGGATTCCGTTTAGGGTGAGGGTTAGGATCAGAGTTATTGTAAGGGTTAGTTTTAGGTTGACATGTGCGCCAAGGTTAAGGTTATGGTTTGGTTTAGGGGTAGGGATAGGTTTAGTGTTAGGGTGAGCTTTAGTTTAGGGATAGGGTGAAGTTTAAGATAGAGTGAGGTTTAGGGTTAGGGTTATGGCTAAGGTTTGGTTTAGTTTTCAGGTTAATGTTAAGGTTGTGTTTCGTGTTTGGGTTAAGTTTACGGGTTCTGTTTACTTTTAGGGTGAGGGTTAGATTTTAGGTTAGGGTTAAGTTTAGTGTTAGGGTTCGGGTTAGGGTGACGGTTTGTGTTAGGCTTTGTGGTTGGGGTGAGGGTTAGGTTTAGGGTTAGGGTTGGGTAGGGTTCGGATTATGGTTATGGTAAGGTGTTAGGGGTTAGAGATTTAGTTTAGGGTGAGGATTTGGGTGAGTGTCTCGGTTAGTCACTGTGGTTCTGGTCATGCTTAGTTTTGGTTTATGGTTAGGGTTAGGTTTATGATCAGGTTTAGGGTTAGTGTTAGAGTTAGGGTTAAGCTTTAGGTAAGGCTTTGGTGTTTGGGGTTAGGGTTTAGGTAAGGCTTTGGTGTTTGGGGTTAGGGTTTGGGTTGGGGTTAGGGTTTGGGTTGGGGTTAGAGTTATCGTTACGGCTTAGGGTTTCTCGTTAGTGTTAGGGTTAGGGTTAGGCAGAGCATTAGGGTTAGGGTTGGAGGATACGGTTAGGGGTTAGGGTGAGGGTTATGGTTAGTTTTATGGTTAAGGTGAGGGTTTAGGGTAAGTGTTATGTTTAAGGTTAGAGTTAGGGTTAGGGTTAGGTGTAGCGTAAGTTTTCGGTTTAGGTTCAGGTTTTGAATTAGAGTTAGTGTTCTATTTAAGATCAAGGTTAGACTTAGGGTTAGGGTTAGGATTAGGTCTAGACTTAGGGTCCGGGCTAATGTAAGGCTTAGTTTTAGGGTTAGAGGGGGAGTAGCATTATGACTAGAGTTTGGTTTAAGGTTAGGGTTTGGGTTAGGTTTAGGTTTAGGGTTAAAGTTAGGGTTAGGGTTGGATGAAGTTTAGGATGGGGTGAGGGTTATTCTTATGGTTAGGGCTAGAGTTTGATTTTGTGTTCAGGTTAGTGTTAAGGTTAGGCTTAGGGTTCGGGTTCGGAATTTCGTTTAGGGTTAGTGTTAGGTTTAGATTCAGGGTTAGAGTGACATTTCGGTTCAGGGGGAGGGTTAAGATAAGGGTTAGGATTACGGTGAGGATTATACTTAGTGTTAGAGGTTAGGTTTACGGTTAGGATAGGGTTAAGTTTAGGGTCCATGTTAGGGTTAGTGTTAGATTAGGGTTACTGTTCGTGTTTGGGTTAGGCTTAGGGATAAGTTTAGGGATAGCTTTAGGTTTAGGGTTGGGGATAGGTTTAGGGGTTAGGGTGAGAGTTAGCATTAGGTTTACAGTTAAGGTGAGGGTTTAGGGTAAGTGCTATGGTTAGGGTTAGTGTTAGAGTTAGGGTTAGGGTGAATTTTCAGTTAATAGTGAGGGTTAGGGTAAGGGTTAGGGTTAAGGTTTAGGTTAGATTTAGGATTAAGATTAGTGTTAGGGTTAGGTTTAGGGTCCGGGTTAGGGTAGGGGTAAGGTTAGGGTTAAGGCTAGGTTTACGGTCAGGGGTAGGGCTAGGTTAGGGTTAGGGTTAGGTTTAGAGTTAGAGTTAGTGCTAGGGGTTAGGGTTAGGTTTAGGGTTAGGTTTAGAGTTATTGTTAGGGTTAGGGTAGAGTTAAGGTTAGGGTTAAGTTTAAAGTTAGGTAAGGGTTACGTTTAGGTCAGGGTTAGGGTTATTATTAGAGATAGGGTTAGGTTTAGAGAAAGGGTTAGGGTTCGTGTGAGGGTTAGTGTTAGGTGTACAGTTAAGCTGATGTTTTACAGTGTTACGGTTAGGGTCAGGGTTAGAGTTAGGTTTAGGGTTAGGTTTAGGTGTAGGGCTTGAGTGAGGCGATAGTTTAGGGTTAGATTTAGGGTGAAGGTTAAGATTAGTGTTAGTGTAAATATTAGAGTTAGGCGTTTGTGTTAAGGTTATGATCAGGTTAAGTTTAGGTTTAGAGTTAGAGTTAGGGTTAGGTTTTGGTGTTTGTGTTAATGTTAGGGTCAGGATTAGGGTAGCTTTAGGGTTAGGGTTTGGTTTAGGGTTAGGGTTAGAGTGAAGTTGAAGTTAAGGGTCAGGGTTGAGCTTAGTCTTAGCATTAGGGTTTAGGGTTAGGGTTAAGGTTAGGATAGGTTTTAGGGTTAAGATTAGTTTTAGGGTTAGGGTAAGTGTTAGGGTTAAGTCATGGTTAGGTTTAGGGCTAGTTTAAGGTTAGAGGTAAGGTTAGCTTAAGGGTAGTGTTTAGGTTTCGACGTTAGTGTGAGGGTTAGTGCTAGGTTTCCATTTCAGCTGAGTGTGTAGGGTAAGTTTTAGGGTTAGAATTAGGGTTAGAGATAGAGTTAGGGTCAGGGTTCGGTTTAAGTTTAGGGTTAGGGTTAGGTTTATGGTTAGGATTAGGGTTAGGGTCAGAGTTGGGGGATATTTAGTATTATGTTTCGTGTTAGGGTTTCGGTTAGGGTGAAGTTTATGTTAAGTGTGAGGGTTGGGGTTCGGGTTCGTTTTAGGGGTGGGTTCAGGTTAGGGTCAGGGATAGGGTTTGGGTTAGGTTTAGGGTTAGGGTTAGGGTTAGAGTTAGGTTTAGGGTTAGCTTTAGTTTTGGTTAGGGTTAGGATTTGAATGGATTTAGGTTAGGTTTAGGGTTCTGGATAGGGTGAAATTTTGGTTAAAGGTGAGGGTTCGGTTGAGGTTTAGGGTTAGAGTTATTGTTAGGGGTTAGGGTTAGGTTTGAGCTTATGGTAGGTTTAAAGTCTGGGTTAAGGTTAGGTTAGGGTTATGGTCAGGGTTAGGATTAGGATTCCGTTTAGGGTGAGGGTTAGGATCAGAGTTATTGTAAGGGTTAGTTTTAGGTTGACATGTGCGCCAAGGTTAAGGTTATGGTTTGGTTTAGGGGTAGGGATAGGTTTAGTGTTAGGGTGAGCTTTAGTTTAGGGATAGGGTGAAGTTTAAGATAGAGTGAGGTTTAGGGTTAGGGTTATGGCTAAGGTTTGGTTTAGTTTTCAGGTTAATGTTAAGGTTGTGTTTCGTGTTTGGGTTAAGTTTACGGGTTCTGTTTACTTTTAGGGTGAGGGTTAGATTTTAGGTTAGGGTTAAGTTTAGTGTTAGGGTTCGGGTTAGGGTGACGGTTTGTGTTAGGCTTTGTGGTTGGGGTGAGGGTTAGGTTTAGGGTTAGGGTTGGGTAGGGTTCGGATTATGGTTATGGTAAGGTGTTAGGGGTTAGAGATTTAGTTTAGGGTGAGGATTTGGGTGAGTGTCTCGGTTAGTCACTGTGGTTCTGGTCATGCTTAGTTTTGGTTTATGGTTAGGGTTAGGTTTATGATCAGGTTTAGGGTTAGTGTTAGAGTTAGGGTTAAGCTTTAGGTAAGGCTTTGGTGTTTGGGGTTAGGGTTTAGGTAAGGCTTTGGTGTTTGGGGTTAGGGTTTGGGTTGGGGTTAGGGTTTGGGTTGGGGTTAGAGTTATCGTTACGGCTTAGGGTTTCTCGTTAGTGTTAGGGTTAGGGTTAGGCAGAGCATTAGGGTTAGGGTTGGAGGATACGGTTAGGGGTTAGGGTGAGGGTTATGGTTAGTTTTATGGTTAAGGTGAGGGTTTAGGGTAAGTGTTATGTTTAAGGTTAGAGTTAGGGTTAGGGTTAGGTGTAGCGTAAGTTTTCGGTTTAGGTTCAGGTTTTGAATTAGAGTTAGTGTTCTATTTAAGATCAAGGTTAGACTTAGGGTTAGGGTTAGGATTAGGTCTAGACTTAGGGTCCGGGCTAATGTAAGGCTTAGTTTTAGGGTTAGAGGGGGAGTAGCATTATGACTAGAGTTTGGTTTAAGGTTAGGGTTTGGGTTAGGTTTAGGTTTAGGGTTAAAGTTAGGGTTAGGGTTGGATGAAGTTTAGGATGGGGTGAGGGTTATTCTTATGGTTAGGGCTAGAGTTTGATTTTGTGTTCAGGTTAGTGTTAAGGTTAGGCTTAGGGTTCGGGTTCGGAATTTCGTTTAGGGTTAGTGTTAGGTTTAGATTCAGGGTTAGAGTGACATTTCGGTTCAGGGGGAGGGTTAAGATAAGGGTTAGGATTACGGTGAGGATTATACTTAGTGTTAGAGGTTAGGTTTACGGTTAGGATAGGGTTAAGTTTAGGGTTCATGTTAGGGTTAGTGTTAGATTAGGGTTACTGTTCGTGTTTGGGTTAGGCTTAGGGATAAGTTTAGGGATAGCTTTAGGTTTAGGGTTGGGGATAGGTTTAGGGGTTAGGGTGAGAGTTAGCATTAGGTTTACAGTTAAGGTGAGGGTTTAGGGTAAGTGCTATGGTTAGGGTTAGTGTTAGAGTTAGGGTTAGGGTGAATTTTCAGTTAATAGTGAGGGTTAGGGTAAGGGTTAGGGTTAAGGTTTAGGTTAGATTTAGGATTAAGATTAGTGTTAGGGTTAGGTTTAGGGTCCGGGTTAGGGTAGGGGTAAGGTTAGGGTTAAGGCTAGGTTTACGGTCAGGGGTAGGGCTAGGTTAGGGTTAGGGTTAGGTTTAGAGTTAGAGTTAGTGCTAGGGGTTAGGGTTAGGTTTAGGGTTAGGTTTAGAGTTATTGTTAGGGTTAGGGTAGAGTTAAGGTTAGGGTTAAGTTTAAAGTTAGGTAAGGGTTACGTTTAGGTCAGGGTTAGGGTTATTATTAGAGATAGGGTTAGGTTTAGAGAAAGGGTTAGGGTTCGTGTGAGGGTTAGTGTTAGGTTTACAGTTAAGCTGATGTTTTACAGTGTTACGGTTAGGGTCAGGGTTAGAGTTAGGTTTAGGGTTAGGTTTAGGTGTAGGGCTTGAGTGAGGCGATAGTTTAGGGTTAGATTTAGGGTGAAGGTTAAGATTAGTGTTAGTGTAAATATTAGAGTTAGGCGTTTGTGTTAAGGTTATGATCAGGTTAAGTTTAGGTTTAGAGTTAGAGTTAGGGTTAGGTTTTGGTGTTTGTGTTAATGTTAGGGTCAGGATTAGGGTAGCTTTAGGGTTAGGGTTTGGTTTAGGGTTAGGGTTAGAGTGAAGTTGAAGTTAAGGGTCAGGGTTGAGCTTAGTCTTAGCATTAGGGTTTAGGGTTAGGGTTAAGGTTAGGATAGGTTTTAGGGTTAAGATTAGTTTTAGGGTTAGGGTAAGTGTTAGGGTTAAGTCATGGTTAGGTTTAGGGCTAGTTTAAGGTTAGAGGTAAGGTTAGCTTAAGGGTAGTGTTTAGGTTTCGACGTTAGTGTGAGGGTTAGTGCTAGGTTTCCATTTCAGCTGAGTGTGTAGGGTAAGTTTTAGGGTTAGAATTAGGGTTAGAGATAGAGTTAGGGTCAGGGTTCGGTTTAAGTTTAGGGTTAGGGTTAGGTTTATGGTTAGGATTAGGGTTAGGGTCAGAGTTGGGGGATATTTAGTATTATGTTTCGTGTTAGGGTTTCGGTTAGGGTGAAGTTTATGTTAAGTGTGAGGGTTGGGGTTCGGGTTCGTTTTAGGGGTGGGTTCAGGTTAGGGTCAGGGATAGGGTTTGGGTTAGGTTTAGGGTTAGGGTTAGGGTTAGAGTTAGGTTTAGGGTTAGCTTTAGTTTTGGTTAGGGTTAGGATTTGAATGGATTTAGGTTAGGTTTAGGGTTCTGGATAGGGTGAAATTTTGGTTAAAGGTGAGGGTTCGGTTGAGGTTTAGGGTTAGAGTTATTGTTAGGGGTTAGGGTTAGGTTTGAGCTTATGGTAGGTTTAAAGTCTGGGTTAAGGTTAGGTTAGGGTTATGGTCAGGGTTAGGATTAGGATTCCGTTTAGGGTGAGGGTTAGGATCAGAGTTATTGTAAGGGTTAGTTTTAGGTTGACATGTGCGCCAAGGTTAAGGTTATGGTTTGGTTTAGGGGTAGGGATAGGTTTAGTGTTAGGGTGAGCTTTAGTTTAGGGATAGGGTGAAGTTTAAGATAGAGTGAGGTTTAGGGTTAGGGTTATGGCTAAGGTTTGGTTTAGTTTTCAGGTTAATGTTAAGGTTGTGTTTCGTGTTTGGGTTAAGTTTACGGGTTCTGTTTACTTTTAGGGTGAGGGTTAGATTTTAGGTTAGGGTTAAGTTTAGTGTTAGGGTTCGGGTTAGGGTGACGGTTTGTGTTAGGCTTTGTGGTTGGGGTGAGGGTTAGGTTTAGGGTTAGGGTTGGGTAGGGTTCGGATTATGGTTATGGTAAGGTGTTAGGGGTTAGAGATTTAGTTTAGGGTGAGGATTTGGGTGAGTGTCTCGGTTAGTCACTGTGGTTCTGGTCATGCTTAGTTTTGGTTTATGGTTAGGGTTAGGTTTATGATCAGGTTTAGGGTTAGTGTTAGAGTTAGGGTTAAGCTTTAGGTAAGGCTTTGGTGTTTGGGGTTAGGGTTTAGGTAAGGCTTTGGTGTTTGGGGTTAGGGTTTGGGTTGGGGTTAGGGTTTGGGTTGGGGTTAGAGTTATCGTTACGGCTTAGGGTTTCTCGTTAGTGTTAGGGTTAGGGTTAGGCAGAGCATTAGGGTTAGGGTTGGAGGATACGGTTAGGGGTTAGGGTGAGGGTTATGGTTAGTTTTATGGTTAAGGTGAGGGTTTAGGGTAAGTGTTATGTTTAAGGTTAGAGTTAGGGTTAGGGTTAGGTGTAGCGTAAGTTTTCGGTTTAGGTTCAGGTTTTGAATTAGAGTTAGTGTTCTATTTAAGATCAAGGTTAGACTTAGGGTTAGGGTTAGGATTAGGTCTAGACTTAGGGTCCGGGATAATGTAAGGCTTAGTTTTAGGGTTAGA